>NC_142475.1:51621969-51925000 GCF_049115385.1 Moschus berezovskii
ACGGAGAATGAGATGGCTGGATGGCATCACCGACTCTGTGGACATGAGTTTGAGTGAACTCCGGGAGTTGGTGATGGACAGGGAGGCCTGGCGTGCTGTGATTCATGGGGTCGCGGAGAGTCGGACACGACTGAGCGACTGAACTGAACTGAACTGAACAGTCAATGAACTCTGGGAAAGCTCATCTCAGGCTCTGCTCAGTTTTTTCCAGAACTCAGGCCAGGACACTGTGTCTGCTTAGAGTAGGAAGGAAGATGCTTTCTCTCTCTCTCTTGCTCTCTCTCTCTCCTCTTCAACCAAGCAGCCCTTGTCCACTGGGTGTACACGACTTTCTAAGGAATCAAGACTATTGTGCATCTCCTACTTTTACACCCACATCAACTTCTCTCTTTACACCTAAGTTAGAGAATGTGATTCCTAGAGCAACAGAAGAATTAGTAGGAGGAAAACAATAGAAGAAATAGTGTGAGGAGGGAGGGGCTGGCCCATTGAATCTGAGAAGTCTCCCTGCAACCTCTGTAAATTTGGCACTTAAGTTCAGGAAAGAGATAGGAAAACTCTTAGATGCAAAACAAATGGGGATGTAGGTTTTCCTGCCCAATTTCAATTCATCAGAGGGCTAGGAAGGGAGAAGACCTCAGCTGATCCAAAAGAGTTGCTGTAGCTGAATGCATCTGATGCACTGAACTCTAGCTTGATGCTCCGCACACCCTTACTCCCTTCAGCTCTGCAGTGGAGGATCGGGCTAAATCCAGGTGGATATAGAGTGAGAACACGTGAAATCCAAGGACCAGGACATTGAAAGATATAAGTCTAGAGAGAGGAAGATTTCCATACTCCACATGAAATGTTTTTAAAACTATGGCTTTTACTTGTTCCTTCTGTATAAGATCTTCTAGAAATCTTATTACTTCTTCAACCTACATTAGCAAGCATGTAAAAACACTTCATAGCACACATTTTCTATACTACCCTCATCACTAGCCTCTTCTTACTTTCTTGCCTTCAATTCACCTTGTAAGATTAATTTGTAAACATTTATATTCTGTTATAAAGTTTTTGTTCAGCTCAGTCCCTTAGTCATGTCCGACTCTCTGTACCCCAGGGACTGCAGCACACCAGGCCTCCCTGTCCACCACCAACTCCTAGAGTTTACTCAAACTCATGTCCTTTGAGTTGGTGATACCATCCAACCACCTCATCCTCTGTCGTCCCCTTCTCCTCTTGACTTCAGTCTTTCCCAGAATCAGGATCTTTTCCAATGAGTCAGGTGGCCAAAGTATTGAGGTTTCAGCTTCAACATCAGTCCTTCCAATGAATATTCAGAACTGATTTCCTTTAAGATTGACTCATTTGGTCTCCTTGCAGTGCAAGGGACTCTCAAGAGTCTTCTCCAACATGACGGTTCAAAAGCATCAATTCTTCAGTGCTTAGCTTTCTTTACAGTCCAACTCTCACATCCATCAGTTCAGTTCAGTTGCTCAGTCGTGTCCAACTCTCTGCGACCCCATGAATCACAGCATGCCAGGCCTCCCTGTCCATCACCAACTCCTGGACTTCACTCAAACTCATGTCCATAGAGTCGGTGATGCCATCCAGTCATCTCATTCTCTGTCGTCCCCTTCTCCTCCTGCCCCCAACCTTTCCCAGCATCAGAATCTTTTCCAGTGAGTCAATTCGACGCACGAGGTGGCCAAAGTATTGGAGTTTCAGCTTTAGCATCAGTCCTTCCAATGAACACCCAGGATTGATCTCCTTTAGAATGGACTGGTTGGATCTCCTTGCAGTCCAAGGGACTCTCAAGAGTCTTCTCCAACACCACAGTTCAAAAGCATCAATTCTTTGGCGATCAGCTTTCTTCATAGTCCAACTCTCACATCCATACATGACCACGGGAAAAACCATAGCCTTGACTAGACGGACCTTTGTTGGCAAAGTGATGTCTCTGCTTTTTAATATACTATCAAGGTTGGTCATAACTTTCCTTCCAAGGAGTAAGCGTCTTTTAATTTCATGGCTGCAATCAGCATCCGCAGTGATTTTGGAGCCCAAAAAAATAAAGTCTGACACTGTTTCCACTGTTTTTCCATCTATTTCCCATGAAGTGATGGGACCAGATGCCATGATCTTCGTTTTCTGAATGTTGAGCTTCAAGCCAACCTTTTCACTCTCCTCTTTCACTTTCATCAAGAGGCTTTTGAGTTCCTCTTCACTTTCTGCCATAAGGGTAGTGTCATCTGCATATCTGAGGTTATTGATATTTCTCCCAGCAATCTTGATTCCAGCTTGTGCTTCTTCCAGCCCAGCGTTCCTCATGATGTACTCTGCATATAAGTTAAATAAGCAAGGTGACAATATACAGCCTTGATGTACTCCTTTTCCTCTCTGGAACCAGTCTGTTGTTCCATGTACAGTTCTGACTGTTGCTTCCTGACCTGCATACAGGTTTCTCAAGAGGCAGGTCAGGTGGTCTGGTATTCCCATCTCTTTCAGAATGTTCCACAGTTTATTGTGATCCACACAGTCAAAGGCTTTGGCATAGTCAATAAAGCAGAAACAGATGTTTTTTTCTGGAACTCTCTTGCTTTCTCCATGATCCAGTGGATGTTGGCAATTTGATCTCTGGTGCCTCTGCCTTTGCTAAAACCTGCTTGAACATCTGGGAGTTCATGGTTCACATATTGCTGAAGCCTGGCTTGAAAAATTTTGAGCATGACTTTACTAGCGTGTGAGATGAGTGCAATTGTGCGGTAGTCTGAGTCTTTGGCATTCCCTTTCTTTGGGATTGGAATGAAGACTGACCTTTTCCAGTCCTGTGGCCACTGCTGAGTTTTCCAAATTTGCTGGCATATTGAGTGCAGCACTTTCACAGCATCATCTTTCAAGATTTGAAATAGCTCAACTGGAATTCCATCACCTCCACTAGCTTTGTTCGTAGTGATGCTTTCTAAGGCCCACTTGACTTCATATTCCAAGATGTCTGGCTCTAGGTCAGTGATCATGTTATCGTGACTATCTTGGTCATGAAGATCTTATTTGTACAGTTCTTCTATGTATTCTTGCTCACATCCATACATGGCTGGGAAAACCATAGATTTGACTAGATGAACATTTGTCAGCAATGTTTTTGTAAACTTCCTCAAATCTGTGGTATGTGGCATATATAAAATTAGCATATTTGGAACTACAATAGAGCAGAGTAGTAAAATAAATGATATAATAAGCTATAATCCAGGGAGCAACTTTTCAAAACAGAAAGAAAATACAACTTTCTACCACTTTTCCCTTGGGTTCTTACTAATGTTATCAGTTCTTGTCTTCAAAAACTGAGTGACATACTGCATCCCATTTTGCCTTCCTATAGCCTTGTCCTTTTTTTTTAAAGTAAAGTATTGGTGATTTATAATGTTTCAGGTGCACAGCAAAGTGATTGAGCTATACTTATATATCTATTCTTTTCCCTTTTTCCCAACTTTATTTTTTCAATTAATTAATTCATTTTGCTTGGAGGATAGTTACAATATTGTGATGGTTCTTTTCCATTCTAGATTATTACAAGATACTGAATATAGTTCCATCTGCTTGTAGAGTAGGTACTTGTCATTTCTATTTTTTTTTTTTTTAAGATTTCTGATGTGGACCATTTTTAAAGTCTTTATTGAATTTGTTATAATACAGCTTCTGTTTTGTTTTTGGATTTTTTTGGTCATGAGTCATGTGGGAACTAATCTGCCCAACCAGGAATCAAACCCCACCCCCTGCACTGTAAGGTGAAGTCCCCACCACTGGAAGTGAAGTCCTATATTTTATAGATAGTAGTCCATATCTATTAATCCCCCAAAATCCTAATGTATCTCTTTCCCCTCTTTCCCCTTTGGTAACCATCAGTTTGTTTTCTATGTCTGTGAGTCTGTTTCTGTTTTGTAAAAAAGTTCATCTGCATCATTTTTTTTAGATTCCACATATAAGTGACATCATATGATATTTGTCTTTGCTTCTTCTTTCAAATCCCATTGTCACCATACCCACCAAATTGTTCTGTTTGGAGCTGTACTCCAACTGCACAACCACTCCCTCTTTTCTTCAGTCATTAGGACTTCCTGAGTTGTCAGCCAGGGAACCACAGGATCTAGCAGCATGTATTAAGTTTTAATCACTGATTATATTTTAATTTTTAATATTAATTTCCTTTATGGTCCATATCAAATCACAAGAACATAGTGGTAGTGATTTAAGGTCACCACCAGTAGTTGCTGGAGAATATTATGGGATATAGACATCTTCCAAGTTCCATGAGGATCCCTCCCTAGTGTGGCTACTTCATAACCAATGCTTTATGCAAAATAAAAGCAACAAGGTTACTCCCCTTTCTGTTCAATTCAGTCTTGCCAGAAAATGCTAAGGTCTCAAAAGTCAAAGTTCTAGTAATTCATCAAAGCTATCTATTAAAATCCCAATCTGAATTCAACATGTTATTTCTATCACATATATGCACTGCATTAGGGACCATTAACTTTTCTTTAGAAATATTTCTATAATCTTTTGTATCAAATATGTTCCTACTGCTTATTTTTATTCTTTTACTTTTTGCCACCATTCTAAACAGGCAGGCGGGACTCTCATGTTTCCTCATTTTGATGGATTTTTTTTTGATGGTGAAAGTTAAAAGTCACAGTGACATTACTTTTCTTTTTTGAAATCTCTCTGACATTATTGCTGCTGCTAAGTCACTTTAGTCGTGTCCAACTCTGTGTGACCCCATAGATGGAAGCCCACCAGGCTCTCCCGTCCCTGGGATTCTCCAAGAAAGAACACTGGAGTGGGTTGCCATTTCCTTCTCCAATGTGTGAAAGTGAAGTCGCTCAGTCATGTCTGACCCTTAGCAACCCCATGGACTGCAGCCTACCAGGCTCCTCCATCCATGGGATTTTCTAGGCAAGAGTACTGGAGTGGCTTGCCATTGCCTTCTCCGGCTAGACATTATTAGAAGGGTCTAATTATGAGGTGGAAGAGGAAAAAATACTCGAGGGCAGGAAATCAGGAGATTCTGGCAGGAAGGACAAAAATTCAGAAATCAGAGGGACTTGAGTGGTGGAGAACTACATGGTATCTAATGGCAGTGCCCTAGAAAGTGAATGGACCTTCACCTAGTATTTCCACAGAGATATCGTGGAGTCAACAGCTTTTCCAAGTCTGAAGAGATCATCTAGGCTTGAACAGCAAATTCTTGGTAGAGCCCAGTGTAGACTAATAACTGAAAAAACTCCTCCTGCCCCAGTGTACTGAGCAAGACTATAGGATTTTTCCAAGTCCAAGTGGAAGACAGATGCCCCCAGTGTTCACTGGTGCTGAATTTCACACCAGCCTAATAAGAAAATGCTGAGAACTGGATTTAAACTGTAATGCATTATTACAAAAAGACCCCCAAATGCAGTGACCTGTTTATGATAGGAGCTTATTCCTCTCTCATATAGAAGTCCAGAAAACATTATCACAGAACTGGCAAGCCAATGTGCCCCAAGATCCCAGAGGTACTTGATTACAAGATCAAAGAAGCGTTCCCTTCATATCCATGTTTCATCAAAGCAAATGAGCATAAAAATAAATCTGGAGTTCTATGTTTAAGGATCTAACCATGTAGTTACATGCATTGTGCTTGCTCAGTCACTAAGTTGTGTCCAACTCTTTGTGACCCCATGGACTGTAGCCCACCAAGTCCTCAGTCCATGGGATTTCCCAGGCAATGGCAGATTCCTTACCACTGAGTCACATGGGAAGCCCCAGTTACATTCATTACTTCTGCTCATATTTCTGTTGGCCTGAAATTACTCACTTGCATAGCTGTCTCACTATATGGAAGATTAAGATTATATAGTCTCTAGCTGAAAACCACATGCCAAGCAAATCCTGTAGAGTAATGGCTATTTTTAAGGAGGAAGGAGTTAATGAAAAATAAGATTTTATCAACACAATCAATAGATACGATAGTTCCCTTAAGATATCTGAACCTAAGTATTAACTATCATAGGTAAATAAGAGAACAGTGATATGTGGATGATGGTGTATTTTTAAAGCACAAAATTGTCAAGGTATTTTTCTTCATGTTATTTTATAACCTCATGAAAAAGAGGCATAGGATGGGCTCTCATCGAGCACAGATATCATAGAGATATCAGACAGGAAAGTTAAGGTATCACTGATCTTTAGAGGGAACTCGGGGTGGGGGATAGTAAAGAAAACACAGAGCATAATCTTGAGTAGAAAGCAAATCAATCATGTCTTGAAGTGAACATGTGCAAAACATTCTACAGACTTCCTTACAAAACTACAGAGCCCATCAGTATGGAGTCTTTCACCAAAATCCACACCTTTCAAAACCCATAGAACATCAGGCTTTTAACAATGCACTTCCACGCACATTGAAGAAAGCGTATTGTCACATGTGCATGTGTTACAAAAGGATATGGATGTCCGACATCCAGGATCCTGGCTCCGGGAACCATATGTTTTTTGTGAAACTGGAAAATCTCTCATAAGTTTTCCCCAGGATGATTTGGAAGAGTCCTGTCCCTCATGCATTTCCCTGTGTCTTTCCTGTATCATTAGCTCTTCTTCTGCCTCCTCCTCTGTATCTGCTTGTTTACTTTGGACCACCTCTCTCTACATCTTTGTCTATATCTCCATCTCTGTCCTCTGTCTGCTTACTCTCTGCTCTTTTCTCTTTGTTGAATGGCTTCCCTGCCGTCTTCCACTCACAAACTGGCTCAAAACCTAATTTTGAATATAATGATTTGATGTTGACCTAAATATAAGCACCTTCTCTCTCTTCCATAAACTCAGTGCTATATATTCTTCTTTTCTACATACTTCTTCTTTTCATCTTTTCTCCTTCTATAAGGAGGTAAATTCCTATCTATCTTAATCTTCATTTTTCAAACACCAGAATGATCACCAGAAATGTCCTTTCTGCCAAACTACAAAAAATTGTGAATTCTTTTGCAGTTTACAGGACGTTCCCCACAGAATAAACATGAATTTCACAGTAAATTTCTCTATTCCTCAAGGGAAACCAACATTTTTTTCCACTTCCAAAAAAAAAAAAAACAGCTTCTGTGTAACATAGTTACTTTATAAAGCAGATAATAATCAAGATCAGTTCAGTTCAGTTCAGTCGCTCAGTCGTGTCCGACTCTCCGCGACCCCATGAATCACAGCACGCCAGGCCTCCCTGTCCATCACCAACTCCCAGAATTCACTCAAACTCATGTTCACAGAATAATCAAGATAGATATCAAAAAATTGATTTATATTCTTTGATACCCAACTAAAATGGCAAAATCTTGTGTCATTGTACAGTCCAAATGCTGACTTAACTAATGTATCATTACAGTAATGTGAGTGCCTCAGGAGGAGGAAATCTGGAATGATCTTAGAAACCTAAGTGCTTTGTTCACCCAGGTTATGAATCAGGTCATCACATGACTTAATGGATCACTAAGATCATCAGGGTCATAACAACCATTAGGGTCATTTTTGGCATAATAATTAGAAGAGTTTAGGTTTTTCAAAAAGTAGATCACATTCGCACTGCATCTACAAAACACTATATGCAAAAATGTTTCAAACCATTCAACTGATTCCCCTCGAAATCAAATTCGCTTTTTTTTTAAACTAACTTGTCTCTTGGTTATTAATGGGTCACCTAAGTCTCTGTTAACTTCCAGGCTACCTGGGAGTCATAGGACCCACACTTCCTACTGACCATTCCTGTCAGGTTTCCCTGGATGTACATCCAGTTGCACAATGGAAAATCAGCCAGGTTATACACTGTAAAATAGCAACAGTCAAATGGATGAATTGGCACCAAACAGACAAAAAAAGAAAACATTTCCACATTTCAAGTTGATGTTTGTACGTGTCATATGGGATAGTAACAGTATTGCCACCTAGAGCATTATTGAAATTTTGATTATAGATGACTCCTGTACGTGCCCTAACACCCAAAGGTTCTGCATCTCCTTCATTAACATCAAGTATGAAAGCTAGAATTGACGCTGGTAGCTATGGTGGGACAGAAGAAAAATGTGAGAGGTACAAGCATGGCCATCTGCAAACCAGTGGAGGTTCACTGTCTAACACTGCGTGAAGTGGCTTTGAGAGCAACAAAAGCAGATAAGGTATTTTCCTTCCTCAGTGTGATATTTTAAGCTACGTAGGCAGACGAGTCCTACATTCATCAAATTACTAACAAATAAAAAATAAGATATAGTACAGGAAGAGATGATCAAATACTCTACCCACCTTCTCTGTGCAAAGCCTTTACTATTCTAAGTTCACAGGTGAGAGCGTTGGGGGAATGCAGCTAAGAATTTAAGAGTTGCAAAAAATTATTTTTAAATAGCCAACACTTATTGAGCATATACTACATGCCAGGTATTGCACTCCATAGTTTAAACCCTTGTTTTATTTTCATAATAACACATTTAGGTAGCAATTCCTGTTCCCAGGTTCTTACCACTAGTATGTGGTACAGTCAAGATATGTATCTGTTCTATCCTCTCAGAAGGTCATACCTTTAAGTATCATAACTTTTAGAATTAGATAGTACATTTAAAGTTATAAAATAGATAGTATCAAAGGTGTATATATGTCAATCTCCACCTCCCAATTCCTCCCATTCCACCCACATCCCCCTCGGTAGCCATTTATTTGTTCTCTACATCTCTGTCTCTATTTCTGCAAATAAGGTCATCAAAAGGTTGGCTTGAAGCTCAACATTCAGAAAACAAAGATCATGGCATCTGGTCCCATCACTTCATGGGAAATAGATGGGGAAACAGTGGAAACAGTGTCAGACTTTATTTTTTTGGGCTACAAAATCACTGCAGATGCTGATTGCAGCCATGAAATTAAAAGACGCTTACTCCTTGGAAGGAAAGTTATGACCAACCTTGATAGTATATTAAAAAGCAGAGACATTACTTAGCCAACCAAGGTCTGTCTAGTCAAGGCTATGGTTTTTCCCGTGGTCATGTATGGATGTGAGAGTTGGACTGTGAAGAAAGCTGAGCGCCGAAGAATTGATGCTTTTGAACTGTGGTGTTGGAGAAGACTCTTGAGAGTCCCTTGGACTGCAAGGAGATCCAACCAGTCCATTCTAAAGGAGAACAATCCTGGGTGTTCATTGGAAGGACTGATGTTAAAGCTGAAACTGCAATACTTTGGCCACCTCATGCGACGAGTTGACTCACTGGAAAAGACTCTGATGCTGGGAGGGATTGGGGGCCGGAGGAGACGGGGATGACAGAGAATGAGATGGCTGGATGTCATCACCGACTCGATGGACATGAGTTTGAGTGAACTCCGGGAGCTGGTGATGGACAGGGAGGCCTGGCGTGCTGTCATTCATGGGGTCGCAAAGAGTCGGACGTGACTGAGCGACTGAACTGAACTGATACCATTTTCTTAGATTCTCTATCTGTACGTTAATAATATGATACTGTTTTCCTCTTTCTGACTTACTTCACTCTGTATGACACTCTCTAGGTTCATCCACAGTCTCTAGAAATGACACTTTGTATAAAACAGACAGTTGATGGGAACCTACTTTATAGCACAGGGAGCCTTACTTAATGCACTGTGGTGTCCTAAATGGGAAGAAGGTCCAAAAGTGAGGGGATCCATGTAAACGTACAACTGATCAGGTTTGCTATACAGTAGAAGCTAACACAACATTGTAAAGCAACTATAATGCAACAAAATTTAATAAAAAAACAAAGCAAAATAAAAGTTATCAAACAAATATATCTGTAATGGAATTCTGACAATATGTTGCATGTGTGCACATACAGGGTGTCTTGTATGTATTCAGTTCAGTTCAGTTCAGTCGCTCAGTCATGTCCGACTCTCTGCGACCCCATGAATCACAGCACGCCAGGCCTCCCTGTCCATCACCAACTCCCGGAGTTCACCCAAACTCATTTCCATAGAGTTGGTGATGCCATCCAGCCATCTCATTCTCTGTCGTCCCCTTCTCCTCCCGCCCCCAACCTTTCCCAGCATCAGAGTCTTTTCCAGTGAGTCAACTCATCACATGAGGTGGCCAAAGTATTGGAGTTTCAGCTTTAGCATCAGTCCCTCCAATGAACACCCAGGATTGATCTCCTCTAGAATGGACTGGTTGGATCTCCTTGCAGTCCAAGGGACTCTCAAGAGTCTTTTCCAACACCACAGTTCAAAAGCATCAATTCTTTGGCGATCAGCTTTCTTCATAGTCCAACTCTCACATCCATACATGACCACGGGAAAAACCATAGCGTTGACCAGACGGACCTTTGTTGGCAAAGTGATGTCTCTGCTTTTTAATATACTATCAAGGTTGGTCATAACTTTCCTTCCAAGGAGTAAGCATCTTTTAATTTCCTGGCTGCAATCAGCATCTGCAGTGATTTTGGAGCCCCAAAAAATAAAGTCTGACACTGTCTCCACTGTTTCCCCATCTATTTCCCATGAAGTGATGGGATCAGATGCCATGATCTTTGTTTTCTGAATGTTGAGCTTCAAGCCAACCTTGTATGTATTATTATGTATTAATTAGGTATATGTGTTAATATGCACACATACAGGGTGTCTTGTATGTATCATTATGTATTAATTAAGTATATGTATTAATATGCACACATACAAGGTGGCTTGTATGTATCATTATGTATTAATTAGGAATATGTGTTAATATGCACACATACAGGGCATCTTGTATGTATTATTATGTATTAATTAGGTATATGTATTAATATGCACACACCATCAAATACTATGGTTAGATGGCAAGATCAGTGATTGCCTAGAGTTCTCTCATCTTCAAAGCACCAGGAAGCTCTTTTATCAGGAGTCTTGGGTTCACTAGTCCCAAGAGACTTAAAAATGTATGTGGTTAGTATTTCCCAGCATTGAGGGTCTCAAGGCACAGATCCATGGTAACCCCTGACACCCGGTCCCAAACCCCAGGGACAAAAAGACTGCAAAATATCTCTGGGTCATTCTCACTGTCAAGTTATATTTTCATTCACAATTGATTCAATACTAAAGAATGTTCACTGGTATTATTTGAAGCTTTAACCATCTGTCCTGAAAAACAAACAAAAAAAGGCTTTGCTTTGTAGATAAGTTCGTTTGTACACTTTTCCTCAGATTCCACAAATAAGTGATATATGATATTTATCTTTCTTTGACTCACTTCACTCATTATGACAATCTCTAGAGCCTAGATAGCAAAAGAATCTAAGAAAGAGTAGATATATGTATATGATAACTGATTCACTTTCCCATACAGCAGAAACAAGCACAATATTGTAAATCAATAATACTCCAATGAAAAAAATTTTTTTAATTCTTTATTCTTCCATGGTATTCTACTGATCAACACAATCTCTCTGTCCTGGAGAGCTATAAATTATCTACTTGTTCTTCCATCCAAGCCTTGAATTCCCATTGTCCTGCAGAGAAGACTCATCTTTCTCTGGTGAGTCTCTATATCTCCTAATCGAGATATAGCAATGGCAATGGAAGTTTTAACCTACCCTCACACCCATCACAAGTAGGGAGCCAATATTGGTCCTAACCAACCCACTAATAATCAACATTCACCTCCCACCTTCGCCAATTAGCTATTGTCTAAAGGAAAATATTTTCATTCAAAAATCTTAGTGAAACAAAAAGATGAAATGAAGCGGACTGACAAGTCAGATTAAAATTACCTGTCAAATGTATGCTAATGATGTAGAAAACATACCTGAAAATTTCTTTCCCTTAAGAATAAAAACTTAGAATTAAAGTGCTCAATCACTTTGTGACTCAGGCAGATGAACAGACTTATAAGAGGATTTTTTAAAAATTAAATATCAAGAATTCTTTAGCCAAAAGTGATTCTTGCACCTGATACAGGGAAGCAAAGCAAAATTCTTTCCCAAAGTATGTCTGATAAAATGAAGAAAATTGACTGGAGTCTCAACTACACACGGACCCTTGACAGCTGATAAGAAAACCTAACCCTCTGCCTCCAGGCAGGGCTACAGCAAGATCTGTATGATCATCAAATTATTTTGGGAAATACTGAAAATACAGTTAACCACCAGCGATTCTGTCTACTTGACATAAATCATCTATATGTTTTGAAAATTCACTCTCCCATTTTCTTTTCCATCTCAAGTTAGGTTTTCTTTTCTTGTTAGCACCAATCATTCTAATGATTAAAAAGCTGAAGTATTTAGATATCAATACACTGCAACTCTAACATAAGGATTCTGCTCAAGAGAAATTTTTGGTGAAGTTATTAAGGCAAAATTTATTTCTAAGCACTTCAATATTTCATCATCTAAGGAAGAAACATCAGAATAATTGCCTGTATTTTCCCCCTAAATAACATATCTTTTAATTAGCCCACTCAAAGGAAGATCACCTGTCAAAATCTGAGAGCCAAACTTTTCAAGATATGTGAGAGTCTGAAGTCAGAAGGAATTCTTCCTTGAACAAAGGAATATATTTTCTTTAACAATAGGGCCTTGTCAAATAACTTCTCCTCATTCAGAATCTTTTGTCACACCAGGTAACTAAAATTGTTTACCAATACAGAGTAGAACTGAAGAGAGGGAATGGCAGACAATGCTT
The DNA here is from genome assembly GCF_049115385.1 of Moschus berezovskii. Classification (NCBI taxonomy): domain Eukaryota; kingdom Metazoa; phylum Chordata; class Mammalia; order Artiodactyla; family Moschidae; genus Moschus; species Moschus berezovskii. The sequence goes on from NC_142475.1 coordinate 51,634,636, forward strand.
TCACATTAAACAATTTGATGTAACTTCAAAATTATCAATGAATATGAGAGATTTTCATAATTTTAAAAGTAAAGGCAATCATCATAAGTAGTCTTCTAGAGGGATTTCCTCTAGGTATGCCAATCATCAGGGGAAAGTGATTTTGTCATCCTGTGAGGTCCTGAACAGTGAATGTCTTGTGGGACCTCCTAAGGTTCCAACACCAAGTAAGGTAATCACGGGGTCTGGAGGCTCTGGGCAGAAGTGAGGCCAGGAACCCAATCAGAAAACTCAAAATCAGAGGCTAAAGACCATGTGGATCATTAGCCACATCTGCATCTCAAGTCCACTTGACAGATAGTAACCAGGAGTGGACATCAATCCCGTCTTCTCAGGCTCATCCAGCAGCAGTCAGCTCCATCTTTCACCTAGGATCAACCCCACCCTGGTCTTGAAGCCATTTCAATCAGGACAGGACTCACTTAGGAGCATTCAGCTTGTGGGTCTGAAGTGTACAATGCAGTTGTTAGCTTATATCAACCTTGAGGAAACACTGCTATTGCACATCCACTGAGCCATCACCTCTTCTTCATACCCATTCTTTCCTTATAGACTTGGCTTCTGCCTCACTTCCTGTTTAGTTCTTCATTCCTCTACTCAGAGTAGATACTCTGAAAGTCAACTGACTTACTCCTGGTCTCAGTAACGTATCATGCTCTTGTCAACCCTCCTCCTTAGTAAGCTCCCTAGCAAGTAGGAAACTACTTTTGATTGCTTGTTCATCTAAAATATGCCATCCCACCTAATTTTGAATATTATGTACATATTCTATTCCTGCTGCATCCCACCCATTATAATGTCACTAACCTCAGTGAAGCCCAAGTTTTTTGTACTACTTATCCCACAGCATTTTTTGAATACCTTAAAAGCCAAATCCATGCCAATATAATTTCCCTATTTTGGTCCTTCTCCTGCCTATTTGGGCTTACCTGGTGGTTCAGACAGTAAAAAACTCACCAGCAATGAGGAGGCCTGGGCTTTATCCCTGTATTGGGAAGATCCCCTAAAGGAGGGCATTGCAACCCACTCCAGTATTATTGCCTAAAGAATCCCCATGGACAGAGGAGCATGGCAGGCTACAGTCAATGGGTATCAAAGAGTCAAACACAACTGAGCGATTAAGCACACACCTGCCCATTTTGGTTCATTTATCACCTATCTATACTAATATGTAAAGAATTTAAGTAACCGGAAGACAAGAAAAGGAGATGGCAACAAGAACACAAAGAGAAAATTAGGTTTAAAATATCCAAATTTAATCTGATTTATGTAAGTACAATCATAGCCATTATCTCGTAATAATTTCTAATGGAGTATAATCTATAAAAATACTGAATCACTGTCCTGTACACCTGAAACTAATATAATATTTGAAATCAACTGCACCTAAATGTAAAAAATTATTTTAAAATAAAATAATTAGCCTGATGATAGGATTAGACTATGTCTTTAGAGCTCTATCCCTAGGCCAATCCTTCTAAATAGTCCCACTTGGCACTAACAGCCACCCCATCCTTACTTGTATAATGAAGACACAGAGATTCCTGAAGGACCTGTCGTGTGTCCATTCATGAGTGAATCTGGGAGCGCATAAAGTCACTCTTTAGTTATGGTTAGTCACTCAATCGTGTCTGACTTTTGCAACCCCATAGACTGTGGCCCACAAGGATCTTCTGTCCATGGGATTCTCCAGGCAAGAATACTGGAGTATGTAGCCATTCCCTTCTCCAGGGAATCTTCCTGACCCAGGGATCAAACCTGTGTCTCCTCCATTGCAGGCAGATTCTTTACCATCTCTGCCACCAGAGGAGCCCAGAGTCACTCCTTACCTGGAACACAGTTTCCTATCTTAAAAAATGAGGGACTAATTCTGTACTGAGACTTTTACCATCAAAATCACTTGTATAACTGGGATGTACATATGCTCCAAGACAGTGTCTGATCATTTGCCTATTTGCGCTCAGTTCTGTTTTTTGCCATTCCTTTACTCTGAGATGGACCACTGGAGGCTACCTTTCGCAGGTTTCTTTGTCAGTTGGCTTGTGGTTAGGTTTGGCCAGTGAGAAACACTGGTAAGATATTAGTGAATAAGAAGGGAGAAGTCATAGTATCAGCCACCAGCCCTGCAGCTTTACTGCTCCTAATGAATGGGGAAGTGCAGGTAGAAACAGGAATTGCTCCCTAGTGCTTGATTTAAGGCTTAGACATCAGGATCCATCTAAAGAACAGACAGTCAGCCTACTTCTCATGGACATCTCTGGGTGGCATTACTGGAAACACTCGATTGACTCCATGGCTTCCACTCCTGCTGCACAGCCTTTGATTTTTTGATTCCAGCTGCCACAGGAAAACCTCCGTCGAGGTTCTAGCTGCCTGGAGGGTCCTCCGGGCACTACTATCACGGCCTCCTCTATCTGGCCCTACAACCTTAGGCAAGGAGTGCCTTCCTGGTCTTGCTCACTCATCTCTGGGTGCCTCGTTTTATCTTCTTTGATTTTTCATAATTACCTCAATAAGTTTCTATTTTTTTTTTTTTTTGGAAACATACAAAGTGGTTTCTGTTTTCCTGACCAGACTGTGACAAATACCTTTGTCTAGAGATTTTTATTCAGGAGAACTATCGGGTTGGCCAAAATGTTCATTCGGGTTTTTCATTCTATCTTATGGAAAAGTCCAAACAAACTTTTTGGCGATCTCAATACAATGGGCTCCTACTAGTTAAGACTCAGTAAATAAATTAACTCTATGACTTCTTGCTTTAAACACTGAGTTATAAGAATTGTTTAATCCCTTCCAGGCTTAAAATACTATGATTATTAGCAGGAAAGAAGACAGCTAGTGATTCAATTTAAATATCACTTACTGAGCTTTACTACTATCAGACAACACACGTGCAGTTTGGAGATACCAGAATCTCAAATAAAATACAGGAGAAATACTACTGAAATACTATTTCAGTGCCAATACTACCATTGACACTGAAATAACTACTTAGAAACTATTTAGAAAACTAATCACCATCAATGACAGGAAGATTCTTCTATACCAGCTTCCAGTTTAAAATCCAGAGCTAGCTCAGTTCACTGACCAAGTCTAGGTCACTTGCCCATGCCATAGCTGTAAGAACACCTGAGGGAAAATGGCATCTGGAATTTTTGACTTTTATACTTGGAGATAAGCTTTATCTTTCACTAAGAGTACTATGAATTCCTTCCAGGTAGTAAAGAAATTCAGAGGCTGGCACATTCAGTTCAGTTCAGTTCAGTTCAGTCGCTCAGTCGTGTCTGACTCTCCGCGACCCCGTGAGTCACAGCACGCCGGACCTCCCTGTCCATCACCAACTCCCAGAGTACACTCAAACTCATGTCCACAGAGTCGGTGATGCCATCCAGCCATCTCATTCTCTGTCGTCCCCTTCTCCTCCCGCCCCCAACCTTTCCCAGCATCAGAGTCTTTTCCAGTGAGTCAACTCGTCGCATGAGGTGGCCAAAGTCACATTAAAAACTGACAAATTGTCATGATAGTTATTCCTTTAGGCTAGCAAGCATCAAATAACACCTTCTTCCTCATAAATATTCTCAATACACATATACATTTACCCTAATATGAAATTGTATTCATAATAAATTCAATCATCCCCTGAAGGAAGCAATCCCAATTTTTTCTCAGTTACTGAATCTAGCATAGGATCGAGAAATAGAGAGAAAAAATGTGAATTCTCAAGGTATCCTCTAAAGATTCTGATTTAGCAACTGGAATGGGACCGAGGCATCTACAAGATGAAATGCCCCATGGATAATATGCCTCAAATTTAGTTAAAACCGATCACACCGAATAACCTCTAAGTATCCTCTCATCTCTAAAATATCAATTGTGTAAGAATGTAAGTAATATGAACTTTCATAATCTAAGTCCAAAACTCCAAATTGTGAAGTGATAGACATGAAAATATCTTGAAGTACAAGAAATCCTTAATTTTAAAAAGTTAATATATACAGTCTATGGTCAGAACTGAATTTCTTCCTTTACTGCTCAAACCATACCCTAAACTTTCCTTAGCCAGCAATTCAGATGACAAGGATTCATTTTTAAAAAAAATTTTTTTTTTTAGTTTATTGGAGTATAGTTGATTTCCAATGCTGTGTTGTTTCTGCTGTACAGCAAACTGTATCAGTTATACATATACATGTGTCCTCTATTTTTTTAGATTCTTTTCCCTTATAGATCATTCAAGGGTACTGAGTAGAGTTCCCTGTGCTACACAATAGGATAGTTATCTGTTTTATAAAAAGTAGTATGTATATGTCAGTCCCAACCTCCTGGTTTATCTCTCCCTCTCCCTTTATTCCCTTGTCACCATAAGTTTATTTCCATGACTCTGTACCTAACTTCATTCCTTAGAAACTCAACCTCTTGATTATTCTGCCACTATGACATATATTTAATTATCTATTAACTATTATGATTAGATCCCCTGATTTTGGTAGTTTCAATGAATCCTTGAATTTCTTTGATCTTTTTCCATACCCTACTTTTGTAGAAGCTACATTATTCCACTTGACAGTAAAGATTAATAACTTCAGCTAATCCCATAACTCATCCACTTTTTTCCCGTTTATTTACCAGTTGCATATGAAGTTCAAAATGTCAAGATGGATGTTTAAGCTTCCAATTCAGAATAAACATTGTTGAATCTTTGTTTATCCCTTGGATATTTTAGGTTCTAAGGCAGTACAGTTCAAATTTCCAGGGGAGGGAAACATGAAATACTGTCATCATGATATTTAAAAGGCCACTGGCTTCTGGATGATTGAGAAACCAAAGAATCATATGAGCAGTAGCTTATTGCCCAATTTCTTTTGTATTACAATGTGTTTCCTATTTCAAATCAACATTGTTGTTAATATGACCCTGCATATATTATTCAGTAAGTCCACTGTTGGTAGAGTTGGCAAAAGCTAATACACAGAAAAATAAATGGAAATTTGAGCATGAATACCTATTCCAAGGAAGATTAATCATTTTCTCCTCCATCACAGGCAGTGTCTGTGTAACAAACTTGACTTTATCTCTTTTGTTCCCTGAGTAATTAATAGAATGTTAATGTTCAAAATAGTGCCTGATGAACGATAAGTATCCCATTGAGTGAATAAATGACAAGAGACTCCATTTGCATGGCTACTTGATATCTCATGGTCAAGTGTTTATTCTCTGCTAGGACCCAGTAACAAGCCATGAGTGGCTATTTTTCAGAAGGTAGAAAGCCACTTATTACTTGATGAAGACAGCTTTGTTCTAAGAATTTTAGGATGACTTTTTCCCCCAAGGGTTCGGTTCAGCTCAGTTACTCAGTTGTGTCCGACCCTTTGCGACCCCATGCACTGCAGCACGCCAGCCCTCCCTGTCCATCACCAACTCCTGGAGTTAACCCAAACTCATGTCCATTGAGTCGGTGATGCCATCCAACCATCTCATCCTCTGTCGTCCCCTTCTCCTCCTACCTTCAATCTTTCCCAGCATCAGGGTCTTTTCAAATGAGTCAGTTCTTCGCATCAGGTGGCCAAAGTTTTGGAGTTTCAGCCTCAGCATCAGTCCTTCCAATGAACACTCAGGACTGATCTCCTTTAGGATGGACTGCTTTGATCTCCTTGCTGTCCAAGGGGCTTTGAAAACTCTTCTCCAATACCACAGTTCAAAAACATCAATTCTTCAACGCTTAGCTTTCTTTATAGTCCAACTTTCACCTCCATACATGACTACTGGAAAAACCACAGCCTTGACTAGATGGACCTTTGTTGGCAAAGTAATGTCTCTGCTTTTTAATGTGCTGTCTAGGTTGGTCATAACTTTCCTTCCAAGGAGTAAGTGTCTTTTAATTTCATGGCTGCAGTCACCATCTGCAGTGATTTTGGAGCCCAAAAAAATAAAGTCTGTCTACCACAGACATGTGGAGCATCATAGTGTCTATTGATTCATAAAGGCAGAGGGATAGAAGTGGTTACATCTTACAGTTGGAAATTCTTCTTTTACTTTGGACAACACTCAAATCAAACAACCTTCAGGGCCTCAGTTTGAAGTAGCACCTCCAAATGTAATGCACAGTGCTGTCATGACCTACAGTGGTTCTTCTTAATAGGAGAAGGTACAAGAGGAGGCACAGTCTTTCACATTAGAGAGGAAGCAAGGTCTGAAACCTTTCAAAGCAAGGCTGATCTCATAGATCTTGCTGACTACCCTGTTTTATTTTTAACCAATTCATCCAGACAGCTCAAAGCATTGCAGATGTCAATTGCTAAGAATTAAACCTGGCCCCACGAACTGTCTTTTCATTGCCCCTTGGCTCACTCATGACAGAAAAAAGTGCCATCAAGAACCTTGAAAAGATTCCCTCCACATGCTTACCACACTCTAGCCCAAGCAAACTGTCTCTGCCCTCCATCTGCAGAAATCCACCCAATATAGCCTGAACTTGCTCTTACCCTTGTCTCTTAATGGAGTGTAATATATCAGTTCTATTCTGTCAATTTGTCTCATCCTCTATAGTCACCCCAACAAATCCATAGTTGCTACATAATAGACAAAAGGCACCACGAAGTAGAAATTCTACCCAGAGAAAGTTCCAGTATTCTCATAAACTGAGTATTAAACTCTGCTGAATCCTTTTTTTTTTTAAACATGAATTTCCCTGGGAGATGGTTTGGGTGATAGATTAAACTAAGGAGGGCTTTAAAACTACAATAGCATAATCTTCATTTTTTTCTGAATTTCCAGAGTATTCTACACCCTTACAATTAGTTTTAGGAAAATTTTAAAAAGATGGGGGGAAAGTGCTATTCTGCAACTCAACACTATTTTTAATCACAATTCCCTCACAGCCAACCATGGCCCAGGTTCTACGTTCAGGCCTCTACTTTTGACCAAGGGGGTCTTTTTGGTTTGTTGAAGCTGGAAGGAGTCATTCTTTCCTCCCATCTACCTATTTACTCCCAGATAAAATCCTGCAAAATCAGGCTTGACTTTTTGCTACCAATTATCCCCAGATTTGTTTATCACAGGCAATTGATGACCAGACATCCCAGTGACCCACAATGGGGAGTTTCCTGGGATTTGGGACTCTCAGATCTAAAATCAGAACAGTCCCAGGAAAACTGGGACAAGTTGGAAACACTAGTTCCTATCTACCTTCTCAGCCGTGATTTAGAAAATCACCTCTGACAGATTCTCACCATGAAATTGATCAGACAAATTTCACTAATTAATGTTACCAGGCAAGTATAGCTAAACTTTGACATAACAGGCATAATTTCTGAAGTGATCTTTGCAGGTTCCATGCATGCTTCAGTTGTTCTCTAGTTCTAATTAATTGAATAGAAGTCAACTTTAATTGTTTTCTCATGGTTTCAACATTTAGAAACGTATAACTGGAGTAGAAAGTTGATGGTTTTATTTGCTTATCTTAATTACTAATGAGGTTAAGGTATTTTACTGGCAATCTACATAGAAGCTGACTTTCAGTTGTAGCTACTGGAGTGGACTCCGCAGAAGTCATATGCCTTCAGGATAAAGGCACTCACCCCCATCCCACCCTCTTCTGGAAGTACTGGTTACTGATAGCTTACAACTGAGTCCATCTCCAAGACCTGACCTGGAGACCACAGGGGTTTGTCTCACCCAACATCACACCCCTACTCCAGAGACAGTCCATATCCAATAACTGATTAATGATAAATTCAAAGGTCCATTCCCCTTAATTCTGTTCAAGAAAACTCTGAAGGACCACCCAAGTGCCAGAGCTCCCTGAGAGATCAGCTGAGGTCATTTTTGAAACTACATCACAATTCAACTTCTTTGCCTAATCTTGCTTTCTTCACATTCCCACAGACACTGAGCCCAAGAGTATTCCATAATAAAATTTCTTCACGGAATTCTCCATCTCAGTCTTTCTACGGACCTTGATCAAAGACAATTCCCTGTTATATCTGCAGACTCTACATATGCAGTGGTAAATGGTGGGCCAGATGCTTGGAGGCAGGGAGCCTCTTAAAGTTTATGAGCATTTCCATCCATTTAACCACACTGACTTGCCATGAAAACCATAAGTGGATAGAGCAAGGCTATAACATATACTAAACCTACCACAAACCATGCATTTACAGGTTTGTATATTATTAATAAGTAAAAAATCATACCATATAACCTATACTTTAGTTAGAAGATAGAAATCTAGCACTAGAATTTCACATTACTCTGTTCAAATAGAATGATTGAAGATTTATGGAAACATCTTGAGCCATAAGTTGGGGTCCCCTGCATGCCATTGATAAGTGTTTTTATTATTAACTATGTTTTTATCGTTTCTTCTCTACCAGAGAAACCTAGCAGTTGCGTGTGATTTAAATAATAGCATTTGAAAGCTTTTATTGAAAGCTTTTGTTTTAAAAGCTATTAATATGTCAACAGTTTATTACAGTAACTTGTGAAGCTGTTCTAAAAATTCATGGGAGACACTGAATTCTTGCACAGAACTAGCTATCGATTCTCCTGACTTTACAATGACTGATACCTTAATGAAACCAAATACTCAAATCAAAGATAGATTTCATATCGCTGAGGATAAAAAAGAATCACTACTACCAAAAACTGGAAAAAAAAGAAAAACTAGAAAAAAACTGAATGCAGGTGACTTGACTATGCAATCAATATGTAAGATGATAAAAAGATGGTACTTACAAAAATTGAGCCTAATTTTAAAGTCCCCAAGATGGCAACCCACTCCAGTGTTCTTGCCTGGAGAATCCCAGGGATGGGGGAACCTGGTGGGCTGCCGTCTATGGGGTTGCACAGAGTCGGACACTACTGAAGCGACTTAGCAGCAGTAGCAGAGTTTAGTTGGCAGCTTGTAATACAAAGTGTCCATTTACCCATTCCTTATGAGTCCTTAAAAAAAAAAGGAAATTTTTTCACTCTCTGAACATTGACTCAATACCCTTAGCTTGACTACCTGATTAATTCTTTAAAGATGTAAAAATATATTTATCATAAAGTTCTGAGCTTTACTGACAGGGCTAACAATTGACCTGGGAGAGGGAGAAGCATCTCCTGGGGAAGAGGATGCCCACAAAAGAACAATGACTGTTCAGAGCTATGTTTCCTGCTGTGTAATACTGGGAAGCAAATGAACACATGAATTATACAAGAAATGGCAGTGCATAAAGAAGGTTCATATTTTGAACTCAAAAAAGGACTCTGGAAAAAAGGGAGAACAAAACAGGAGATGTGCAGAGTTTGTAAAGGTTTACTCAAGGAACTGACCCAGAATCCTTTGGAAGCTGTAGAGGAAGGGAACTGTGAGGCTCCATCTGAAGCTGACCCCAGTGTGCCCAGCATCCAACACTGCAATCACAGAAAAGGTACTATCCCCTTTTCCTCAAACACTGAAGCAGACAAGGACAGTGAGCACAGGTAGGGCAAGAGCTGATAAGAAAAATATCTCAAAGGATAAGAAGAGCTGTGTGTGAGTTCTTAGTTGTGTTCAACTTTTTGCTCTCCATGGAAAATAGCCCGCAACGCTCCTCTGTCCATGATTCTTCCAAGCAAGAATATTGGAATGGGTCACCGCTATTTCCTCCTCCAGGGGATCTACCTGACCCAGGGATCAATCCGAGTCTTGTGTGTCTCCTGAATTGGCAGGCGGATTCTTTACCACTGAGCCACCTGGAAAGCCCAAGAAGAACTGACTTTATAACAGTTACTCTGAGAGATAAGACATGGCATGGAGGAAGACGTCCCTTACATTTCAGACAGGATTGAAGCAGAGGAGAAATCCTGTACACATTTGGATCTAGGATTCAAGTATCTAAAATTGTTTTCTGCTAAATAACATAGTAGAAGTTCAAGGCACCATTGAGAGAGGGGGGAAAAAAAAGGCAGGTATATAATGGTTTCTTCTTGAGGATATTGGAGAAAATGTTATAATTACTGCTTCCCAATGATACTGATGTGTCCTTTCAAGTCTGCTTGTCATCGGCTCAGGTTTTGATTCTGAATCTATCCATAGCCAGAGAGATCACACACACTCTAAGAGAAAACCTAAAGACTTGGCTGGGGACTTTTCAATCATCAAGGTTAGTTCCTGGTTTAATCATCTTTTTAGAAGACCAACAAGGCTGTCATATAACTTCTCTTTTTCCAATAGATTTTAATCTTATTTTAGCATAATCCACAATTCAAGAGAAATAGCCATTCAACCTAGGGTCAAAAAACTTAGGTGCGAGTCTAGTGCCACTATTTATTTATTGTTGGGCTTTGAGATAAACCTTATGAGATTGTATTTATCACATGCCAATAGGGAGAATAATCATAATGATGCAATGACTCTTTCTCACTTTCTATGTGCCACTGTGCTAAGCACTGTATGTGTGCATGCATGTGTGCTCAGTCTCTAAGTTGTGTCCAACTGTTTGTGAACCAATGGATTATAGCCCACCAGGCTCCTTTGTCCATGAGACTTTCGAGGCAAGAATATTGGAGTGGGTTGCTATTTCTTCATTGGAGAAGGAAATGGCAACGCACTCCTGTATTCTTGCCTAGAGAATACTGTGGACGGAGGAGCCTGGTGGGCTGGTGTCCATAGGGTCACACAGATTCAGACACAACTGAAGCGACTTAGCATGCACGCATGCATTAGAGAAGGAAATGGCAGCCCACTCCAGTATTCTTGCCTGGAGAATCCCAGGGACGGAGGAGCCTGGTGGGCTGCCATCTATGGGGTCGCACATCGTCGGACACAACTGAAGCAACTTAGCAGCAGCAGCAGCCACTATTTCCTCATTCAGAGGATCTTCCCAACCTAGGGATTGAACCCACGTCTCCTGTGTCTCCTGCACTGTAAGATGGATTCTTTACTACTGAGCCAACTGGGAAGCCCTAGCACTGTGGGCATACCATCTTATTTATTTACAAAGGGTACGTAGCATTGTCATCTTCATTTGACACATGAAGAAACTAGTCTGCTCTTACGTGACAACTCATCATACTTGAGAAACGATGCTATTTGTGTGAGACAATGTCTTGTCACACTTTAGGAATAAAAATCCTTATTCTCTTAAAGCCTTCTTTAGATTAAACAATCTCCATACCAGAAAATTTCACATTCTTCTCCAGATATTTTTTATAATCTTTTGCCACATAGATACCCAAGTCATGATCCACATAGAACATTTTTAATTCCAAAAGATGAGACCAAGTGCTATGCAAAACTTTTTCATAGAACGACAAAAACTACCCTTGCATCTATAATTTGTAAATCAAAATAATACCCAAGTTTGAGGTATTATTATTCTTCAGCACATGGGATCTTAGTTCCCTGACCAGGAATCAAAGCCATGCCTACTGCGGTGGAAGCACAAAGTCCTAACCACTAGACTGCCAGGGAATCCCCAATACCCAGCTTTTGTATACATAAAATGGGTATTATTTTAATAGGCATGTCCATACACATGCATATACACACACACTATAGCTACTGGGAGAAGGGGCAGTGATCTAAATAGATATTCACAAAGTCACACGAGGCTAGAAACTACTGGAGTCCAACAATCAGTTATGGAAACTGTGAAACACCTAGGTGTTCAGTTGAATTCCAAAAAGGCTGCATTTTAAAATTAGGGCTAGTCGGTTTTACAAAAAGTATTACCGTAGACCAGCTCCAATAAAGGTTAAAACCACCAATTTATTAGCAAATTAAGTACATGCCAAGATAAAGCACAAAATCTCGAAAAGAAAATCCAGACTCCCAATAATGCAACACTATCTCCCATATAACTTTAAAAATTAATTAGACATTGCAAAAATTCATGACATTTGTCGTATTTTGGAGGGGAAATGATTAATACCGACTTAACACAGAAGTTAAAATTAAGAAACAACAAATTTTAAATGCAATTATAAATATGAAAGTGCAAGTCACTCAGTCATGCCCAACTCTTATGACCTCATGGATGGTAGCCGGCCAGGCTCCTCTGTCCATGGAATTTTCCAGGCAAGAATACTGGACTGGGTTGTCATTTCCTACTCTAAATATACTCAAAGATAAAAAATCTGTATATAATGGGTAAAGAGATGGAAATCTCATCAAGTAAAGGAAAAGCATAAAAGAAAATCAAATATAAATTCAAAGCCTAAAAATATCTGGAATGAAAAATTCACTGACAAGTAGCAATCACAGATCAGATGCACAGAAAAACAGATGTGTGTATTTAAAGACAAAGAAACCTTGCAATGTAAAATGCAGAGATGGAAGACTACATATATTTTAAATAAATCTCAGAATCAACATACTGAGCAAAATATCCAGACATAAAAGTATATGTACTGTATGGTTCCATTTATATGAATATTCAAAATAAGAATATGAATTTTTAGTGATAGAATTCAAAAAAGTGTTTATCTCTTATGGGGAGTAAATTGACCAAGGAAGGGACCAGAGAAATTTTCTAGGGTGATATCAATGCTCTCTATCTTAATAGGCATGTTAACTAAATACACACATTTGTCAGAACTCACTGAACTGTGCTCTCACGTCTGTGCATTCAACTGAGTGCCAATTATACCTGAAAAAAATTGTACAAGAGTAACAGGGACATGGAAGTGATCGCATTAAATAAATGGATTTTGAAGAAGTAGAAGGTTTTGATCATTTCTGAGCAATATATACTTTAACGAGGAATTCTTATGTCCCCATTTGACAGAGGAAATGAGCCTAACACCAAATTCAATATATTGATAGGTGGGGCTTGCCTTTGAAGTAGTTCTATAGTTTCCAGACAGACGAGGGGCAGGGCGTGGAAGGAAGTGAAGTCCTAGCTTTGGAATCCCCATCTGCTTCCCACTTGGTGTCCCCAGAAGCATAAGAGGGGATTTGGCATCAGCTTGAATCACAGACGGGAGTGACACCCTGCAAATACTCTGAGGGGAAAGAGCCAGAGTTGAGCCTTCTTAGCCCTACACACAAGATTCCTGTAATAACCCACAGTCTCCTCAGCCAAGTTTCCTCCTAAAAAATAACCTTCTTTTGTGCTGTCAATCCTACACAGTATGATTCATGATGTCTTCAACCTCGGAAGCTAGGTTTCATAAGGATGTCTCAACTCCATGACTGTTATTGCCTAATGGGCCAGATTCTCATGATCTGTAACAACTCTGGGGGAATCCAGGATGGAATGGAGCCCATTTCGGCAGTGCTGATAGCGGCAAATCTTTGTCCAAATGTGTGTGTCAATGTTAAGCCTCCCACATAATGTGGGTGGCCAGAAATGCATTCTTCTGTGGCTGCTAAGCCAACTAACTGCATGATTTCCCACTAAAAGTCATTCCTCTATGGACCTTGAATCAGACACATCTAGACTATGCTACTGTAAATAAGTATAGCTGGTCTTGCCCACTGGTGACATGTTGCTAGTAGCACCAGTGGAATTTCTATAATATAGAGCAGGGGTTGCCACTAATCAATAGGCTGGATCTTCCTGAATTGCATAACTGACCGCACTTGCAAAGTATGTCCAAGCTTAGAGAAAAGCAGATTGATCCACAGTGATTTCCATGTAGTAAAGTGGTAAGGAAAGAATGACAGTGTTCCATGCTGCCAATTTATAAACTCTAGTACTTTTTAAGAGTCAAGAAGGGAATGGCAACCCACTCCAGTGTTCTTGCCTAGAGAATCCCAGGGACGGGGGAGCCTGGAGGGCTACAGTCCATGGGGACACAAAAGAATCAGACATGGCTTAATGACTAAACAGCAACAACTATTTAAGAGAGCACGGGACCTGGCCATGAAAAAAACCTGAATTTTAGCCTTGCACCTAATACTAAGTAACTCTATGATACGGGGAAGTACTGCATCTCTGTGGGTCTATATTCTCAGGAATAGAAATGGGATAAAATAACAGTTGATCTCTAAATATTTCATCACCTGTATTCTGTGAATCATCAAAACTGCACTTCTCTCCTCCTAGGTAGGCTCATGTCTCCCTGCTTTTCTCTCATCCCATAATACACATTATATGTATAGAGGGGCAAACTCAAACAATTTTAAAAAATAATAAAATATGATAATTTCTAATCAATTGTCATATCATTGAATTCATTCAATTTAAAGTAAACATAACTGGGTAAAATGTATGGATTTTTTAATTAATTATTTTTCTGACCTATACAAAGACTGTTAAGTTGCAAATTAATGCTATTAACTTTATCATCAAGAATTCCCACTTGCCTATAATGTGCCCTGAATGTGCATTCTATGAATCTTTTCTATATGATAATATTGTTATATGCTTTCTGGTTTGCCAGCCATGTGTCTTCATTATCTTATTTGAATCATACAAGTCTATGGAGTTGACTGGTAGGTTATTTTTACCTGATTCTATAGGTGAATTAACTGATGTCTGAAGAAACAGAGTCATTTGCTTTGATTGACTCATTCAACTCATAAGTAGCAGAGCGGAGCTGGAATGCAGATTTCTTCCTGGTTCAAATGTTCTCTACTCTATGAGAATAAGATTTCAACTCTTCCAACTTCAAAAGTCAATATTCTTCCTATCCCTTGAACTGCATTAATTAGTTGGAAACCTAAACCAACTAGCCATATGTCTGGAGTGATCAGAAGCTTAGAAACCACTGGATAGGGATATGGGAAATAGGATTCAAGCACTGAAAAAAGGACCAGAACAGACGATCTTTAAGGCATAATCAAAGTCTGAAATGTTATCATCAGCTCAATGACAAAAATAAATATGCTTTCTTTCCATTTTGTTGAGGTAGCTTTTAAAAGTTTTTCAGCCTGTTTCTTTTGTTCTTTGCACTCAATTTTCCTGTGAGGCAAATAAAGATAGATTCAAGGACTTAGATATGGAAAAAGCTTGGATTAACATAGCAAAGAAACTAGTATTGGCCATTCCCAGGAATCTACAAACAAATTGGGAAGATTTGGGAATTTTGTGTCATCATCTCTGTTCATAGTCACCATCTGCCTCAGGGCCCCTACCCTCCTAGATACAAAGGCAATAGACTCATAGAAGAATTTTGTCATTATGACTAAAGGATAAAGGAAGGGTTACTTAACAGTGCTTTATTGTCGCAAGAAAACACAGGAGGAAAGAGAGAGTTGATATTAGAAGAACCTTCTATTCAGTATTTTCTAAATACTAAATGGTAATATTTCCTTGGACAAAATGTCTACCACTAAAATACAGGATGCCTGGGACACTAGAATAGCTTTTAACAGCTACTACGAATTTATATTTATGTGTATGGACATGGGGTATGTCTAGGGCTGTATGGGTTTTTCCTTCTCCAATAAATAAGTTATCAGATGGAAACATTAACTGATTTGAAAAGATACAAACCAACTCTCTAAATAAGGTGCTATTCTCTAAATGTCCACTATGATCATGAAAACAATCAAGGTTAAGAATATTAGGTCTGAAAAAGAAAATTTCTTAAATCTGGGAAAGACATATTCAAGAAGAGGAGTAACTCTGCCCAGGAAGGGAAGAAATAATCTCTTCCAGAAAATATGAAAAGGGCAAGTCAGAATGCCAACAAAGACTCTTGGGTAAGAACAATGGAGGGTCCAGATGTGTGAGGAAATCAGTTACCACTGAGCTATACGGTGGGAGGAGGGAAAATGCGCAAAAATATTCATTTCTTTATTCATTTTTCCAGGTGTAAATAAAGTCAACGTCTAGACAACTCTGCATTTAAAGCTGGCTTCTATTTTAACATGATTATAGATATTGTCATCAAATCTGCCAGTTTTCAGAGGCAGAGCCAACCTTAAATATTGTGCTATAGTGAATGAACTGTTAGAGAAATTTGAGTATTTCAGCAAAATGTAACTGATCAAAGTAATGAAGGAAACCTTTAAATGGAAATAAACCTAAATCAAAAAGAAGAATGCCCTCTGAAATAGAGACATATAGCTTAAAGAAATATTTCCATTATTCATAGATATATGTTTCATAATGCATGCATACACACAGTAGTTATATTGAATACATCTCTAATTACAAATGTAGGTAGCACTTTTCTAATTATAAGATCTGAGCCAGGTTAAGCATAAATATCCTCACAATTATAACTGCAAGATTGACTTTTTATTTATTTTTTTTTTCTGCTTGAAATGCAAATTTTTATTTCCTGCACTTGTTTCCAATATGCCAATTTTTCTTCCCTTCACTTACCCTCCCAGGCCCCAGCTCCAGTTTTGCGTCTTTTCTATCTTTCCTATACCAAGATTCTGCCAGGCATGTCACAAACATTATTTATTCATTCACTTCACAAATATTTTTCAGTCCTGACCTTACGCAATACATCTTCAATCTTCACCAAAACATATAAAGTGGGCATTGTTTACTTCATTTTACAGATGAGAAAATTAAAAGTACAGAAATTTAAATAAGTTGTTCGAGGTCACATAGATACCATAACTATAACATAGATTTAATTCACTGCAGAGTCCAAAGTCCATGCTTTCTATTGTACTACACTACTTCCTAAGACCACACTGCTAACAGTTCTATAATACAATATTAGCGATAATAGTAACATGTCTTTGTTCAAATAAGGTCCTTCAAAAATGTTTTCTATACTACACCTAGAGATTTATTCTTCCTTATTGCATGATTCATGCTGCCCAGAAACTCTTCTTGTGCTCTGAGTTGCATTACTTTCCTTTACTTATATTCATGCACCCTAAGCTCTCCTTCTCTATTTACATTACCGAGTTGCTCTCACAAGAAAGTCTGAGAAGTCACTCACGTTTAAGTAAAAACGACTGACTAGCTTCTTTCACTTGTCAGACTTTTGAATTTGTTAAAGGTAGATCATCGTGCAATGAGGAAGATTGACTTTTTAGTACTGCTATATATTTAGTTTACCTTCAGTTTAAAATTATTTTAAATATGGTTTACATTATTTAACTAGAAAGTCTCATTTTATAGTCTTTGCAAACACATCAAGAAAGAAGGGGATGTATCATCAGTAAGCCTTTTCAAATGTACTGTCCTTCTTCAAAGACATGCGGAATTCCACAGGGAACAATTTTATGTTTAATGTTGCAGTGGAATGAACATTGCTCAGCGTGGGAAAATATTATCACATCACATAACCAGAGACACGCAGTTATCTGACAGCACTATAACATCCAGAAGACAACTATTTCTAAAAGATTATTTTTTTCTAAATAGAGCCTAAAGCAACTGAAGAACTATTTATTATCTTAAAACTCAAAGAGTTTCAAACCTTTGCAAATCAAAACCATGATGAGCTATCACCTCATATCTGTCAGAACAGCTATCATCAAAAAGACAGAAATAACAAATGTTGGCAAGGATGCACAGAAAAGAGGACCCTCATACACTGTCAGTGGAAATGTAAATGGGTGCAGGCACTGTGGGAAACAGTATGGAGGTTTCTCAAAAAACTAAAAATAGAACTATCATGTGACCCATCAATTCCACGCCGGGCTATATTATCAAAAACAAAAAGCACTGATTAGAAAAGATGTATGCACCCAATATTTATAACAGCATTATTCACAACCACCAAGATACGGAAGTAACCTCAGTGGGTGCATCTTGATACAGAAATAGAGAATGTGACAGAGAGGTGCCTAGGAAGGCAGGGTCCTAGAATGGAGGTTTTTTTTTTAATACCATGTAAATGGAAGGAAAGTTATGACCAACCTTGATAGTATATTAAAAAGCAGAGACATCACTTTGCCAACAAAGGTCCGTCTAGTCAAGGCTATGGTTTTTCCCGTGGTCATGTATGGATGTGAGAGTTGGACTGTGAAGAAAGCTGATCGCCGAAGAATTGATGCTTTTGAACTGTGGTGCTGGAGAAGACTCTTGAGAGTCCCTTGGACTGCAAGGAGATCCAACCAATCCATTCTAAAGGAGATCAATCCTGGGTGTTCATTGGAGGGACTGATGCTAAAGCTGAAACTGCAATACTTTGGCCACCTCATGAGACGAGTTGACTCACTGGAAAAGACTCTGATGCTGGGAAAGGTTGGGGGCGGGAGGAGAAGGGGACGACAGAGAATGAGATGGCTGGATGGCATCACCGACTCTGTGGACGTGAGTTTGAGTGAACTCCGGGAGTTGGTGATGGACAGGGAGGCCTGGCGTGCTGTGATTCATGGGGTCGCAGAGAGTCGGAAACGACTGAGCGACTGAAGTGAACTGAACTGAAATGAACATATACATAATACTTCCACTCATTCATCAGGAAAGATTTTGTGGGTACCTGCTCTGTGGTGGGCAGTATGCTATGCTGTTAGGGTTATAGCTGTGGACACATTCCACTCTGTTTCTGCGCTCATGAAACTCACATTTCAGTAATGACACTCTCAGTGGGTAGAAAAGGAAATATTAAGTTTAAAGGTACAAACAATAGGCATAGATAACTCCTCCAGGCAAATGAAAGCTATGAATGTGTTTTTCAGCCTAAAAATAAAAGAAGAACATCTAAGAGTCTGGGAGTGATTATTATAACTATCCTCACCACTACCAAATTCCGAAAGAGTTGAAAGAGATGCAGGAGTCAGACAAATGGAAATGAAATTGTCAGCTTTCTCACTAATAAACCTTTACCTTCAGAGCCAGAAGTTTATCCTGGCTCTTCTACTGAATTTGCTAAAATCCCCTCATTCAGCAAGTCTGGACTGGGATAACCAACTTACAAGGGAACTTGGATTGGTGGAGAGCTTTCCCCAAATCATTACCTTCTTCTACTCATCTGGCTCAAAGAAATCCAGCTTCAGTGATGAGGGACAGTGACAGATAGAAGTAGTCTCTAGATCTTTCTCTACAAGGCAGACCACAGACCTATCCCAGGTAACTTTATCTGAGAAAGGCAGAAGAATGGTGGGCTGCCTCCTATGGACAGGCAAATAAGAAAAGGGAAAGAACCAAAAAGAAGCTGAGACTTTTCCCAACCTCACAAATTAAATATCATTGTTCTTCCCTTGGTAAGGAGAGAGAACTGGACAGGGAGACAGACTAAAGGATTCCTCTACTAAAAGTTCCCATATAGAAACTCCCTGAAAAAATATGCAGCTGACTGTCGAGTCTGTGACTAAATTTAACGTGAAAAAACAATTGTATAGAAGAAAAGATGTTTTTGAAAACTAGTCAAAAGATGAGAACCTTGAGTCCCAGAGAAGCCACTCAAGTTCATGAGTATGAAACTGGTCTCCAAACCCAAGTTAAGAAAATGATATTTGTCTCAGATAGAAAATTCTAAAAGGAGTAATTAGAGTGGTTCTGGAGAGGTGACTAGAAAATTAAAGATTCATTTGGGGCTTATTTTAACAATAATGAGGAAGGGGAAACAACAGTATTAAAGAATAATATGTTAATAGCCAGGACAAGATGCCCAGACACAGGTTAACATAAAAACCTATCACACACACAAACCTATCACAAGAAAGACATTAAACATAAGGAACTCTTATAGTTTTTCTACTAAAATACACACTTTAGAGCCAAGATATCTAGATAAAAAGCAATTATCAATCATTTTAATTGTTCAATTTATTAAATTGATCATAGAATAATAGTTTTCTGTTGTTTGTCCTGAAAATTAAATCACCACATATGAAAAATATATAGTTTTTCAAAAATTATGTGCAGTTTCTTTAAACTAATATATTTATATATACACTATCATAAATGAGCAAGAGAAAATTTAAAGACAAAATTTTTCTGAATCTCCCCATTCTCACTGATTATGCTCATTTTTCCATGGGTTGATAGCCCATCACCCCATTGCAATGGAGTTTTTTAAAGGACTGAGTGAACCTACAGGTGTAAAATATTTCCAAAGTGAAATCCTGGTATTCACATCAAATAGTTTTGTATATATACAGCCAGGCAATCACTATTTCCTGCTTTGTCTTGCTATTCAGAAGAGCAATCATTAGAAGATGAAGTAAAAATATGGGTTGAAGAATAGAAGAAAAAAAATTCTGTAAAATACTTTCCCATACAGTTGCTTCTGTTCATTGAGTTTAAAAAGATAACTAACTTGTAACTTCTGGTTACTTGATTGGTAAGTTGAAATTCAACATTAATTAATTAATCAGTCATCTAACATATGCCAATTAATAGCAAAAATGACTAAAATTTCTAGGATAATTATAAAATTGACTCAAAAATGGTCACAAGGAACAAAATCAGATTTCTAGCTTTGAAAGTATGCTTGCCCACTGAATTACACTCCAGCTTTAAACATCAGATATGATGAAACAATTAACAGAGTGATATTAAACATTAATAACCTCAGAATGCAATGTAAACACAGAATATTTGACAGGTCAGAATTGGGAATAAGGATGTCCCATTCTTTAGCAAAATAGGAAAATGTTAATAATCAGCAATTTCAATAAGACTCTTTGGATGGTTTTCTCGAGGGGAACTGATTGGTTTTACTGTCCCGTGGAGACCTTGTTTCTAAAAGCGAAACCGAAATCCCATCATTCAAATGGATTGATATACTCCTCAAAAACGGACAACCCCAGATAATGAGCATTATACTTCAAATGGGACTGTAGATAGTGATTATTTCCCAAAAATCCAGCATCTGAAGTCATCCATGAATGCACCCTTGAGGTTTTACACATTTCTGAGCTATCTGCAAGAAGCTCTTGCACAAATAACTCCAGGCACATTGTGGAACCAGCAGTCTGTCATTGTATATTGTAACCATGAAGAACTCAAACCTCAGTCTCATACAGGCTTAAGTTTGACTCCTGGTACACTACTCACATAGCTATATGAGCTTACATAAGTCACTTTAAGTCTCTCAACCTCAGTGTCTTCATCTTTTTAAAATTTTTATAATTGAATTGTATTTAACTTATAATTAGTCTCAGGAGTAGAACATAATGGCTCAACATTTTATAGATAATTCAAAATTATTACAGAATTGTTAACTATATTCCCTGTGTTTCCCATTACATCTTGTGATTTATTTTATAACTGGTAGTTTGTACCTCTCAATCTTCTTCATCTGTTTGTCCACTCTCATGCCCCCTCCTTTCTGGGAACCACAAGTTTGTTCTCTGAATCTGGGAATCTCCGTTTTGTTACATGTTAGCTTGCTTTTACAGATTCCTCACATAAGTGACCCCTGGAAAAGGAAATGGCAACCCAGTCCAGTATTCTTGTCTGGAGAATTCCAAGGACAGAGGAACCTGGAGGGCTACAATCTATAGGGTCACCAACAGCCAGACACGACTAAAGTGACTTAGCACGCACGCACATATAAGTGAAAATATACAGTATTTGGTTTTATCTGATTCAACTTATTTCACTAAACATAATACCCTCTGGGTCCATTCATGTTGCCGCAAATGACAAGATTTAATTCTTTTGTATGGCTGAGTAATATTCTATATGTATAACATATGTGTTTATGCATATACATATATGTATGTACACACATATGTATATGTAGATATATCTATGTGTGTGTGTGTGTGTGTGTGTGTGTGTGTGTGTGTATCTTAATCCATTTATCTGTCCATGGACTTTCAGCTTGTTTCCATATCTTAGCATTTTTAAATAATGTTGCCATGAACACTGGAGTGCAAATTTCTTTTCAGATCTGTGTTTCTGTTTTCTTCAGATAGAATTGTTAGATCATATGGTAGTTCTATTTTTCCTTTTTTTTTCTTGAAAATATATACTTTTTTCCATAGGGCGGCACCAATTTACATTCCCAACAACAGTGCACAAGGGTTCCCTTTTATCCATATCCTATCAACACTTATTTCTTGTCTTTTTGATGATAGCCATTCTGACATGTGGAGGGTGATATCTCATTGTGGTTTTGATTTGCATTTCTCTGATGACCAGTGATACTGACCTTCTTCTCATGTGTCTGTTGGCCATCTGTATGTCTTCTTTGGGAAAATGCCTATTTAGGCCCACTGCCTATCTTTTAGCATGTTGAGTTTTTTGATGTTGAGTTTTAAAAATTCTTAATATATTTTGTGTGTTAACTCCTTATTGGACATACCATTTGCAAATATTTCCCCTGTTCAGTAGGTTGCCTTTCATGCATGTTGTTGATGGTTTCCTTCATTGTGTAAAAGCTTTTTAGTTTGCCATGATCTCACTTATTTTTGCATTTGTTGCCCTTGTCTGAAGACATAGATGCAAAAGTATACTGCTAAGGCTGATTTCAAAGATCAGACTACCTACATTTTCTTCTGGGAGTTTTATAGTTTGAGATATTATATTTAAGTCTTTAATCCATGCTGAGTTAATATTTGTATATGGTGTGAGAAAGTCCAGTTTGATTCTTTAGTGTATGTTTTGCTGGGTTTTTTTGTAGCTCTTTTATTAAATACACAAACTGAATTGAAAGCTTGAAACTTTTTTCCCATGGGATATTTTATGGGAATTAGAAGAAAACTACCTAATTAAGGTATCTCAAGTTATGTACCTAAATTAGGAGTTTCTTTAGTGACCCTCTATTCTCTCTAGTGACACAAACATAGGACTTTAAATAAATACAATAACTTAACTGAATACAATATGGTACAATCTAAAAATTTTACAAAAATCTTGCATTAAGTCTGAAAGATGTTTGAAATAATAAGTATTTTTTTACCAATAGCATTTTTCACAGAACTAGAACAAAAAAAAGATGCTATAATTTGTGTGGAAACACAACAAACTGTGGAAATTTCTGAAAGAGATGGGAATACCAGACCACTTTACCTGACTTCTGAGACACCTATATGCAGATCAAGGAGCAACAGCTAGTACCAGACATGGAACAATGGACTGGTTCAAAATTGGGAAAGGAGTATGTCAAGACTGTATATTGTCACTTTGCATATTTAACTCATATGCAGGGTACATTATGTGAATTGCCAGGGTGGAAGAAACACAAGCTACAGTCAAAATTGCCAGCAGAAAGAAATATCAATAACCTCAGATATGCAGATGACACCACCCTAATGGCAGAAAATGAAGAGAACTAAAGAGCTTCTTGAAGAAGGTGAAAGAAGAGAGTGAAAAAATTGGCTTATGACTCAACATTCAAGAAACTAAGATGATGGAATCCAGTCCCATTCAGTTCAGTTCAGTCGCTCAGTCGTGTCCAACTCTCAGCAACCCCATGAATCACAGCACGCCAGGCCTCCCTGTCCATCACCCGGACTTCACTCAAACTCATGTCCACAGAGTCGGTGATGCCATCCAGCCATCTCATTCTCGGTCGTCCCCTTCTCCTCCCGCCTAAAACCTTTCCCAGCATCAGAGTCTTTTCCAGTGAGTCAACTCGTCGCATGAGGTGGCCAAAGTATTACAGTTTCAGCTTTAGCATCAGTCCTTCCAATGAACACCCAGGATTGATCTCCTTTAGAATGGACTGGTTGGATCTCCTTGCAGTCCAAGGGACTCTCAAGAGTCTTCTCCAACACCACAGTTCAAAAGCATCAATTCTTTAGCAATCAGCCTTCTTCACAGTCCAACTCTCACATCCATACATGACCACGGGAAAAACCATAGCCTTGACTAGACGGACCTTTGTTGGCAAAGTAATGTCTCTGCTTTTCAATATATTATCAAGGTTGGTCATAACTTTCCTTCCAAGGAGTAAGAGTCTTTTAATTTCATGGCTGCAATCAGCCTCTGCAGTGATTTTGGAGCCCAAAAAATAGAGTCTGACACTGTTTCCACTGTTTTTCCATCTATTTACCATGAAGTGATGGGACGAGATGCCATGTCCCATTAGTCCCTGGCAAATACATTGCAGGAAAAATTGAAACAGTGACAGATTTATTTTCTTGGGCTCCAAAATCACTGCAGACAGTGACTGCAACCATGAAATTAAGACATTTGCTCCTTGGAATAAAAACTATACCAAACCTAGACAACATATTAAAAAGCAGAGACATTACTTTGCCAACAAAGATCCGTGTAGTCAAGGGTATGGTTTTTCCAGTGGTCATGTATGGATGTGGGAGTTGGACTGTGAAGAAAGCTGAATGCCAAAGAATTGATGCTTTTGAACTGTGGTGCTGGAGAAGACTCTTGAGAGTCCCTTGGACTGGAGACCCAACCAGTCCATTCTAAAGAAGATCAGTCCTCAGTGTTCACTGGAACGACTGATGCTAAAGCTGAAACTCCAATACTTTGGCCACCTCATGCGAAGAGTTGACTCACTGGAAAAACTCTGATGCTGGGAGGGGTTGGGGGCAGGAGGAGAAGGGGACGACCGAGAATGAGATGGCTGGATGGCATCACTGACTTGATGGACATGAGTTTGAGTGAACTCCGGGAGTTGGTGATGGACAGGGAGGCCTGGCGTGCTGTGATTCATGGGGTTGCAAAGAGTCGGACATGACTGAGCTGAACTGAAGTCAGTGTTCTTGATTGGAGAATTCCATGGACAGAGGAGCCTGGCGGGTTACAGTCTATGGGGTTGCAAAAAGTAGAACATGGCTGAAGCAACTTAGCAGGCACACACATCCACAAAGAGACAGTATTGTCCCCATTCTTGCCTTTATCATAGATTAATTGACTGTATATATGTGGGCTTATTTCTGGGCTCTCTATTCTGTTTCATTGATTTATGAATGTGCCAGTACTATACAGTGTTTTGATAACTATTGCTTATAGTATAGTTTGAAGTCAGGGAGTATGATACTTCCTGCTTTGGTCTTATCTCTCAAGATTATTTTGGCTATTTGAGGTCTCTTCGTAGTTCCTACAAATGTTAGGGATATTTGTTCTAGTTCTCTCAAAATGTAATGGACATTTTGATAACGATTGCATTAAATTGGTATATTGCTTTTGGTAGTAAACACATTTCAACAATGTCAGTTCTTCCAATCCATGAACACAGTATATCTTTCCGTTTATTTGCATCATCTTCAATTTCTTTCATCAAAGTCTTAAAGTATTTAGAGTATAAGTCTTTTACTTCCTTGTTTTAATTTATTTCTATGTATTTATTCTTTTCAGCAGAACTATAATTGGGAATGTTTTCTTGATAACGATTTCTGATATTTCAGTATTAATGCATAGAAATGCAACAGATATCTGTGTATTAATTTTGTATCCTGCAACTTTACCGAATTCATTTATTAATTCTAAAAGGTTTTCAGTGGAGTCTTTAGGAATTTCTTTTAATAGTATAATGTCATCTGAAAACAGTGACAGTTTTATTTCTTCCTTTCCAATTTGGATGCCTTTTGTTGACAGGTTCTGGCTATGGCTGGGATATCCAATACTATTTTTAATAAAGATGGCAAGAATGTGTATTCTTGTCTTGTTCCTGATCTTAGAGAAAAAGCTTTTAGCTTTTCACCATTGACTATGATATAAACTATAGGACTGTCATAATTGATCTTCATTATATTTAAGTATGTTCCCTCTATACATACTTGTTGTGAGTTTCTATCATAAATGAATGTTAAATTTTATCAAAAGCATTTTTTTTACCTATTGAGATTTTCATGCAATTTTTACTCTTCACTTTGTTAATGTGGTGTATAACACTGATTGCTTTGTGGTACTGAGCCATCCTTATATTCCTGGAATAATTCCCACTATGAACCTTTCAATGCATTGTTCAATTCAGTTTGCTAATATTCTGGTAAGGATTTTTACATCTATGTTCATCAGGGATATTAGCCTGTAATTTTCTTTTGTATGTAGTGTCTTTGGTATTAGTATCAAAGTAATGCTGACCTCATAGAATGAGTTTGGAAGTACTCCCTCCTTCTCAATTTTTTAGAATGCTTTAAGAAGGATAGATAGTAATTCTTATGTTTGGTAGAATTACTCTGTGAGGCTATCCAGTCCTGGTCATAAGCGCTGCTGTGTTTTCAAAAACAATTAAGGAGGGTCATTTTCCTGATATTGGTCCCCAGGACTGAGGTGCCCATATGGTGCCTAAACCCTTTGGCTCCTAAGGAAAGACCCCTGAGTTTGTGATACCCCCTCCCACTTTTGAGTGCTCTTCCAGGGATGTGGGTCTTGCATGCATGCTCAGTTGCTGACCCCATGAACTGTAGCCCACCAGGCTCCCCTGTCCATGGGATTCTCCAGGCAAGAATACTGGAGTCAGTTGCCATTTCCTACGCCAGCAGGGTGTGGGTCTTGACTAGATCACAAATCTTCTGCTTCTACCCATCTCAGTGTGTTTTCTTTATATCCTTAACTGTAGAAGAGCTATTCAACTAATTTCCAAGTCATTCTCAGAGGGAGTTGTTCTTTATGTAGCTATAGGTTTGGGGTCCATGGGGGGAGATGTTTCCGCTGTGGTTCATCGGTTAAGAATCTGTCTGCCAGTGCAGGAGATGCAGGTTCAATCTCTGGGTGGGGAAGATCCCCTGGAGAAGGAAAAGGCAACTCCCTCCACTATTCTTGCCTAGAAAATCCCATAGACAGAGAAGCCTGGTGGGCTACAGTACATGGGATCACAAAGAGTCAGATACAGCTGAATGACTAAACAACAAACAATAACAAAATAGAAGGAGGTGAGCTCAGGATCTTCCTACTCTGCCATCTCAATCTTGCTTCAATGTCCTCATTTTTAAAGTAAGGATAACTTCGTATCTTACATTGCAGGGCTTCAAAAGATAACTGTATCTTACCTTGCAGGGCTGACACAAGATTCAAGTTACACAGGGAAAAGCACTTAGCACAAATCATGGCACAACGTTCTGTACCACATGACTTTCTCTGCTAACTAGCAGACAGGGCCAGAGCTAGTCTTCAATAGCTCTTTGTCCCACAGATGCCCTACAGTAGGTAATTCATCATCTATGATTTGCCATTTACCCTAGACAACAAAATTAAATCAAAGTAAAGAAGCAAAGGTAAAACCTCCAATTATAAAAAGTAGAAGAAATTTTAGGTGAATAATTATGTGATATCTAAATAGTTGTGAGTTATGGTAAGTGGATTTTTACATTTCTATAAATGAACCTTTTTTATTTTTCAAATGAAGAATTCAATTAAAAAGCAAAATCATTACCAAAAATGTTACTTAGATTATGGAAGGATAATAAAACTTACATAATAACCTTCTGATTCTTTTTTTTTTTTTCCTATTTGCCTCACCTGAGAAAGGTCTGATGCATATTTCCCTATTATCGGACAGAGCAACTTGTCATATTTTTTTGCCATCCTAGGTCTATTTCTTCTCTGATCCTTTACTCAGTCACAATCATCACCTTCCATTCATTCCCTAGCCATGGTCGAGAATGCATATGTGCTCTAAGTGTGCATATTTCCCTGGGCCTCATGCTTCTATTAACCAAGCGGAAATGCTGATGGCAACTCCCTCCTAACAGTGCCTTCTAATTATAGATAGTTCTGGTCTGACATTGAAACCTCAGTATTTGTGAATTCTGCTTTCAACTAGAATAGTCCTATACTTGTATATATCCTCAAACTTTCTGCTAATTTACTGAACTCTGGAAATATTTCCATTGACAATGGTAGTAAAACAAAAGAACATCTTTCCAGGCCTATAATAGGACTTGATTCAGGAGGCTATAACCTATACATCTCTAATATCAGAACACCTTCCAGAAAAGTTATGCAGTTAAGGATTTTGCTATTCAGGATTTCTCTAGCAAAAATGTTAAGTAATTAAATCTTCATGACAAATTAGTTTGTCAGGCAAATATTTTCCTTGAACCATGCACCTTCAGTGAGACATCAAAACAGCACCATCAAGTGGAAAACACAGTGAAGCGACTATAAGAGTGAAGCCAAACTCCACCTTACATTTTTTTTCTAGAATTCACCTATTTTCAATAGTATTCTCATAACCAATTCCTTGAGTTCAAAAATGTTTTACATCAAATAATTATACTTTTCCAAAAGCTATTTAGAGCTGGCCCTCAGGAACAATGAAGAAAGTCATTGGATTCTAGTTGGATTCCAGTCTGGGCTTTTCCACTAACCAATATGCCTAACATACGTCAACCTGCCTCCTTAGACCTCAGATTACTTATGTATAAAAACAGAAGTTAAATAAAGTCAGAAAGGCCTTTTATAGCTCTAATATATTATGGTTCAGTATCATACTTACTTTGAATGACACATGAGCAAGGGCTAAAATTAAAATGGCATGTTTGATTTATAGACTCATGAAATGAGAATTGGAAGAGACCTTAAAGATATCTAGAGATCATAAAATCAAACCTTGGCATTGGGAAATGACATATTTGTTTTAAAATGAAAATGTTATGTAATAAACAAATGCAGCCAAATAATCTTAAAATAAAAAGCATATGAGCATATTCTCTGAAAATGTCAGGATGGGGGAGCAAAAAACATGTATCATTCATTATTTCAGAAAAGGAAGCCACCATTTACTTTACGCTTACTGTTTTATGGATATTTTGCTAAGTATTTCACACATTTTTTATTCAATAAGTACAGCTTTATGAGACAGATGTTAATATCCCCATATATCTGATTAGGAAAGTGGAGTGCAAAAATATAAAAACATATGTAAGGTTATTCAATCCATTCAAGGCTGTATATTTAACAAGTGGAAATCTAAGAATACTCAAAGCCAGGCCTGTTTGAGTCTTAATATTTATGCTCATTTTACTCTATGATACCACTTGTCTTAAGATTTTCATGACCGTCTAGCTTTCCCATGAATTCTAGACATGGCCTACTTTTGAAAACTAGAAAAGAGGAGATTCATCTTAGATGAGACAAATGTCACTGCATTTCATTTCATCTGATTGTTCATTTCCCGTTTGGAAACATAAACCAGCTCACAGGAAAAATAGTCTAATAATAAAACTCCCTCATTTCAAGGGTATAAAACTTCCCTCACTTCAAGGCTATAATTGTTTCTGTAATAGCTACTCTAATTATATTAAAATTGCTTGAAATTGCTTCACTTTTATCCTTAATCAGTTATCATCATAATAATCTTGGAACTTTACAATTCTGTCAGAATGCTTATAATAGAAAACCATAAAGGGCATAAAAACCAGTAAGACTCCACACTCTAACTGTAAGGGACACAAGTTCAATTCCTGTTGGGGAACTAAGAGCCCACATGCCACTCAGCGTGGCCAAAAAATAAAATGAAGGTGGGGAGGCATAAAGCCAAATACTTTAACTCCAGGAGATTCATATGTATATTTTGCTGCAGTCCTGTATTTATTATTTTTATTTGGCATGTTCTAACAGTCCTGGGTGTTCATTGGAAGGACTGATGCTAAAGCTGAAACTCCAATACTTTGGCCACCTCATGCAAAGAGCTGACTCACTGGAAAGGACTCTGATGCTGGGAGGGATTGGGGGCGGGAGGAGAAGGGGACGACAGAGAATGAGATGGCTGGATGGCATCACCGACTCGATGGACATGAGTTTGAGTGAACTCCAGGGGTTGGTGATGGACAGGGAGGCCTGGCGTGCTGTGATTCATGGGGTCGCAGAGTCAGACACGACTGAGCGACTGAACTGAACAGCACAAACTATATAGTTCTCAAAATATTTCTGATCATATGGGGTATAAAAGAAATTTCTATTTTTATTTACAATCCTCTTAAGTCTATGCCATTTCTTCCTAAGTATGACTACCGCACAATTGCACTCATCTCAC
Source organism: Moschus berezovskii (assembly GCF_049115385.1). NCBI lineage: Eukaryota > Metazoa > Chordata > Mammalia > Artiodactyla > Moschidae > Moschus > Moschus berezovskii. Next base: position 51,664,345 of record NC_142475.1, read on the forward strand.
ACACTAGTAAAGTCATGCTCAAAATTCTCCAAGCTAGGCTTCAGCAATATGTGAATCGTGAACTTCCAGATGTTCAAGCAGGTTTTAGAAAAGGCAGAGGCACCAGAGATCAAATTGCCAACATCTGCTGGATTAAGGAGAAAGCAAGAGAGTTTCAGAAAAACATCTATTTCTGCTTTATTGACTATGCCAAGGCCTTTGACTGTGTGGATCACAATAAACTGTGGAAAATTCTCAAAGAGATGGGAATACCAGACCACCTGACCTGCCTCTTGAGAAACCTGTATGCAGGTCAGGAAGCAACAGTTAGAACTGGACATGGAACAACAGACTGGTTCCAAATAGGAAAAGGAGTACGTCAAGGTTGTATATTGTCACCCTGCTTATTTAACTTCTATGCAGAGTACATCATGAGGAATGCTGGGCTGGAAGAAGCACAAGCTAGAATCAAGATTGCTGGGAGAAATATCAATAACCTCAGATATGCAGATGACACCACCATTATGGCAGAAAGTGAAGAGGAACTCAAAAGCCTCTTGATGAAAGTGAAAGAAGAGAGTGAAAAGGTTGGCTTGAAGCTCAACATTCAGAAAACGAAGATCATGGCATCTGGTCCCATCACTTCATTGGAAATAGATGGGGAAACCGTGGAAACAGTGTCAGACTTTATTTTTTTGGGCTCCAAAATCACTGCAGATGCTGATTGCAGCCATGAAATTAAAAGACGCTTACTCCTTGGAAGGAAAGTTATGACCAGCCTAGATAGCATATTAAAAAGCAGAGACATTACTTTGCCAACCAAGGTCCATCTAGTCAAGGCTATGGTTTTTCCCGTGGTCATGTATGGATGTGAGAGTTGGACTGTGAAGAAAGCTGATCGCCAAAGAATTGATGCTTTTGAACTGTGGTGCTGGAGAAGAGAGCCTGGTGGGCTTCCATCTATGGGGTCACACAGAGTCGGACACGACTGAAGTGACTTAGCAGCAGCAGCAGCTGGAGAAGACTCTTGAGAGTCACTTGGACTGCAAGGAGATCCAACCAGTCCATTCTAGAGGAGATCAATCCTGGGTGTTCATTGGAAGGACTTATGCTAAAGCTGAAACTCCAATACTTTGGCCACCTCATGCGACGAGTTGACTCACTGGAAAAGACTCTGATGCTGGGAGCGATTGGGGGTAGGAGGAGACGGGGACGACAGAGAATGAAGTGGCTGGATGGCATCACCGACTCGATGGACATGAGTTTGAGTGAACTCCGGGAGTTGGTGATGGACAGGGAGGCCTTTCGTGTTGTGGTTCATGGGGTCGCTAAGAATCGGACATGACTGAGCGACTGAAAAAAAAAAAAATGAGGCTACTGAGAGAATATGAAATATATGTAAAATTATATCTGGCCTTGGACTACAAAAGACAACAGATGTTATAGTGGAGAATATCAATTTCATAGAACTATATCTCCAAAACAACAAATTATATTAAGGTATTTTTAACTGAAAATTTAGGGGATTAAATCTGGGTTTTGATAGTAGAGCCACCCTTGGATATTTTAATGTCCATAACTAAATAAAGTGATGAATAAAATGCATATATATGTAATACATATACCATAAATATATGCACACATACATATATCCATATACATGTATAAGTATGTTAGAAAGTTAATATGACTAAACAAAACACATGCACACACGAACACCTTTATGTCAGTCCAGTTCAGTAGCTCAGTCATGTCTGACTCTGTGACCCCAAGAACTGCAGCACCCCAGGCTTCCCTGTTCATCACCAACTCCCAGAGCCTACTCAAACTCATGTCCATCGAGTCAGTGATGCCATCCAACCATCTCCTCCCCTGTCATCCCCTTCTACTCCTGCCTGCAATCTTCCCCAGCACCAGGGTCTTTTCAAATGAGTCAGTTCTTCATATCAGGTGGCCAAAGTATTGGAGTTTCAGCTTCAGCATCAGTCCTTCCAATGAACACTCAGAACTGATCTCCTTTAGGATGGGCTGGTTGGATCTCCTTGCAGTCCAAGGGACTCTCAAGAGTCTTCTCCAACACCACAGTTCAAAAGCATCAATTCTTAAGTGCTCAGCTTGCTTTATATTCCAACTCTCACATCCATACTTGACTACTGGAAAAACCATAGCTTTGACTAGACGGACATTTGTAGACAAATTAATGTCTGCTTTTTAATATGCTGTCTAGGTTGTTCATAGCTTTTCTTGCAAGGAGCAAGCATCTTTGAATTTCATGGCTACAGTCACCATCTGCAGTGATTTTGGAGCCCCCCAAAATAGTCTGTCACTGTTTCCATTGTTTCCCCATCTATTTGCCATGAAGTGATGGGACCAGATGTCATGATTTTAGTTTTTTGAATGTTGCACTTTTAAGCCAGGTTTTTCACTCTCCTCTTTCACCTTTATCAAGAGGCTTTTTAGTTCCCCTTAGCTTTCCGCCATAGGGTAGTGTCATCTGCATATCTGAGGTTATTGATATTTCTCACAGCAATCTTGATTCCACCTTGTGCTTCATCCAGTCCAGCATTTCATGATGTACTCTGCATATAAGTTAAATAAGCAGGATGACAATATACAGCCTTGACGTCCTCCTTTCCCGATTTGGAACCAGTCTGTTGTTCCATGTCCAGTTCTAACTGTTGCTTCTCGACCTGCATACAAATTTCTCAGGAGGCAGGTCAAGTGGACTGGTATTCCCATCTCTCTCAGAATTTTCCAGTTTGTTGTGATCTACACAGTTAAAGCTTTCGGCAGTAAAGTTTAGTCAATAAAGCAGAAGTTGATGTTTTTCTGGAATTTGTTCACTTTTTCTATGATCCAATGAATGTTGGCAATTTGTTCTCTGGTTCCTCTGCTTTTTCTAAATTCAGCTTGAACATCTGGAAATTCTCAGTTCGTGTACTGTTGAAGCCTAGCATGAAGAATTTTGAGCATTACTTTGCCAGTGTGTGAGATGAGTGCAACAGTGCAGTAGTTTGAGCATTCTTTGGCATTGCCTTTCTTTGTGATTCAAATGAAGACTGACCTTTTCCAGTCCTGTGGCCACTGCTGAGTTTTCCAAATTTGCTGGCATATTGAGTACCGCACTTTCACAGCATCATCTTTTAGGATTAGAAATAGCTCAGCTGGAATTCCATCACCTCCATTATCTTTGTTCATAGTGATGCTTCCTAAGGCCCACTTGACTTTACACTCCAGGGTGTCTGGCTCTAGGTGAGTGACCATACTATCGTGGTTATCTGGGTCATGAAAATCTTTTTTGTATAGTTCTTCTGTGTATTCATGCCACCTCTTCTTAATATCTTCTGCTTCTGCTAGGTCCCTACCATTTCTGTCCTTTATTGTGCCCATCTCTCCATGAAATGTTCCCTTGATATCCCTAATTTTCTTGAAGAGCTCTCTAGTCTTTCCCATTCTGTTTTCGTCCTCTATTTCTTTGCATTGATCACTTAGGAAGGCTTTCTTATCTCTTTTCACTATTCTTTGGAACTCTGCATTCAGAGGGATATATCTTTCCTTTTCTCCTTTGCCTTTCATTTCTCCTCTTTTCCCAGGTATTTGTAAGGTCTCCTCAGACAACCATTTTGCATTTTTGCATTTCTTTTTCTTGGAGATGGTTTTGATCACAGACTCCTGTACAATATCATGAACCTCCGTCCATAGTTCTTCAGGCACTCTATCAGATTTAATCCCTTGAATGTATTTGTCACTTCCACGGTAAGGGATTTGATTTAGGTCATACCTGAATGGTCTAGTGGTTTCCCCTACTTTCTTCAATTTAAGCCTGAATTTGGCAATAAGGAGTTTTTGCTGACTGTATAGAGCTTCTCCATCTTTGGCTACAAAGAATATAATCAATCTGATTTCAGTATTGACCATCTGGTGATGTCCACGTGTAGAGTCATCTCTTGTGTTATTGAAAGTGGGTGTTTGCTATGACCAGTGTGTTCTCTTGGCAAAATTCTGTTAGCCTTTGCCCTGCTTTGTTTCGTATTCCAAGGCCAAACTTGCTTATTACTCCAGGTATCTCTTGACTTCCTACTTTTACATTCCAGTCCTCTGTGATGAAAAGGACATCTTTTTTGGATGTTACTTCTAGAAGGTTTTGTAGGTCTTCATCAGTTCAGTTCAGTTCAGTTCAGTCGCTCAGTAGTGTCCGACTCTTTGCGACCCCATGAATCACAGCACGCCAGGCCTCCCTGTCGATCACCAACTCCCGGAGTTCACTCAAACTCATGTCCACAGAGTCGGTGATGCCATCCAGCCATCTCATTCTCCATCATCCCCTTCTCCTCCCGCCCCCAACCTTTCCCAGCATCAGAGTCTTTTCCAGTGAGTCAACTCGTCGCATGAGTTGGCCAAAGTATTGCAGCTTCAGCTTTAGCATCAGTCCTTCCAATGAACATCCAGGATTGATCTCCTCTAGAATGGACTGGTTGGATCTCCTTGCAGTATAAGTCTTCATAGAACCGTTCAAATTCAGCTTCTTCACTGTTAGTGATTGAGGCATAGACTTGTATTACCGTGATATTGAATGGTTTGCCTTGGAAACAATCAGAAATCATCCTGTCATTTTTGAGATTGCACCGAAGTACTGCATTTCAGACTACTGTTGACTATGAGGGCTACTCCATTTCTTCTAAGGGATTCTTGCACACAGTAGTAGATATAATGGTCATCTGAATTAAATTCACCCATTCCAGTCTATTTTAGTTCACTGATTCCTAAAATGTCAGTGTTTACTCTCCCCTCTCCTGTTTGACCACTTCCAATTTACTTTGATTAATGAACCTAACATTCCAGTTTCCTATACAATATTGCTCTTTACAGCATCATACTTAACTTCCATCACCAGTCACATCCTCAACTGGGTGTTGTTTTTGCTTTGGCTCTGTCTCTTCATTCTTTCTGGAGCTATTTCTCCACTTTTCTCCAGTAGCATAGAGGACACCTACTGACCTGGGGAGTTCATCTTTCAGTGTCATATATTTTTGCCATTTCATAGTGTTCATGGGGTTCTCAAGGCAAGAATACTGAAGTGGTGTGCCATTCCCTTCTCCAGGGGACCACATTTTGTCAGAACTCTCCACCATGACCCATCCTTCTTGGGTGGCCCCACAGAGCATGGCTCATAGTTTCATGAGATCCGTACCACTCAGATCTAGGGAAGGGCAGTAATTAACTTTTGTTCCATATGCTTGAGGGAAAAACACCTCTATCTGCCTCATAGTAAAACTAGAGAACTTTAAAGAAAAGAGACTTTATAAATGAAATCATCTAAAATCTATTAATTTTTATATTGACAGCTGACGTCTCATGAGCATACATAGAATCTGAAATATAATGGAACACTGTCTTTAATGAGTTGAAGGAAAATAACTGTGTATCACGAAGTTTAAATTCAGTAAAACTGTCTATTAACAACAAAGTCAAAATAAGGATATTTTCCAAAAAAGATAAAAATACTATAGAAGGATATAAATAAAAATTTGACAGTGCTCATTTCTTAGCATTTTGAGTGTCACAATATTGTGTTTTTACATAAGTATTTACAATAATACACAGGCAGTCCAAGCTTTGCACAATAGTACAGAACCATAAAAATGACTGTCTTGCAAAATAATCTTTTTAAAAATCAATTTAAAAAACTATAATTGTTCCACGACCTTTAAAATTTTTTGTGAAAACATCAAGTGGTTTTTTACTGTCAGCTATAAAAAAAATAGGGAAATAAGAAATAGTAAAATTAATATGTAGTATACTATAATTTTAAACATTAGAAATATTGAAAAGTTTTTTTGTTTTTGGTAAGAACTTATCAAGATTAGTTTGAGCAGTTATTTCCTTCTTTTCATTCTATAATTTATAATATGGAGTGAACATCTTAGTTATGTCTTGCCAAATTATAATATTCATTTCCAAGTTTGGATCAGCTTCCAAGACTTTATCTTTTGTGCTTTTAATGTCATGAACCATCTCCAAGTCTTGCTTTAATATGTTGTTAGCCAGCATCACTTCCTCTGGAATATCTTTTATCACAACTACTTTCCTCATTTATTTTTACAAGGTCATCTATACCAAGTTCCTCTAGCTGTATCTCTATCATATCAAACAGCAATACTATCAACATTCTCACAAGCAGCCATTTCTTCCAAAATTCCATTTTTACCTTTAATTCAAATTTCATTTCATGTCTCTTCGTTACACTTCATCTTTGTTGGCCAATTCTCTCTCTTGGTTACCTATTTTTATAAATACCAAATGAGTTTTATTGCCAAGAGACTAGAAGAACGTATCCATATACTTTACTCTCTGTAAATGAACTGAGCACCAGATGTGCTGTGAGCACATCACTGACAAGACTCTGAAAGAAGTGGCCTGATTGGTCACTGATCCCAAGGAGCATTGGTTACTTATGCTAATTTGTGGAATTGTGGACTGAACACCTAGTCACTTGTGGAATGAACACCTAGCAGCAAGGTTTGTATTTTACACAATGATTCACAGTTAATACAACACGGTAACTGAAATTTAAACTGTATTGATGGAAGATGGATGTTATTTAATGAAACCATGATAACTGATATTTGTGCAAGTCAGAAATATGCAAAGTGAGGCTTGACTACATGTGATATGTATTATTATATGTAATTTTCTATAATGAATATTTATTACACTTGTGATAAAAATTTTCAGACCAGTAAAAATTGAGAGTATTTAGCACCAACAGTCATTCAGAAAAGCAATTGGAGAGGATTGTGCTTCTGGCAGGAAGAAAATGATACCAAATGGGAAATCTAAGAAGCAAGATGGAATAAAAGAAGCTATTGGTAAATACATGTGTATGTCTTTTATTAACGATCTTATTTAAAAATATGTGGAAGAACAAAATAATTTCTCATCACAACCCTTCCAAATTAATAATTATCAAGTGTTTTAATTCCAGTTTTGGGGTATGAATACTGATTGCTTCGTTAAATATAGTTTGCATATTAAAATAGCCGGGGTGAGCACTAAAAAAATATAAAGAATGTACATTCCAAAAAATTAGGGGAAATAATAGGAGAAAAACAGAAATTTAATCCAAAGAAAGCAATAAAAGAGGGAATAAATATAAACCCCAAAAAAGGAAAAAATTGAAATAAAATGGAACAATATCTTTCACAACATGTGAATATTAAATAATACAATGCATGTAAAAGTGACCATTGCATTACAGACCTACAGTAGATATTTAATAAATGTGCATTTGCCTGGGTCAGAAGTTCATCATGTACATGTAATGGAATAAGAACCTCTCTAATTTATATGTCTGAGACAGATTTGGGGGCAAGATTGGACTTAAAAATCAGTTTGCAAAGTATAGAATATTTGTTGTACAACAGCAAAATATGCAATTGCTCATGTAGCAAATCAGATCTCCATGCCATGCAGAGTTTGCCCACACATTGAAACTGTGATACATTCAAACAATTTGGGGTGAGGTCTACTACCGATAGAAATCCTGAATGCTTCAATTGGCTGGCCATCATTACAATACTAAGTTCTTAAAACACACCGAAAGTGACTCTAAAAGTCACCTCTAGAACTCCTAACTAGTTGTGTGCATACCTACTGGAAAATGCACACATCTCTCTGCCCTTCCTTGGAAACCCAGGATTTGGAGTAAATACAGTTTTAATCTTTATTTGGCGATGACTGGAGACTCCTATCTTGGGGTACATAAACTAACTTGAGATCTGGTAACTGGACTGAGTTCAGAGTAAGTTTTTAATAATCACTCAATACAGCAGAATGGGTTGGAATGAACAACTGGGATAAGGCCCAAAGAAAGTTAAAATGATTAAAATTGGGGAAAACAGCTTCCATGAAGAAGACAAAATAACTCTGCTTATCCTAGGAGAAGAAAAAGGGTCAGCACAAATGTGAGATGTTTAATAAAAAAAAAATCCTTCATCCATTAAAAGACTATTGTTAAACAGCCTTTCAGTTTCTATTGAGAATATACATTGCAGTGAGTTTTTAAAAAGGCACTAAGCATAGATTCCTCAATGTGAAGGTGAGTAAAAATGCCATTACTGGGAAAGGATGTAAAGTTTTTTTGAAGAGTTTTACAGAAAAAGTGAGAACGATTAATACTTTTCTTGAGCGCCTGTTTGTTATGTGACAAATTTCACCAGATAAAATAGAAGCATGTCTTTAGCTATCTACATTTTTATATATATTAAATAGGTAAATACATGTAGGTATATATAATTCAGCTTCTAAACAACTCTTTGATAAAGAAGAATAACCAGGGAAAGCCCTGGTCATCCAGGGGTTAGGACTCCACGCTTTCACTACTGAGGGTGTGAGTTCAATTCCTAGTCAAGGAACTAAGATCTTCTAAGCCATGGCTTGGTCAAAAAATAAAGTAAAATTTTGGAAAGAATTATCAGTTTTTTATACAATAGAGGAAACAGAACCAGAGATTTAGCACTTTTCCTAAGTTCATACTGCTGCATAATGGAGGCTCCAAGATGGAAACTTATGTCTCTTCGGTAACAATGTCTTTCTTTTACTTTGCTTCATTCTGCAGGTCTGTTTCAACTGATTTCACCGATTTCCTACATCTGAGTGGGAAGTAGAGTGATGAACAATCCAAGCTTTCCTAAGCTCATGTAAGATTCTTTTAGTTCAGGAAGCAGCAAACATTTTCTGTAAAGGGTCAGATAGCATTTTGTTTTGCAGGCTACGTGGTCAATGTCACAACTATGGGGCCAGGGTTGCATGAAAACAGACATCAGTTCAGTTCAGTTCAGTCGCTCAGTCGTGTCCGACTCTTTGTGACCCCATGAATCACAGCACGCCAGGCCCCCCTGTCCATCACCAACTCCCGGAGTACACTCAAACTCATGTCCACAGAGTCGGTGATGCCATCCAGCCATCTCATTCTCCGTCGTCCCCTTCTCCTCCCGCCCCCAAACTTTCCCAGCATCAGAGTCTTTTCCAGTGAGTCAACTCTTCGCATGAGGTGGCCAAAGTATTGGAGTTTCAGCTTTAGCATCAGTCCTTCCAATGAACACCCAGGATTGATCTCCCTTAGAATGGACTGGTTGGATCTCCTTGCAGTATACACAACTATAAATTAATGAGTTTGGCTGTGTTCCAATAAGACTTATAGATACTGAAATCTGAATTTCATATAATTATCAGGCATCATAAAATATTCCTTTTCATTTGTTATTTTTTCCCAAGTGACAAAAGTTCATGGGTCATACTAAAAAGGCAGTGAGATTTGGCTCACGGGCCAGAGTGGACCAATCCCTGCTCTAGTAAAAACCTACAGGAAAGCGTTGTTCTCTGCTGCTTTATTGTCCAGTATTTGTGGAGAATCAAAACTTCCTTCCCTGGTAAGTAAATTGAGGAACAGTCTGTTGGAAAGCAAACCATTTTAATGAATATGTGCCTTTTGTCTGTGTCTGGCAAGGCTGTCTGTAGTCAAGCAGGTTCTTTGGATTAAAATTTGCAGTTAGAGAGTAAACATTAGGAACTGGTTCATTAGCTTCACAGTGAGAATAGCTTGGCATCATGGATTTAACATTCTGGAAATGGCCTCTGGCTAGGAAGGATAATTCAGTTCTTTAATCCTACATTCTTCTGAAGAAAACAAAATGTCTGTCTAAATAAATTGAGAAATCGCTTGTCAAAGATAAATATTTCTGGAGGCAACATGAAATTCACGAAAATGAAACACTGACAAGTATGGGCGCATCTTGAGTTTCTGGGGATTTAAAAGGAGATTGACCATTTTTCTTAAAAAGTCTGGGGATTAACGAAGAACACATCCTCATCAGAATCGAAGTCCTCAGCAGATTTTAGCCCCTTTCAATTCTAATTCAAACAAAACTGGAGCCTAGAACTAGAGCCTAATAGATCAATGGAACAAGATAAAGAACCCAGAGATAAAACCATGCACCTATAGGTACCTTATTTTTAACAAAGGAGGCAAGAATATATAATGGGGCAATGACAGCCTCTTCAATAAGTGGTGCTGGGAAAACTGGACAGCTACATTCAAAAGAATGAAATTAGATCACTACCTAACGCCGTACACAAAGATAAGCTCAAAATGGATTAAAGATCTAAATGTAAGACCAGAAACTATTAACTCTTAGAGGAGAACATAGGCAAAACACTTGATGACATAAATCAAAGCAAGATCTGCTATGATCCACCTCCTAGAGTAATGGAAATAAAAACAAAACTAAACAAGTGGGACCTGATTAAACTTAAAATCTTTTGCACAGCAAAGGAAACTACAAACAAGGTGAAAAGACAACCCTCAGAATGGGAGAAAATAATAGCAAGGGAAACAACTGATTAAGAATTAATTTCTAAAATATACAAGCAGCTTATACAACTCAATATCAAAAAAGCAAACAAACCAAGCAAAAAGTGGGAAGGGGACCTAAAGAGACATTTCTCCAAAGAAGACATACAGGTGGCTAACAAGCACATGAAAAGAAGCTCAACATCACTCATTATCAGAGAAATGCAAATCAAAACTACAATGTGATACCACCTCACACCAGTCAGAGTGGCCATCATCAAAAAGTCTGCAAACAAATGCTGGAGAGGTTGTGGAGAAAAGGGAACCCTCTTGCATTGCTGGTGGGAATGTAAACTGATACAGCCACTATGGAAGACGGTATGGAGACTCCTTAAAAGGCTAGGAATAAGACCACTATATGACCTAGGCATCCCATTCCTAGGCATATTCCCTGAGGAAATCAAAACTGAAAAAGACACATGTACCCAAAAGTTCACTGAGGCTCTATTCACAATAGCTAGAACATGGAAGCAACCAGATGTCCAACAACAGATGAATGGATAAAGAATCTGTGGTACATATACACAATGGAATACTACTCAGCCATAAAAAGGAACACACGTGATCTGTTCTCATGAGGTGGACAAAACTTGAGCCTATTATACAGAGTGAAATAAGCCAGAAAGAGAAATATAAATATTGTATACTGCTGACACATATGGAGAAGGCAATGGCACCCCACTCCAGTACTCTTGCCTGGAAAATCCCATGGACGGAGGAGCCTGGTAGGCCGCAGTCCATGGGATCGCTAAGAGTCGGACACGACTAAGGGACTTCACTTTCACTTTTCACTTTCACACATTGGAGAAGGAAATGGCAACCCACTCCAGTGTTCTTGCCTGGAGAATCCCAGGGACGGGGGAGCCTGATGGGCTGCCCTCTATGGGGTAGCAGAGTCGGACACAACTGAAGTGACTTAGCAGCAGCAGCTGACACATATACATGGAATCTGAAGAGATAGCACTGATGAATTTATTTTCAGGGCAGTAAGGGAGAAACAAGACCTGTGGACAAGTGGGAGGAGAGGAGGAAAAAGGGAAGATGTAAGGAGAGAGTAACAGAAATTTAAAATACCATGTGTAAAACAGATAGCCAATGGGAATTTGCTGTATGACTCAGGGAACTCAAACAGGGGCTCGGCAACAGACTGAAGGGTGGGTTGGGTGGGGAGGAAGATGGGAGGGAGGGAGGGGACATGGGTATACCTATGGCTGATTCTTAGTGATGTATGACAGAAAACTACGAAATTCTGTAAAGCAATTATCCTTCAAAAAAAAAAAATCCTTAAGCACCAAAGAAATTCATACAGTGTGAATTAAACCAGAAGTCCAAATAATAAAATATTAATAATGCTGGGAAGGGTTGGGGGCGGGAGGAGAAGGGGACGACCGAGGATGAGATGGCTGGATGGCATCACCGACTCTGTGGACTTGAGTCTGAGTGAGCTCCGGGAGTTGGTGATGGACAGGGAGGCCTGGCGTTCTGTGATTCATGGGGTCGCGGAGAGTCGGACACGACTGAGCGACTAAACTGAACTGAACTGAACTGAATGTTTATCTCTTGGGTAGTAGAATTATGTATACTTTCTGCTTCTATGTTCCACATTTTTTACGAGAATGAAGAGCTTTCATAATCACAAAATTTATCAAAAAAAAAAAAATAAAATGTGTTAAAATGAGTGCCAATAAAGGAATGTGAAGGATGGCAGGGGAGCAGCAAGGGTAGCCCACCAGCTCCTCTGAGATGAGGAGGGAAATAAGAGCCCTCACTGAGAGAGTTTACAAGATGAACAAATGGTCAAGGAGTCTACTAAGGCAGGCACCAAAGAATGGGACTTGAGGGCATAAATGCAAAGGAGGTCACTTGCTAGTCACTCTTGTCTCCTTCTCACCATCACGCACTGTGTCAGGCATGAATCAGGGGAAGGCAGTTGGCCTGTGATGAGGAGCTCGGATTTGATGAAAAGCACAGAAGGTTCTAATAAAAGTAGATGGTGTTAAAAAAAAAAAAAAAACACAATAACTGGAGCCTAGCAATTCAAGCCCTGTGGGATCTACGGCAGGAAAATAATATCATTTTGAGTTTACCAGTTTGTTCATTTTACAAATGTTTGGGCATGGAATTGCTGCATAAATCTTCAACTCCTATTTAAGCTTCCATCTGCCTAATAAAACCATCTCCACCAAGGACAGCTTGACATTTGCTGCTTCCTCTAAAATCTGAGTTCTGGTGCAAACCAAAGCATTCATTCCACAGCTACCAAGGGGAGCAACCCTGTTGATGAGGCGGCGGGAGGTATCTCCTGCTTGTGCCTCTGAAAAGGGCGTGCCAGGCCATTACTGGCCTTACATATCCCTGCTAACCATTCAGTAAACATATTCCAAATGCCTCTTGTGCTAGTAAAAACCTATAAACAGATAATATACTTTATTACTAATACACAAATAGGTAATTTTCTTGTATTCAGCAGATGTTTAACACATTTTCTAGATTAATGATTCAATTAAGTGAGTGAATTAATGACTTGTCAACAAAAAAGATTTTGCTGCCAAAGCTGGGTATTGGCAAGAGGCACTGTCAATGTTGGCATGGCTCTTCCTAGAGGAATTCTTATTCTTATAAATTACTTGCCACCTTCGAGCACGTTGCTTCTGCCAGAAACTCATTTTCACTGTGAGAGAAGTGCTAATATGATTTTGGTTTTACAGATAGGCAATTGAGTCTTAGAAAATACTCAGCCTAAATCACACAGAAAGGACCAAATTAAGACCCAAACCCAGAATTAAGAGTCCCAGAACTCTGTGGACTCAACTACTACGCTGCAGCCTCTTAGAACACAAGCTTGTTACTTTTCATCACTGGAGAAGGGACAAGATGCACACTCACACCGGTATACTGGTTCTCCTTCATGAAGCCCTATACCTCCCATTCTATTTCAGGGCTTTTCTGGGGAAGTTAGATATACTCAGATATATTGAAATCCTAAATCCAGAAGAATAAAAGCAAATAGACTAGCCTTCAGGTACCCATCTCCTGACTGCCTCCCTTCACTTTCGCCTTTTCTTTCCCTGGTGTTAGCTATCTATGGATTCCGTATGCCAATTCCCAATCCTGTCCTGTCATTGCCACTCATTCCAAACATGCCTTTTGCTGCTTCCTTGGAGGATGAGGAGGAGGAACAAAGATTCATTATTCACATGCACAAGACCTTGCCAAGGGTAGGATCAAAGATGCAGACTGGTGAGTTAGCCAAACACACACTACATTTTGAAGGCAAAAACACTATTATGTTGAAGGTGGAGTGTGTAGGAGAAAGCAGTAAATGTCTCCTCTGTTCTCGGGTATTTTTTTCCAGAAATAAGCTCATTCTTTCAAGAAGAATGGTTTGATTAACAGGGTGGGACCAACACATCCAAATACAGGTAAGTCAGTCACTAAAGAGTATATAGGTTTGGCCAGAAGCAACATTTGATAGAATTTTAGTAAGAAACAAATTTAAAAATATCACTCCCTACTTTAGTTTACATCCTCTGAATGTTTTTTCTTTGATTCATCTATCATGCAGAATCTATGTGAGTGTGTTTGTACATTCTGTGAGGTCTGGATCAAACGTTAAAGGAAAAAGAAAATGGCCTTCCTTGATAAAGTTGGTAACAGTATAATCATTTATCATGCGCTAACTAGCTAACTCTCTAAGTCTCTCAGTTGTGTCCAGCTTTTTGCAACCCGGTGGACCATAGACCACCAGGCTCCTCTGTTTATGGAATTCTCCAGGCAAGAATAAAGCAGGGCACAAATGGGTAATCCAGGGGCCTATTAGACTAGGGACATGTTTTTTAAAGGGGTCAATGTTATAAAAAGAAAAAAAATCAGAGTTTCTAACATTTAAAAATCCACATTAAAATTCATTTTTGAGCTCAGAAAAGAAAAAAAAAAATCTCCTAAATGATGATTTCCATGCAGCAACTAAAGCTGAGTAGAAACTGCCCCTGTCAATAGAACGTACATCATCCAGGTCAACAATACTGCCAGCCTGGTGAACAAATTATCCTGAAAGAATTTGAGTTTATAGCCTCTGATGCCAAAAAGTTAAGAACTTCTAATTATTCTCCATGTGGGGAGGAGACAAAAATCTCCAGAAGTTTCTAATAACCTGAGGAGATTTCACATCATAAAAGAGTTTTCCCGTATATCTACCCTTACCGCATTAACTCCCTCCTATGTCAGAATTACCTCCATAAAGTGAATCATATCCTCAGATTGATGGAGAAAGGCTGAACATCTTTAGACATTTGAGTCAACTGAGAAAAGAGTGAACTTGAACATACTCAGAATATTTATTTCAAGGATTACTGAATAAAGTTCAATCTCCACTATTGGTTTACACTGGCAGAGATGAGTTAAAATGATTCATGACCATTTGGGGGACTGATTATAACAATGGAAAAGTAACCTCTGCCTAATGAATGAGTCAGAGTGATTGTGTGGAAACTTTTCTAACACAAGGAATGTTTTCTCTCACAGAATCTTTTGTATTCCAAAACATAAAACAGATAAACAAGCTTCTTTGGTTGAATATGAGGAGGGCTCTTCCATGTCTTTTGGAACACCCACACAACGCCTAGGGCACAACAAATAAGAGTTTGAGAACCATGGGAAAAGATTATACATTATCATTTTAGGTTAATTGCAGCTTTCACTATCTGCAATTCATTGATCCTGGAAAAACATCTGTTCCTCATAAAGTCCTCTTAGTAGACATCTCACCTCTGACAGGTAAAGTTTCTGAACCTCTTATTTTATAAAATAAGAATAATGAGATGTGACAGTAATACACATACACAAAGTGTGTGTGTGTGTTGTTTGCTTTGGGGTCCAGTCCTTCCCTGTCAACACCCTATTAGATTCAGATAAAGTTGGTCTCATTCCCCAGTTCCAAAGGTGACACAGACACAAGCTATGACACAGACACAAAAAAACCACTCCCAGAAACTATCAGTGAAGTGTTGCTTTTTCTGGGTTACTGAGCAGTAGAATGCACTGAGTGAGCCAAAATGCTTGCTCTGGTTTTTCCGTAGGATGTTACAGAAACACTGGAACGAACTTTTTGACCAACCAATAGAAGAACCAGAGCTATTTGCAGGCATCTTTGCTGCTATGTGACAATAGGCTACCTGAAAATGATGCCAAAGAGATCAAAGCAGAGCAGAGGAAAAGAGAGAAACCTTCTGACTCTTATTGCCATACCCAGGTTATCCCAGATTTTGTGAAATTACACAAGCTAATGTGTTTTCTTAATTTAAAAGCTAGTCCGTTTTGAGTTTTCTGTCATTTATAACCAGAAGAGTGTGAATAATAAGGAACGGAACGGATGGGGTGGCTCTAAAGATTAAACTAAGACATGTCCATGCAAATAAAGTGAAAAGTGCTAGCGTTAGTTCCTTCAAATCAACATTTCAGGATATTCCATCATTCTCTTTCAAAAGGAATTTCCATCTTTTACCATCAAATGTCATACTATTTCTGATTCAAGGTGAGTCAAACATTTTGCCTACTATGCAGTTTTTTTTTCTTTTTCTTTTTGCTGACAAATCACAGTTATTTTAATGTCAATTCAGTCTATAATGTATAACTATTTACAAACAGCAGCAGTTCTGCACATACACATGAAAATTCACCATCAATGTTTGCCACCAACAAGTTAGACAGAGATGCCAGGTCATTGGTATTTTTCAGATGACATTTGACTTGCTTAATGCCCAAAGCTCTCTGGGTTTCTGGAGCATGAAAAGTTTATTACCAGGATTTGACTACATTTTAAAACATAGAAATGGGCAAAATCAGGAAAAGGAGCATGAGATGTAATCTGAAAAAAAAAAGACTAAGACTAAATCAGAATACTTCAAAGGTGGATTGCAAGCTATGAAAAATAATTTAAAATGTAATAGAGATGCAGACACAGAGAAAGGACTTGTGGACACAGCAAGGGAAGGAGAAGGCAAGGGTGAACTGAGAGAGTAGCATTCACACACGCACGCACACACACACACACACACACACACTCTACCGTGTGCAAAATGGATAGCTAATGGGGAGCTGCTGTACAACACAAGGAGTTCAGCTTGGTGCTCTGTGATGACCTAAAGGGTGAGATGGGGGACGTGGGAGGGAGGCTCAAGAAGGAGGAGATAAATGTACACACATAGCTGATTCACCTTGTGATACAGCAGAAATGAACACAACATTGCAAAGCAATTATCTTCCAATTAAAAATATATATAGTATGACAAAAAATACATGGAATTTTTTGTAAATAAGTAACAGAAGTAAAATAGATTCTACTTACTAAAAAAGAAAAAAATGTAGAACATTGTGTCATAGAAGGTAAAGGATAAGACTTTTAAGAAGGTCGGATGCTCCATAATGTACAACCAGGAGATTAACACCAGACTATAATCATTTAATGAATGAAGTCAGGTGACTTGGGGTATACCAGGCTTTATTTAATGAAAGTTCTTGACTTATAATTCTTATTTGACTAATAACTGCTAGCTATGGCTATATTATTTTCTATGTCACTTGTTTCACTGAGCCTGTGATATAATGCTGAACTGACAGTTCCATATGAGATCAATAATTGTAATAAGGTGACTCTGGGTATGGGAAAAAGCAACAAGAGGAAATATTTTCCTGGACCAGGAGGCTAGTAAGACAGTGGTCCAGAGACTTTTGCTACTTGCAAGGCCTGCTCCAATTTTAGCACACTGAGTGGCCCATCACTTCCCTAGACCTGGGAATAAGCCTTCCCAGCACTGCGGGACACAATGGCCATGAAATGGTGTCACATGGTCAGATATGTGGCTATGAAGGGACCCTGCTGACTGGAAGTTGGTACTTGCCAGCTGCCTCTACAAAGATTACATCATGACCATTGCAAGCTGCTGACCTTCAACACCCCCTGAAAGAAGTTCAGGGTGAAAATCATTAATGAGGCACTCTGTGCTCTGAAAAAAAAAAAAAAAAAAAACTGGCAGAACAGGCCTTCAGATAGTCAGATCTTTTCAGAAAAAGGTTTTATGAGTTCCAATTCTTGCATCTTCTCATACCTAGAAAAACACTGACAGCATTAATGGTGAAATCTGCTTTGGCTATTAAAAAAAATTTTTTTTTTTTTTTAACAATTAAAAGTCAAAATAGAGTAGCTATGGTTCAGACATCCTGGGAAATAACTATTTCCCAGATATCCTGAAAAATGATATTATGGGTGTGATTTCAGATTAGACGCTGTGACCTAATGTAGAACTTAATGCTCCTGTAATGCATTTTTGCTTCTGTACTTTGCTTGCTGCTCGTAAAACCAAAGTTACTCCATTTTAAGATAAGGTTGTTTTTAAGTAAAGATTCCTAAAATTGTTTTTGAAAAAATAAAAATATATAAAAAAAATAAATTAAAAAAAAAGAATCCAATTGAAATGCAGGAAATGCAGGTTCAATTTCCCTCAATTTCCCTCTGGCAAAGGAAATGGCAACCCACTCCAGTATTCTTGTCTGGGAAATCTAATGGACATAGGAGCCTGGCAGGTTACAGTCCATGGGGTCGTAAAGGAGTTGGATATGACCTAGTGACTGAACAACAGTATCTGTGGGTTATATTAAATTCAAGAACGTAGTCAGTCGTTCTTGGAGAACTTTTACATTTTGACATTCTTAATTAGCAAAGCTCTAGCTATGAAACAAAGAAAAAAACATATTTTGATTGTATTTTATAGTGCTGCCCTGATGCATTATTTTACTGTACTAAGTTTTAATAACATGGCTTAGCAGACAGATGTCTATAATCTTTTCTACTGTCACCCCATCGCTCCAGCCTTTGTGCCTTTGTTGTTTTGGGATATTTTCTATCAAGATTGTGCTCCATGCATCTTTCACAACATCATAATCAAAAGGGAGATTACTTCTCTTCTAAGTGAATAAGGAAACTAAAAATAAATAATTTATGAAAAATGTATCTGTATCTAGTAGTATACTCCCAAGTTTGGTATACAACTGGCAATGCTTCTGAATTTTTTCCTCAGCAAAGTTTCTACTTTTGATCCTTAAAAAAAAAAAAAAAAAAGAATTTCAAATGTTAGAGAAAACATACAGAGAGATAAAGATGGCAGAAAATAACCACTGGATTGTGACCTCTGCTTGAGCATATTCAGTACAGTTAAGCAGGGGAAAGAAGACTGGCATGGGAAAAAATGAGATAAATAAGTAGAGGCAGTGATTATTAACGTTTTTTTTTTTTTTGCAAGTTTAGAGATGGGAACCAAAAGGAAGAATTTCATTAGAATGAGACAGTTGAGTTTAAAAAAATAACTGAGTGGAAATTGATCCATGCTCATATTATCCTAATTTCTTACACATAATACAATTAAACTAAAAACTTGAAGGTCAAAACAGCCTCTGGACCGACCTGATAATTCATGAGTTAAATAGACTATATGTTTTTTGAAGGTAGTGACAATACCTTCTAATTCTTTGAATTTTCCATGATACTCAGCTCTGTGAATGGGACACGGGAGCTATCAGGTTGAAATAATCATGTGAACAAGCAAAAATGTTAGTCTTGTCACAGTTCATTAAAAACATTTCAGATTATTTTATGCTTTCTGTGCAAGAAATATAAATCACTGAACAAATAAACTGGACTTTTCAAGTCTTCAACAGACAAAATGATCCAGAAGAGCATAAATAACAGTCAGTTATAATAACAATATAAAGGTTATTGTTTCAAATTGACTTAACAGTTATTTTTAAAAGTAGGCAAAAGGAAAAGGTTTTCTTTTAAAGGAAGGAGACTATTAAATAATGAAACAAATTCTGAAGGAACTTTGTCTTTAGATATCTAGAAAATAATAAACTTGCAACTAGTTCCGTTCCGTTCCGTTCCGTTCCGTCGCTCAGTCGTGTCCGACTCTATGCGACCCCGTGGACTGTAGCCTACCAGGCTTCTCCATCCATGGGATTCTCCAGGCAAGAATACTGGAGTGGGTTACCGTTTCCTTCGCCAGGGGATCTTCCCGACCCAGGGATCGAACCCGGGTCTCCCGCATTGGAGGCAGAAGCTTTAACCTCTGAGCCACCAGGGAAGCCCCTGCAACTAGTTAGCATGAAATTTACAAAATCTGACTGTTCTTCTAATTGAAATACTGAATTTACGTATGAAGAAAGGGGTTATAGGGATTGTATGCTACCAGTTTTAATAAAGCAATAGATAAGAAAACAATTACAAATCTGAATGCAAATCTTCCTTAGCAATCCCAATCTAGCTGCCCACACTGTCTTAGGTCAGATTCTTGGTAGCAGAGCTTACAGGGTACATGTGAAGAGTGTTTATTAAAGAAGTGCTCCCAAGGAGACTGGTAAAGGAATAAGAAAAGCAGGATAGGGAAAAGGAGCCGACACCAAGAAAGGATGGATTTTGGTAAGTCCCAGCTTCAGTCAGGATGCTTTAGTACTGCACTAGTCAGTCATTAGTACAAGCCACTGATGGTAGGCAGGCAGACAGGCAGTAGGTAAATTTCCAGGCAGAAATGCAGAGGTGGTTGGGTCCAATAGCTCAAGGGTAATTTTCTAAAGACAGCTGAAGGTTCTACTGTAGCAGCAAACCACACAGAAGTGGGGTGATGGGTGTGCAGCGTCAGTTTAGTGATCAAAGAGGCCGCCGATATAGCTCATACTCTAGCTAGCTATATTCTACTCTTTATACTTTGAGATATACTTCATTTGCAATATTAGTTTCAGGTTAACAACCCAGTTATTCAAAAATGTTACTGCTCATACTCTATTTAAAGTTATTATAAAATACTGGCTGCATTCCATGTTCTGTACAATATATCCTTATAACTAATTTTATTCATGAGCAGATACAGTTAGATTGGTTTATTCTATTAGAAAAGATGGTAAGCCAAAACCTGTTATTTCCCAGACTTCCTTGAAGCCAAAGTTCTGTGCTAGAAATAGATTGTATGAGATTTGGACAGTGGAAATGAGGTGGCGAAATCCTCCTGCAGCTGTTGAATATCGTTGCTATCTAAAGGGTCATAAAAACACAAGTGTTCCCTGAGCTATATTGTGGAATACATTTTCCAGCTTTGTACAGGTCAAAAAGCAGTTCAGAGCAGCAAAAAGAGCAAAATACTTAGTAAACGTAACCGAGGTGAAAGACTTGTACACTGACAATTATGAAACATTGATAAAAGAAATTAAAGAAGCCACAAATAAATGGAAAGACTTTTTTTTCTAATCTGTGTTCACAGATTAGAAGATTTCATATTGTTAAAATGTTCATACTATCCAAAGAAATCAATGAATCCAATGCAATCCCTGTCAAAATCCCATTGACTTTTTTTTTGCTGAAATTGGAAAAAAAATCCCAAAACTGATATGAAATTTCAAAGGACCTCAAATATTTAAAATGATCATGAGAAAGAAAAACTAAACACTTCATATTTCCTGATTTCAAAACATATTACAGGGACTTCCCTGGTGGTCCAGTGTTTAATAATCCGCCTTGCAGCTCAATCCCTGGTCAGGGAACTAAGGTTGCACATGCTGCAGGGCAAGTAAGCCCCCATGCCACAACTAAGATCCAACACAGCCAAATAAATAAATATTTTTTAAAAAACATATTATAAAACTACCTTAGTCAAAATGGTATAATACTGGCCTATAGACCAACTGAACAAAATAGAGTGAACAGGCATAAATTCTCACATGTACGGTGAAATTATATTCAACATGGATACAAGAATACTAAGTATAGTCTCATCAAAGAAAAAGGTATTGGGAAAACGGAATGTCCACATGCAAAAGAATGAAGCTGGACACTTATCTTATACCATATATAAAAGTTAACTCAAATTGGATTAAAAACCTAAATGTAAAACCCAGAAATGTAACATGGGATAAAAGCTTTATAACCTTGCATTTTTGACAATGATCTCTTGGCTATGACACTGAAAGCATAAATAATATAAAACAGACAAATAGGACCTCATCAAACTGAGCAGCTATGCACAGCAAAGGAAACAAGCAACAGAGTGAAAATACAACTTATGGAATGGGGCAAAACATTTCCAAACCATATACGTGATAAAGGGTTAATATCGGAATATTAAAGAATTCCTACAACTTAACAAAAATAATAATCTGCTTTTTTACTTGCCAAAAGACTTGAATAGACATTTCTCCAAAGAAAATATATAAATAGCCAACAAGCACATGAAAAGATGTTCCAAATCACTAATCATCAGGGAAATACACATCAAAACCACAATGAGATATAATTTTATACCTGCTAGAATGCTCACTATCAACAGAAAACAAGTGTTGCAAAGAATGTGAGGAAATTGGAACACTTGTCTACTGTCAGTGGAAATGTAAAATCATGTAGCTGCGATGAAAAGCAGTATGGAGGTTGTTTTAAAAATTAAAAATAGAGTTACCATATGATCCACTAATCCTATTTCTAGGTATATATCCAAAAGAATCGAAAACAGAATCTTCAAGACATATTTGCACACTCATGTTCATTGCAACATTATTTGCAATAGCCAAGAGGTAGAAGCAACCTAAATGTCCACTGGCAGATGAATGAACAAAGAAAGTGTAGCACATGCATACAATAGAATATTCTTTAGCCCTTAAAAAATCCTGTCATATGCTACAACAGGAATGAAACTTGAGAACATTATGATAAGTGAAAGTCAGTCACAAACAAGAAGACATAATGCATGATTCCTCTAATCAGTTCAGTTCAGTTCAGTTGCTCAGTCGTGTCTGACTCTTTGCAACCCCATGAATCACATGACGCCAGGTCTCCCTGTCCATCACCAAATCCCAGAGTCCACCCAAACTCATGTCCATCGAGTCGGTGATGCCATCCAGCCATCTCATTCTCTGTCGTCCCCTTCTCCTCCCACCCCCAATCCTTCCCAGCATCAGAGTCTTTTCTAGTGAGTCAACTCGTCGCATGAGGTGGCCAAAGTATTGGAGTTTCAGCTTTAGCATCAGTCCTGCCAATGAACACCCAGGATCGATCTCCTTTAGAATGGACTGGTTGGATCTCCTCTATTATGAGGTATCTAAATCAGCCAGACTTAGAAACAGAAAGTACAATGTGCTTACTGGGGCTGGGGCAAAGGAATTGTTCAATGGATACAGAATTTCTGTTCTGCAAGATGAGAAAGCTCTAGAGATCTGTTGCAAAAGAATATGCAACTGGTTAACATTATTGCACTGTACACTCAAAATGGTCAAAATGATAAATTTTACGTTATGTGTTTTCTACCACAATTAACAACAACAAAAAAAGCAGGGGTGGTGGTAGAGACTATTTGTGCTGCCTTCCTGCTCCTGGATGGAATCGTTAGTGTCCACTCTCTAGGTTCTCCCATGGACAGAGGAGCCTGGCAGGCTACAGGTCCACTGGGTTGCAGAGTCAGACGTGACTGAGCATGCTCGCTTTCCCTCTAGGTTCTAGCGTGAAGAATTTTGGCCGCTGGGCATCAGAGTCTCAGAAGTGCTGCTGAGAAGCAGTGGTTCCCATACTTTAATGCAAAGCACACAAGTCACTGGGAAAATTTATTAAAATCAGATTCTGGGTTGAGTTAGTCTGGGGTTGGACCTGAGATAAACAAGCTTACAACTGACTCAATGCTTCTGGTCCCCAGACCACACTTTCAAGCTCTAAGATCAGGTCTGTGTGCTTCTGGAAGCTTAGAACCTATTTTTTTCAGTCCTTTGATTTTGCAAGTAACTTATTGCCTGTATTAAATCCTTTCCTAGTTAGAGTACTCGAGGAGGTGTCTACTTCCTGACTGAATTTTGAATGAGCCTCGGACAATTGTTCAGCTAATTCATTTAACAAATATTACTGAGACTGTATAATACCCCAAAGTCTACTCTAAGAGCTAATGCAAGAGTGGTAAGCAAGACAAGGCAAGATTTGTGTTTTTATGAAGCTTGCATAGATTGGTGAGAGACAGTCAGCAAACAAAAACATCACATAGTGAAAAATGCTCGTAGGTAAAAGGCTGGTAGTTTTATCAGGGAAATTGGCTTAATCAACCTCTCAATCTGATGGATATATGCAGTGATGCATGAGGCTTAGAGAAGGAACAAAATAAGCCTATGCGGTTCTCACACTAAAAGTTCCAATTAATTACATCCATAAAAGGCCCAGATTTGAGAAATCAGGAGAAAAGGCCAGGTACGTATCTCCTTCACCCCCAAAATATTAGTCAGGTGAATTAAGTCCTAGGAAACTTGGCTAAAACAACAAGGCAACCCAGCAGACGGATCACAAGGCTTTGATGTCTGGGTAAAACCTTTACAGTTGAAGAGAAAGGGTAGCATGATAATAAAATCAACATGGAGCAAGAAAGAAGGGCAAAAAAACAGAAGTTAAGAAAGGAGGAAGAGGAGGAGTCATCTGAAAAAGGATGCAGATTCAGAAAAAAGAAAAGAAAATGTTTTCTTCAAGTCATGAAGCTCCACCTACTGATCAAAGAAGGTTTTGCCTTATATTTTTATAGAATCTTCTCTTCCATGACATAGAAAAAATGACCCAACAATATAAACAGGATTTGGTGTTACATGTTCACCCCTGAACATGTAACCTTAGATAAGCCATGACTTCAGTGAGCCCCAGTGGGTGAACCATCACAGCCATACCTTTTAGAGAGGATTTTAGAAAGTGTTATTAATAGTTGGAGTGGCAAGTATAGAACCTATGACAAATCTGAGGGCTCACTAGGGTATACATGCCATTTACTCTCCTGTCATTTTGTTGTAGCCACGCATTCCGGGAAACAAACTTACTCAGAAGGACAACGCAGATAGTGGAGTGTAGTTTATTACACCGGTGGGCCCAAGGCAGAGTCTCCTCTTAGCCAAGGACCCCGACCAGCATTTGTGAAAATCTTTTATACCCCATGTGTACGTGTCTGAACCCACCACCCCAAATTCCTTGAGACTTACATAAACGAAGGAAAATACAACCCCAGTAACCCCATAATTCACGTGCTATGTGCTC
The DNA here is from genome assembly GCF_049115385.1 of Moschus berezovskii. Taxonomy (NCBI): domain Eukaryota; kingdom Metazoa; phylum Chordata; class Mammalia; order Artiodactyla; family Moschidae; genus Moschus; species Moschus berezovskii. The sequence continues at coordinate 51,688,818 of NC_142475.1, forward strand.
ATGTGCTCAAACAAAGTTAGCCAATAATCAATAAACCCAAGGTTACACTCCAATAGATACAGAAAATTTATGGCCTGTCTGGAGGAAAGGGTGATTAGTGTATGTTTTCTCTTAGGCGATGAGTAACCTAGATATGATCTTCAAGGTTCCCCTGTCTGGAGGGGGTCTTATCCTTCGGTTGTCGTTTTCATAGACACTAAGCACAGAGTTCAGAGTCCATTGGAAAGGTGGCTGAGCACAATCAGCATGAACAGGCCTAAGGTGGAGTCCAGGCCCTATGAATTCCTTCTTCAATTTGTCATTTTGAGGTAATATTTTTTGAGGAGATATTGGCTCTAGGAAAAGGGTCAATTTTGTACTCTAGGCATTCAAAGCAGAGCTCCAGTTCACATTGCTCTCACTCTCGCCCACCTGAAATCCTATTGCAGATATAGCACAGTGTAGTACTTTTAGTATTTTATAGTCATAAATGGAGTACAGTTAACTTTTATTGATTATATTTCATTTTTTAAATTTATTTATTTTAATTGGAGGCTAATTACTTTACAATATTGTACTGGTTTTGCCATACATTGACATGAATCCGCCCCGGGTGTACATGTGTTCCCCATCTTGAAGCCCCCTCCCACCTCCCTCCCCATATCATTTCAAAAGTGTTTCAAGATTGTTTAAAAAGTTATATACAGTAAGTGAATGTATAAACTTAAAATTGATATAGTTTGAGAGCAGAAGGAAAACCAGGAATAGGGACATTAAATTCTAGAATGAGATTAAAAATTAATATCAGTATGGCCCTCATATTTTTTGCTTTGAGCTTTCTGACAGTCAAATGTATGGTTCACCATTTTCTAAAATGGGAAATTTGTCTACAAATGAGAACTAAACAGTGACCTACTGCAAGGATAGCCACTCTTAGTTCTAAGATCAGACATGAAAACCTTGCTACAAAGAACACTGCAAGAAATGATTCATATCCTTAAGAGATACACAGTGGAAGGTCTTATCATCTTCAGTATAGCCTGATGTATCATACTTAAAACCACTCAATAAAATCAATAATGGGGTGCTGGCAGGTGGTGGGGACAGTACTTCTATGTGTATTGGGATTACTTGTCACACTCAACTGAGATATTTTAAGGTCATATAAAGGCACTTAGTGGGGAGAAGAAGAATTTTGAAGTTAGTTCTGGATTTAAATTCCATCCCCACTGCTAAATAACTTTGGGTTCTTAAGCAATGTTGTAATACTGCTGAGCCCCACTTTTCTCTCTTTAAAAAGAGGAGTAGGCACCACTTTCTAGGATTAAATGATGCACGGGAAAGCAGTGAGCATGGTGTGAGGCACACTTTGTTCATTTTCTTTCTTTCTTATTCTCCACAATCCCCGGCACAACCTTCCACAAATAGTTGACATTCAATAAGCACTTGCTCAGGGACTTCCCTGGTGGTCCAGTGGTTAAGACTCCACATGTCCACTGCAGGGTGCATGGGTTCACTCCTCAGTGGGGGAACTAAGATCCCTTACACATGGTGGTCCAGCCAAATAAATAAATAAAATGATAAAAGAAATTTATAAAGTACTTGTCCCCACTACCCTTAAGTCTCTAAGATACCCTGATAAGATTCTTTCCCTAAGGCCCAGAGTGAATCAAAGAAAAATACCTTGGACTATCCTCCAAATTTAGATTGTTAGAAATAAAATTGTTCAATTTTTCTTAAACCCCAATTCAATGCAGGCAATACTGAATATTTCAGGGGCCAGGTGAGAGGCAATTTCTGAAAGGTCCCCCGGTGATCCTCACCCCCTGATACTCAGGCCCTTGTGGAAACCCGAGTGCAAGCTATACCCCGTGGTTTTTCTCTAATGAATAAAATAAAACCAAGGCGGGGGGGTATCACTGAGATTAGGTTACAGATGGCTGACTTCCATTTCTCTCTCTCATCGGCTTGCTTCATGAAGCAAACTGTTCAATACTGTAAACTGCCCCTGGAGAAGACCCACATGGCAAACTGAGGGTCACCTCTGACCAACAGCCTGAATCCTGCCAACATATGGGTGAGTTTGGAAATGAATTTTTTTCCTGGTGGAGTCTTTAGAGTATTTAGGTACCTGCAGGCCCGGTCAGCATCTTGATTACACGCACGTGACCCAGTTCAGCTCTATTCAGATCCCTGATTCACAGAAGTCAGACCTGATCAAGTGTGCATTGTTTCAAGTTGCCACATTTTCATGCAGCAATAGAAATACAGGTCCTTTACTCCAGTGGAGCTCAGACCCGAGATTTCCTTGACTTCTAATGGGGACAAGATAATCTCAGACAAATGATAGTAGGAAAACAATATAGTACATCAAAACCAATCCATAATCTCCAATCATATTTTTTATTAAGCTTTGTTGGAGTACAGGTGCGCTACAGTATTTTTGTGCTACTTTCTACTGAATGGCAAATTGAATCAGCCATATATATACATATATCCCCTCTCTTCTGAACTTCCAGCTCATTCAGGTTACCACCGTGCATTAAGTAGAGTCTCCTGTGCTATACAGTAGGTTCTCATTAGTCATGTATTTTATATGCATTATCAATAATGCATATGTGTCAATCTCCCAATTGCTCCTGTCCCCCTTCCCCCCTTGGTATCCATACATTTGTCTGGATCTCTATTTCTGCTTTCCAAATAAGATCATCTATACCATTTTTCTAGATTCAACATATATATGTCAATATATGATATCTATTTTGAATTTAGCTGGTGTCTAAGGCAGTAGCAAAGCTCTGTGATTAGGTTTAGAGGCCCTGCTGACCTTGCATTCATAGGTGTCTAATATTGGACTAGCAGGATTTGGTCTTCTTTCCATTTTGAGTGGTCTTCCAGCTCTGCTCTACTTAGAGATGCCTGCAAAGTCATTATAAGGCAGCTCTAGCACCATGGGCCTTAAGAAAATAGCATTATTATTAGCCAAATGCATAGAAATCCAGCTATTAATAAATCAATCCTAGGGCCAATCTATAGAACAATCTGGGAAGTACAAAATTTTCCACTGAGAAGTTTGGTATACTTCAGTAAATAAAGTTTCCCTGCCAACTGCTTCTCTCATTTTCAGTGAGGCCTGAAGTGAAGCAACTATCTACACATTCTTCTGGAAATTCGTTTCCACCCTGCCCCATGTGCACTGGCTGCAAACACACACACACACATATACACACACACACACACACCACACACATATACACACACACACAACACACACATATACACACACACACACAACATACACATACAAACACACACATACACACAAACACACACATACACACACACAACACACATATACACACACAACACACATATACACACACACAACACACATATACACACACACACAACACACAAACACACACATACACACACACAACACACATATACACACACAACACACATATACACACACACACAACACACATATACACACACACACAACACACATATACACACACACACACAACACACATATACACACACAGTTGGAATTTCCAATAGTAACCAAGATGAACTGGCCAAAATGACATTGTTTATGAGTAAACCAGATGTAAATTGCTCCATCAGAAATAAAAGAATTGCAATCCTTGCCCCTTGCCAAAGGTGTCGTAACCCTGTATACCATCTTGATCGCTAAGTCATGTCCAGGCACACACATCGTTTCCCAGATGCAGATATAACAGCCTATTGCACAGAAGAGAGTGGGGTGGAGTTTCACCACATCAAGCAGATTAGTTTGTAACATGAAGAACATGATGTGGGCTGAAATGTCAAAGATGCAGGGTCAACATTCGCCAGCCCAGACCACAAACCAGATGTGAACAGAGATGCTCCCAGCTGCCCCTGGCTCAGTGCTGCCCTGGAAGAAAGGAATCCACTGGATCCTGGCAAGGGCTGGAAGTCAGGTGGCTGAGTTTGCATTCTCTGGCTCAGGAGCTGGCTTCCTTTGAGAAGACTTGCATCCCTCCCTTACAGGTGAGGCATAAATTTAATTTTTCATTAAATAAGGGCAAAATCTCAACTTTACCTAGTTATAATTTCCAAATTATGTAGAAATTGTAGATATTCATATTTGTAATTCTATAGCTTGCCAACACATAGGCATATCCTTCTGTACATTCTAGAAGCATTGCCTGGGCTACATCTCCATTTAACTGATAAGAGAAACCAAGCACAGAGTGGTAGTACAAGTGCTAAACTTGAACCCCAAGATCTGGCTCCATCACTCACTAACTGTGTGATACTGGACAGTCACTTAAACATTGTCACTCTAAAACTAAATACTGCCCCTGCTTTTGTAAGGATTCTATGTAAAGTTCTGTAGAGACTTCAATGCAAACACAAATGTGTTCTATACGATTACTAACCACAGTTCAAAAAATTAAGTAGAGGAGGCAAGAATGGTCTCTGAACTCCTTGCTACTTGAAGTGTGGTCTGTGGAGCAGCAGTAGCAACAACCCCAGGAAGCTTGTTAAAAATGTGAATTTCAGTCTGTAGCCCAAAACTTCTAAATCAGAGATGTGCATGTTAACAAAGCCGCCAAGTGGTTCCTATGCACATGAAAGTTGTGAAGCACAGCCCTTACAGCAATCTCAGAGTTGATCATTCTTCCCAAGCAGACTCTCATGAGCCATCCAAACAGACCAGTGGGGTTCACTCCTGAATCTTCCCCCATCTCCTTTCCTCATCCTCCAAAGAGCAACGTTTCAGAGTAGATATTGGTTTACTTAAGAGTGCGGGTGGGGAGTGAGTTGACAATCATCTAATACAGGGTAACCTTATTTGTTTGATTATTATTATTATTATGGATCATAAACCTAATGCATGTAGAAAATATTTTTTAAAAGAGAAAATATTTAGGAAAAAAACCTTATTATTTCCCAGTTAACATTTAGAGGTATTTCCTTTGATTTTCCTTCATATACATACACTATACAACATAATTCTTAAAATAGAACTGGGTTTATACAATTTATATATTTTTGTAAACAATTGTCTCAATTAATATTATATTAATTGGTGAATATTTATACCTGTCATTAAACATTAAAAATATGACTTTTGTTGCAAGGTACTTCATCCATAAGCTTTTACTAGTTACCCTTAAGAGAAACATGCATGTAATCTTCACAAAACTGAGACACTATTTAAGCATCATCATGTTGTCCCTAAGTTTAGCCCAGCACTGAGCACATAGTAAATGCCCTCAGTAATATTCCTTGCACTGACGACAGAAGGTGTTTTAAATTTATAATCAAAATTCTCCCTAATAAAGAGTTATATTAGCACATACGTTGAATCTGCCTCTAATGAGTGGTTCCAAAATGATTCATTAATGGACTACACATTTTTGTTACAGGTTTCATATTGGAAATAACTTTGGAGAATACTGTAGTAGTTCCCAGGGAACTCCTGACTGGGTGTAAGTTCAGTGAAGAGAAATGCTTCAAAGCAGAATCAAAAGTGGCAATGGATGTTCATCGCAGCACTGCTTATAATAGCCAGGACATGGAAGCAACCTAGATGTCCATCTGCAGACGAATGGATAAGAAAGCTGTGATACATATACACAATGGAGTATTACTCAGCCATTAAAAAGAATACATTTGAATCAGTTCTAATGAGGTGGATGAAAATGGAGCCTATTATACAGAGTGAAGTAAGCCAGAAAGAAAAACACCAATACAGTATGCTCACACATGTATATGGAATTTAGAAAGATGGTAACGATAACCATGTATCAGTTCAGTTCAGTTGCTCAATTGTGTCCGACTCTCTGCGACCCCATGAATCACAGCACGCCAGGCCTCCCTGTCCATCACCATCTCCCGGAGTTCACTCAAACTCATGTCCACAGAGTTGGGGATGCCATCCAGCCATCTCATTCTCTGTCATCCCCTTCTCCTCCCACCCCCAACCTTTCCCAGCATCAGAGTCTTTTCCAGACAGCAAAAGAGACACAGGTGTATAGAACAGTCTTTTGGACTCTCTGGGAGACAGTGAGGGTGGGATGATTTGGGAGAATGGCATTGAAACAAGTATATTATCATATGTGAAACAAATCGCCAGTCCAGGTTTGATGCATGATACAGGATGCTCGGGGCTGGTGCACTGGGATGACCCAGAGGGATGATATGGGGATGGAGGTGGGCGGGGGCTTCAAGATGGGGAACACAGGTACATCCGGGGCAGATTCATGTCAATGTATGGCAAAACCAATACAATATTGTAAAGTAAAATAATAATAATAAAGTGGCAATGGTATGGCTGTCACTGAGCAGGGATAGTTCAGGTGATTCTGCCAGTGCTCTGCCCCAACTTCAAAGCAGTATCTTGTCCCTAGCAATGCCATGCACTTCACCATTTCAGAAACACTCACCTCTCTGAAACATCTAGTGTCAAGGAGTTTGTTTCATATCATACTGTTGTTTCAGGGGCAAAGAGCATAAAAAGGACTGAGTATCAGAAACCTAGCTCTGACGACTGGACATGTATCTAGAGAAAGGCACCCCAGCACTATTGGCATGTTCTTTGCTGTGGAGAGAAGTGCTGTGCGTTGTGGGATGCTTAGTAGCATCTCTGGCCTTTACTCACCAAATGCCAGTAGCCAACTCTGTTGCCTGAAATGCAACAACCAAAAACGCCTCCAGACACTGTTAAATGTCCCCTGGAGGGCAAAATCACCCCATTATTAACAAATGATCAATTTACACTTACTTAGGATGGCTGTAACTTTTTTGAAAGGATAATAGCAAGGGTTGGCAAGGATGTAAAGAAATTGGAACTCTCTTGCCCTACTGGCAGGAACGTGAAATAGTGTGTGTAGCTGTTATGGAAAACAGTTTCTCAAAAAGTTAAATACAGAACTACTATGTAACCCAGCAATTCTACTTTTACATTTGTATCCAAAAGAACAAAAAGCAGGGACTTGAATATCTGTACACAATGTTAACAGAAATATGATTCACAATAACCAGAGAATAAACCCATACGCCCATCAACAGATGAATAAATAAAATGTTATATGCGTGTTATTTATATTGAGATTTTTATACATTTTTATGCATAGAAAACTCAGTCATAAAGAGGAATGAAATTTGCATACCTGCTACAACATGACTGGACATTGAAAACATTACATTTAACGAAATAAGCCTGGAGGACAGGTATTGTACCATTCCACTTACATGTAGTACCTAGAAAAAGCAAATTCAGAGCCAGAGTGCAGAGTAGAGATTACCAGGGACTAGGGGCAGAGGGAAAAAGGAAGTTATTGCTTCATGGATACAGAGTTTCTGTCTGGAATGATCAAAAGGTTTGGAGTGCAATAGGGGTGATACATTGTGAATGTGTATAATACCACTGATTTATATCTTACAAATGGTTAATATGACAAACATTACATTATATATGCATGCATGCATGCTAAGTCACTTGAGTCATGTCCAACTCTGCGACCCTATGGACTGCAGCCTGCCAGGTTCCTCTGTCCCAGGCGAGAACTCCATGGGATTCTGCAGGTAAGAATGCTGGAGTGGGTTATCATACCCTATATTTTATCACAAATTTTTTAAAATTTAAAAAAAGAATTGACCTAGAGTGATTATATTCAGGAGAATTATTCTTAAAAAATCAAGTAACAATATAAATTTATGTTTATTATTAATTATGTATCACTTTTTTAGATGACTTATTTATCTATTAGAAGATGGAAGGAGGGAGGAATCCCTTGCCTAAGAAACTGGGAGACCTGGATTCTGGATTCAAAATTCACTGGATGATATTAAGCATATTACTTTATCTCCTTTATCCTTAGTTTCCTTATCTGTAAATTGTAAGATTTGCATTAATAAGATTATGGCTTTTTGCAATTATAAATCTCTATATTCTGTAATTCTGAGAATGGACTATGAAAATCATTTTCAGAGCATTTCTGGAAAATGCCTGATAGGAAGCATCATAAACATTTCTTTGTGCAGAAGTGTCAGAAAATGATGCGACATTGTATTGAACTGGACGAAATATGGTGATCTGAAAACTACAATCTTAAAACAGTATTTCCATTGTGATAAAAACACAAAGGCTTCCTCGGGGTGAAACGTTAACTATGCTTCTGAACCTAAGGCACTCAGATTACTTACACGGCGTCCCTGTCTTCTCCCGTTCTTCACCCCTTCTTCATCCATCTTATCATCTTTTACCTATTTTGTTACCTGTATTGCATATTCTTTCTCACTTAGAAGTTGAACTCCCAAAATTATATGAGAATACCGTTACAAGTACATTTACTTGGGCAATGGTTAGAAACAGTCCTCCCAGAGACAATCATAATGAAGATGAAGTGATGATAAAATAATAGCTAACATTATTGAGCATTTAAACTGTGGGCCAGTCACTGCGTCACTTTATGTGATACCTGTCATATTGGAAAGTGCTATTTTGACCCCCATCATACAGGTTCAGAAACTGATCTTCCAGCTATGAAGTGATAGAACTGGAATTTGAAAGCTGGATATTTCTGAATACAGAATCTGCACTCTTAACCATTTCTAGTATTTGCCCTGTCTCGAGCCCTAAACCATCAACCAAGCAAGGAATCCAGAGCACCTAGAATAAGGAGAAAAGCAGCAGCATGTTCCCCCATCTGTTACTAAGGAAATGGAAAAGGAGATCACTTTCTAACCTTTTTGAATGAATAAATTCATGAATAAGCGACAGCTAAAATCCCAGCACGGGCAAAAAACCTGTTAGTTTAAAAAGACTTGTTACTAGAAGGGGTTTACTGGATAGCACTGTGTAAACCTCCTTACCAGAAGAATAGATACAACATACAAAACTTTTTTCTGGTGACGTCTAGATACCACAGCCTAAATAAAAAAGAGAATGACCACCTCCATCAAGCCTCATTTGTTCCCCCACCCACTGGCTCTTTGCCAGTCAGTTACACAAGCTCTTTGCTTTCTGGACCTAAGCAGCCAATAGATAGCACAGTTTCTTGGTATCCGTCAGTCTCTGTTCATGGCCACAACATACCCTTCTCAGATTTTCTTTCCTAGTGGTCCCTTGAGAACTTCCGCAAAGATGGTTTTCTCACAAATGGGCAGGTATCCTAGTCACTTACCTCTCTCATTAGTACTCCATCAAATCCCTCCCATACTGGCTTTTACATATCAGGAGAACATGTTTTATAATGAGTCAGAAAGGCCTGATGGCTTACAGTCTCTTGGCAACACGTTCTGGCAGCAAAGCCGCCTGAGGACTTATTGGGTTAATGCATGTGTGTTTCTGAGTCTCTCCATTCTCCTTAAGAAGGGAATAGATATTCCCTTGAGCGTGACTATGACAGGATTGAGATTGGATTAATTAGCAGGCACTTATCCCCTGCCTAGGGATGCAAGTTTAAAAAAAAAAACAGGCATAAAATCATATTGTGTCAGCAGGGTGCTTATAGCATTGGCAGTCTTGGTTTTTTAACATATTTTAAAAAAACTGTTTTCCTCATTGAAGAAGTTTGAAGAGTAGATGCCTTTGAAGCTAGAGATATAAAAATCCTTTATATCCAATAGAGTTGATGCATACCAAAAAAAAAAAAACAGTTGAAAGAGATAAAATGAAAGGCTTTAAAATCCTTAGCACTTTAGTTCTTTATTAGCTTCTTGGAAGGGATTATTGTCTACATACAGATTTGTCTTCTCATTTTGTCTGCTTATCTGTTTTCAGGAAAAAGAAAAGGACCCAAACCTGGGAGAGAAGGAATCATTTCCCACCATATCCCAAATCTGGGTATTTTCTTATCAAAGTTACTAGCTCAAATGGCTGGGTCAACCAGGTTTTGCAGTCCTGTCAGTTTAAAATTATATAAGACCATGGGAACTGCAATAAACCAAGATCAATAGAAAATATTGTGCTGTACTTGAAAGTGTTTAATAAGAACAGGGATAAATGTCTATGTCACTTATCCCCTGAGTTGTCTCATGAACTGTAACTGTAATAGTAAAGGTTTAGAAATCTTATTCTGTTTCACAATTCTATAAGGCTGGAATCAGCATCCCCATTTTATAGATAAAACGTCAGTTGTTCACCCAAACCCTTACAGTTGGTATGTAGCAGGCACTCCATAAGAATTAGCAGGGAAAAGAGAGGGAGGCTGCTGGAGGGAGGGAATTAATTGGCAAGTAACTCTAATGCATTCTCCTCTCGCTTTATAGGTGGAGCAAAACTAGCGGTGCAGTGGTTAAGAACCCACCGGCCAGTACAGGAGGAGATGCAAGAAGATGCAGGTTCGATCTCTGGGTTAGGAAGGTCCCCTGGAGCAGGAAATGGCAACCCACTCCAGTATTCTTACCTGGAAAATCCCATAGACAGAGGAACCTGGTGGGCTACAGTCCATTTGCAAAGAGTCAGACGCAAGTAAGCACACACACAGCAAAATATATTGATGTGTATTTATTTTGTCTCCCTTTCCTTGCCCTGTCCCTGGAGTAGGTGTTATTTGATGGTAAATAATCTAAAACATAGGGGGGTGAAGAGGAGCAGCAATGATCTGGGGTAATCCAGGAAAAAAATCTTTCCAGTGTTAATACGAGAGTGAATCCACCATAGGCATTTTCTGTTTTAAAGCAGGACACTATGTTATGGTAGAAAATGAGAGCCAGCAGACAAGGTCCTCATTCTTTTCCCTGCCTGCAACTAGCAACGTGACCAGCAGAGTAGCTAAACTGCCTGGTTAGCTTTATCACCTATAAAAGAATGATAGTTCTCTTGTTGGGGTTTCTGGAACAAATTTAAAAGATGATATTGGTGAAACAGCAAGTCAAATGACTCTTGCAATATTTTTGTAAGATACAAATCTGATGAGCACTCAGTAAACTGTAGCCTTTATTATCGTTGCCATTTACTCCTTTAGTTTCTCAAGAGACTGGTGTGCATTTTGTTAACAGGCAAAGGGTATATGGAACAAATAAGAGTTTGTTTGGAATTTCACAGTTTATGATAAATAGCCTAGAAGGTCTATTTCTAATTACACGACCTTTAAGAATGCATCTCTTCTGTTTATAAACTCTGAAATATCCAAATCCTCCTATACCTGTCCCTCACATCTGTCTTAGCCCTCCCTACTAGGTCAACAAAGTCCCCAAAACAGGAAAAATATTATTTCTACTCTATCCCCAGTAGAGGATAGGGCATAATAACAACTATATATGCAGACTCACACACACACACATTCTTTTCTCCTTATTACATTGCTGTCATGTAAAGTTCGTAGATAAGCTTTTTATTTATAAATTCCTATTTTCCTAGTTCCCAGAACAGTGCTTTTCATATAGCAAGTGCTCAGTAAGCATCTGTTGAAAGAACTGGAAACATTATTCACAGAGAGAGGGGGGAAAAAAAAGCAGAGAGAGAAAAAAACAAATCTCCAAGCAGAAATTGATAAATACATCTGACAGTGGGCTGGGCAATGAGATGAAGGGTGTGATGTGAGAAGACCAAAACTCAACATGTGCTTTTTCGAAGCAGCTCTGTGCTTCACCCTTCACACCCTTTGGGCTTCGTCTTTGGCATGTGGTAGTGACAGTGGTTTCTGTGGCCAATGCCTAACTGCCTTGAGTGACTCAGCCTTGTTGCCTCAATATGTTGCCAAGAGCTAATTGTCTTTCCTGCTGCTCTGGAAGTAATGACAACCACAAATGCTGAGTGCACATATGTGCCAGGTACTTAACTGACCGCTGATCCTCCTCAATCTGTGTCCCTGGACATTAAAAGGAGTCAAGGAGCACACTATTACACAGCCCCCAATTATCAGCACTAAATTAAACTCTACAGAAAGCCCTTTGCCTAGGTACCTTAAATGAAGTCAGTCATCTTTTCTAATTAAAAAGTTGCAGTCAATGTGGTAACTTTCCAGATGCTGCTGGCTAATAATCAGTACATCTTCACCCCTCTTGGCTTGCTATTGTACCATGGGGGCTGAGAACGTGGAAAACACACACCCCTGATTCCCATGTCAGGAACAATTAGAGTCAGAGGATGGGAGATACTTGTGTGAGATTTGAAAGGTGGAAGAGAAAGAAAAGCCATCCCTACCTGCTGACACTGTCAACATACACATATATCACATTATATAGCCCCCCACATCCCACTTATATATTCACAAAGAACACATATCATACACAATGCATACACGCACACACAACACACACACTCCACTCCTCAAGACCAAGGCTTTCATTGACTTGATTCTTCCTTAAGTCACACTAATGCTAAATTTTTTCTCAGAAGTTCCTGAATTGTAGCTTGATGTGCTATGGCAAAGATCATGTAAATATCTTCCCTGTAAAAATCTGGAACAACACAAAAAGAACACTTAAGGAGTATATTTGCCTGTGTTAGAAACAAACCTGAACTCTTTAAACCATGTTATAGAATTGAAAGGTTATTTAGTATTAATTACATGGGAGAAGAAAAACTGTTTCCTAAGACTCACAAGCATCATCATCAAAACAGAAAATCTTTAAAAAGAAAATATCTCTAGCAGCATCTAAAAATAGTACAATAGTAACTGTCCAAACTATGAAAGCAAGAGCAAATTTAAGAATTATGATCCTTGGGAACTTTCCAGAAGACACAGACATATTGCTTTTGAAGATTAAGTTACAAACTGTAGGTGTCCTCTAGAAATGGAACTCCAAACTGGATGCACAAACTTCAGATATGCCCAGTAGTCAACACAACAACCATTCACTGAGACCCAACTTTTGACTGAGGAGTTTAGCCAAGATCCTGAACCACCATGTATGTTTTGAAGTCTAACCACAGAGCAAGAAGTTATAGCATTTACCAACCTTAACAAGAATATACCTATGATGGAAAATGTCATTACATAAAACCAGAAACTTACCAGGAAAGACTGTATATAGCTGTACATGGCAGAGGAGTCTTGGTGGTCAAACTTCATGTTCAAAAAAAGTTGTTTGAGAGAGAGAGGCCATAAATGAAGAGCAACCTAGAAGAGGAGATACATGAAAACTCTCTAAAAGGAAACATATAAGTCTGAAAATTATTATAGAAATTGGATTGTGGAATATCCTTAGTAGTGTATGAAAAAATAAAATAAAAAGGCATGAGGCAGTGCATCACAGGGGCTTCCCAGGTGGCACTAGGGATAAAGAAACTGCCTGCCAATGCTGGAGACATAAGAGATGCAAGTTCAGTCCCTGGACAGGATTATCCCTTGAGGGAGAGCATGGCGACCCACTCCAGTATTCTTGCCTGGGAAATCCCATGGACAGAGGAGCCTGGTGGGCTACAGTCCAGGAGATCACAAAGAGTAGGACATGACTGAAGCAACTTGGCACATAGTACATCACAGTGGGAAGAGCCTGAGCTTCAAATAAGCTCTCTTTTGCCGCGAGACAGAGTGACCTTCACTAGATCTGAATGTCCTCATCTATTAGTGTGGGATGTGGTAGGTGCTAGAGGTGACACATATAACTTGCAAGTAGACAAGGAAAGGGCAAGCAAATACTTACACACCAAGTAAATAGAAACTGCCGAAGCCTATGTTTTTAACTAACTCATGCTGAAGCTGTTTGCTCATTCAGTTAATTATTCTGATTGCTTATTGAATATGTGTAAAACCATAAGGGAGGAGAATTTTTTTTTTAATCTACTCTTGGACATAGACAAAAAGTAAATAGGCAGATATGATTTAGGATTACAACAAATACTACAAAGAACATTGGAAGAAAATGATGTAAGACCTTAAAAATTGAAAAAGTTACATTCATGCAAAGATATAGGCTGACATGAAGACACGAGGCAGTGTTCAGGCAGAAAAACAGCTTGTGCAAAGTTCCTACATCAGAAGAGCTATTTGAGGAACCGAATGATCGAGGAAGGGATTAGCATCAAATGACTTTCGAGGGATCCTCTTCTACAAAGAGGAGGATAAGGATTTTTTTTTTTAATTCTAAGTGTAATTGGAAATATTGAGTGATTTTAGCCAAGAGCATTTTGCAAATAATGTGAGTTTTTAAAAATCACTCTGGTTGCTGCATGGAAAGTGAGCTGTTGGAATAGGAAAACCATTCTGTTACCATATAACAAATATGACTGAAAGTCAGTAGGAATGGGTTTAACATGTTTTCCCATCATTTACTAGAAAATTCTTGAATCAGACCTGAGTTCCAAATGGGAAAGGAACTGACAGAAACATAAACCCAGGGGTAGCTCATGTCTATATCAATGCATGTATTCAAAAGCATTTGAATAAATAAAGGAATTAGAATTCCTCCTTGTTCCAAGAGGTATAAAGATTATTTCCTCTCCATATTGAGCTACCCCATGAGAACTGGAAGGTGTGGAGTGCTGCCATATTTTTTCTTTGTATACCAGAAAGCGAATAGACAGAGATTTACAATAGCCACGTGCCATTATTAAGAGATATTATCTGTACTTTCCAGGGGGACAATAAATAGTAACATTCAGTTCAGTTCAGTTCAGTTCAGTCGCTCAATCGTGTCCGACTCTCCGCGACCCCATGAATCACAGCACGCCAGGCCTCCCTGTCCATCACCAACTCCCGGAGTTCATTCAAACTCATGTCCACAGAGTTGGTGATGCCATCCAGCCATCTCATTCTCTGTCGTCCCCTTCTCCTCCCACCCCCAACCTTTCCCAGCATCAGAGTCTTTTCCAGTGAGTCAACTCATCGCATGAGGTGGCCAAAGTATTGAAGTTTCAGCTTTAGCATCAGTCCTTCCAATGAACACCCAGGATTGATCTCCTTTAGAATGGACTGGTTGGATCTCCTTGCAGTACAAGGGACTCTCAAGAGTCTTCTCCAGCACCACAGTTCAAAAGCATCAATTCTTCGGCGATCAGCTTTCTTCACAGTCCAACTCTCACATCCATACATGACCACAGGAAAAACCATAGCCTTGACTAGATGGACCTTTGTTGGCAAAGTAATGTCTCTGCTTTTTAATATACTATCTAGGTTGGTCATAACTTTCCTTCCAAGGAGTAAACGTCTTTTAATTTCATGGCTGCAATCAGCATCTGCAGTGATTTTGGAGCCCAAAAAAATAAAGTCTGACACTGTTTCCACTGTTTCCCCATCTATTTCCCATGAAGTGATGGGACCAGATGCCATGATCTTTGTTTTCTGAATGTTGAGCTTCAAGCCAACCTTTTCACTCTCCTCTTTCACTTTCATCAAGAGGCTTTTGAGTTCCTCTTCACCCTTTGCCATAAGGGTGGTGTCATCTGCATTTCTGAGGTTACTGATATTTCTCCCAGCAATCCCGATTCCAGCTTGTGCTTCTTCCAGCCCAGCATTCCTCATGATGTACTCTGCATATAAGTTAAATAAGCAAGTTGACAATATACAGCCTTGATGTATTCCTTTTCCTATTTGGAACCAGTCTGTTGCTCCATGTACAGTTCTGACTGTTGCTTCCTGACCTGCATACAGGTTTCTCAAGAGGCAGGTCAGGTGGTTTGGTATTCCCATCTCTTTCAGAATGTTCCACAGTTTATTGTGATCCACACAGTCAAAGACTTTGGCATAATCAATGAAGCAGAAATAGATGCTCTTCTGGAACTCTCTTGCTTTCTCCATGATCCAGCGGATGTTGGCAATTTGATCTCTGGTGCCTCTGCCTTTGCTAAAACCTGCTTGAACATCTGAGAGTTCACGGTTCACATATTGCTGAAGCCTGGCTTGGAGAATTTTGAGCATGTGAGATGAGTACAATTGTGCGGTAGTTTGAGCATTCTTTGGCATTGCCTTTCTTTGGGATTGGAATGAAGACTGACCTTTTCCAGTCCTGTGGCCACTGCTGAGTTTTCCAAATTTGCTGGCATATTGAGTGCAGCACTTTCACAGCATCATCTTTCAAGATTTGAAATAGCTCAACTGGAATTCCATCACCTCCACTAGCTTTGTTCGTAGTGATGCTTTCTAAGGCCCACTTGACTTCACATTCCAAGATGTCTGGCTCTAGGTCAGTGATCACGTTATCATGACTATCTTGGTCGTGAAGATCTTTTTTGTACAGTTCTTCTGTGTATTCTTGCCACCTCTTCTTAATATCTTCTGCTTCTGTTAGGTCCATACCATTTCTGTCCTTTATCAAGCCTGTCTTTGCATGAAATGTTCCCTTGGAATCTCTAATCTTCTTGAAGAGATCTCTTGTTTTTCCTATTCTGTTGTTTTCCTCTATTTCTTTGCATTGATCACTGAGGAAGGCTTTCTTATCTCGCCTTGCTATTCTTTGGAACTCTGCATTCAGATGCTTATATCTTTCCCTTTCTCCTTTGCTTTTTGCTTCTCTTCTTTTCACAGCTATTTGTAAGGCCTCCTCAGACAGCCATTTGGCTTTTTTGCATTTCTTTTCCATGGGGATTTTCTTGGTCCCTGTCTCCTGTACAATGTCACGAACCTCCGTCCAGAGTTCATCAGGCACTCTATCTATCAGATCTATTCCCTTCAATCTATTTCTTCCTTCTACTGTATAATCATAAGGGATTTGATTTAGGTCATATCTGAATGGTCTAGTGGTTTTCCCTACTTTCTTCAATTTAAGTCTGAATTTGGCAATAAGGAGTTCATGATCTGAGCCACAGTCAGCTCCTGGTCTTGTTTTTGCTAACTGTATACAGCTTCTCCATCTTTGGCTGCAAAGAATATAATCAATCTGATTTTGGTGTTGACCATCTGGTGATGTCCATGTGTAGAGTCTTCTCTTGTGTTGTTGGAAGAGGGTGTTTGCTATGACCAGTGTGTTCTCTTGACAAAACTCTATTAGCCTTTGCCCTGCTTCATTTCGTGCTCCAAGACCAAATTTGCCTGTTACTCCAGGAGTTTCTTGACTTCCTACTTTTGCATTCTAGTCCCGTATAATGAAAAGGACATCTTTTTCGGGTGTTAGTTCTAAAAGGTCTTGTAGGTCTTCATAGAACCGTTCAACTTCGGCTTCTTCAGCGTTGCTGGCTGGGGCATAGGCCTGGGTAACATTATATATAATATATATATAATGTTATATATAATGTAACAATAGTAACATTGGGTGCAATCAAATAACTTATTCATTATAATCAAAGAGTCAGGAGTATACTTCTCAGGATCAGTATTTTCAGTCTTCACATACTATAATTTTCCAACACATCATAATAACTCTCTTTCCAACTGAGTTAGTTGAACAGTTATAGGAACAGTTACACATACAATCATGCACGTTCAGAGCTCCAAATTTAAGGCCAAGCAAACTAAAATATTACACTCCTTAAGTCTTGAGCACTTCTTTTAAGTTTGTGATTTCATCTCCTGCATCATAATTTTAATGAGATCCTTAAGGATCTCCACCTTTGAATTTGCACTTATTTTTGTTCTTAAGGAAGTAAGGATTCTTTTTTGTTTATATTTCATTGTGATGAACACACAAATACTTATTATTACCTAGATAACATGAAATGATCTTTGCACACTGAACTCAACACATGCATTCTTTCTTGTAAATATAAAGTAACTCTTCAAATATAGCAACATTCAAAATCTTTTAGTAGGCAAGTCATATTATGAGGGATGTTGAGCATTTTTTCATGTGTTTGTTAGCCATCTGTATGTCTTCTTTGGAGAAATGTCTGTTTAGTTCTTTGGCCCATTTTTTGATTGGGTTGTTTGTTTTTCTGGAATTGAGCTGAAGGAGCTGTTTGTATATTTTGGAGATTAATTCTTTGTCAGTTGTTTCATTTGCTATTATTTTCTCCCATTCTGAAGGCTGTCTTTTCACCTTGCTTATAGTTCCCTTTGCTGTGCAGAAGCTTTTAATTTTAATTAGGTCCCATTTGTTTATTTTTGCTTTTATTTCCAGTATTCTGGGAGGTGGGTCATGGAGGATCCTGCTGTGATTTATGTCAGAGAGTGTTTTGCCTATGTTCTTCTCTAGGAGTTCTATAGTTTCTGGTCTTACATTTAGATCTTTAATCCATTTTGAGTTTATTTTTGTGTATGGTGTTAGGAAGTGTTCTAGTTTCATTCTTTTACAAGTGGCTGACCAGTTTTCCCAGCACACTTGTTAAAGAGACTGTCTTTTCTCCATTTTATATTCTTGCCTCCTTTGTCAAAGATAAGGTGTCCATAAGTGTATGGATTTATCTCTGGGCTTTCTATTTTGTTCCATTGATCTATATTTCTGTCTTTATATTTTATATTTTATTAGAAGATTTGAATTTGACAGAGGTCAGCATAACCAAATTTACACATATGGCCATGCTAAAAAATTCTTTTAAATGCTTATAAATAATTTGACAATTGATTCTGAAGTTACCATGGCAAAGTATCATAAAACAGTATTTATTTTATAAAATTTCATATATTACCAATAGTGTTCAGAAATCACTCATAGACCACACACACAAAAATAAAATTAGTACTCAAGCTTCAAACTCTTTCCAACAATTCCTGTATTTAGAGCATGAAATCTAACAAAAATAAACTAATATAAAAGTTAAAAATAGCAGAACTCCATCAGACTGACCTCCTGATTTACTTTCCTCTTTTTTAGTTTTTATTTTTTGATTAAAATACTAAGATAATATTTCTCTTCAGGGAAAATTTGATCTTCTCTCTGTTGATTGTATTTAATATAAGCATTCCAGCACAAAAAAATTTTAATTGATGGCTATTAACAATATACCCTCTGGGTGTATCAAGTCATTTAAATGTTTAGATTCATTATGGGAATTGACTTGAGAATTCAAATTGTTATGAGAAATATCTACGAAGCTCTGATTTATTATGTTTTTAATACCTTATATCACAGATGACAAGTAGGGAAAAAATAAGAATAGAAAAGAAAGGGACAGTGAAAAGAATAGGAAGGTAAAAGAAAAATTAGGAAGATACACTGAAACTCAGAGGTAAATAAAGGCAAAATAAAATGAAAGAGCAAAGTTTTAAGCAGACATGGCTAATAGGATTGGCCATAAAGTTTAAAAAATAAATGACTTTACACAGGGAACTCTGTTCAACGTTATGTGGCAGCCTGGATGGGAGGGGAAGGGAGTTCAGGGGAAAATGGATACATATATGTGTAAGGCTGAGTACCTTTGCTGCCCACCTGAAACTATTACAGCACTGTTAACCAGCTGTACTCCAATATAAAATAACGTTTTTTTAAATGGTTTTAATAATGATGACACTTAAGAATAAACAAAGTTTTAAAAAACTTGGGGGATAAAATTTAAAGTCAATGAAATTATCACATTTTAAAGAACATACTTGCCAAGTTATTAGGTTTCAAACAGACATTCTGAACATTGAGACTTCGCTTTGTTTCTTTGGAGACGCAATTGAAAAGCCAACTTACTACTAACGTATTTGTAATAATCAATTTAGAGTAAGAATATTTCATATTAACATTCTTACAGCTATAGACCATCATAGGTGAGGAGAGTAAGATCAATGCAAATTATTTCCAATTTAGGTGTAGCTTGAAAAGACTTGTCACCAGAGGCAATTTTACTGTCTATCATTGATAGTTATTGTTGGCAAATTGTCAATACTTCCTTCACAAACAGCTTTAAACCTATATAACAGTTCTCTTGCTTAGAGAGATTAAATCAGTTGTTAGAATTAATGTTCTATTTTGATTTTTGTAACTAAGTTGCTCAAATTAACAAAAGTTATTTATTTCTTGAGACACTCATCTGATGGATAATTATGAAAATGGGAACTCAGAAAGAAATTCAATATTGGAATAAGAAAAACATACTTTTGTAAAAAAAGAAATTTGGAATGACCATAGTTTAATTACATTTGGGCTAAATTTTCTTGCCAAGTTTTATATTCAAGACAAACACGGCTGAGATTAGAAGGCAAGCCTGATATAGGAGGCCCTAACCAGAAGAGCAGAGAATGAAAGTTCAGTCCACGTCCCCTATAATGACTTGACACATGGCCAGGGCAAATTTTCCCAGTTAGCTTTAACATCACCGATAAAAACAACATCCAAAAGAAATATCTGTCAGACTTTCTCAATGTTAGTCTTAATCACATCAATCATAGGCGCATTCATTTTCTATCAGGTGTGATATAAGTTTTTTTTTCATGGATTTCATTTAAAATTTTCCTCATTTTATAAGGCTTAGTCCCCCTTTTGCAATATATTTATTCTTTGCCTAAGACAATCATCACCCCTTTGAGAGCAGAATGGCTTGGTTAAAATAGCCACAGGATAGTTCTGACTTTGACCTTGCCAAACTTCTTCAGCAATTAACACATCACTTGTACCACTGGACAATCTCTCTATATTCAAAGACAAAATGTGGAAATTGGATTTGTCAGCCTCCCTTTTAAGCTTGTGGTACAGCTTTTATGGGTGTGCTAGTCAAAAGGAGAAATCTCTTCTAATTCAAGGCAATACTAGAACTCTTCTGAAATAAGGACTCCTCTGATGTGTAATACTTTCCAATGAAGGAAACACCCAGAACTTCAAAGTTTCTGCATTATCATTGTCTTTCACAAGAACTGTAGGAAAACTGATCAAGGCATCCTGAATGGGCAATATGCCCTAACCTTTGTTAGGGGAGACCCTGAGACCCTAACCAGAAATTAACTAAATCTTCATTGTGAAGATGGTTGTATAGCCACAGCCATGTGGAATGATTTGTAGTTTATCATTACTTCATTTAGTCAGCAAATATCTTTTTTTAGTTTCTATCATGTGTCAAACACTGGAATAGGACTTGGAAATACAATGATGCCCAATTCCTATTATAGAGTATATATTCTAAGGGTGATAAATAGGCAATTTTAACACTGAGGCATGATGGAGGAAGTTCAAGAGCAACCAGCAGGAATATTGAACTCAGTCTAAGGGTGGAAGTGGAGACATGTACAGTTGGTCCTCATTATCAGTGGATATGTATTTGCAGAGTCATATCACTAAAATCAGTAATCCTAAAATCAATACTTGAAATTCTTTCTGGCTCATTCACAGACATGTGCAGAGCAGGGAAATTTTTGAAATGTCCAGACTCACATGTACCCAGCAGAGATGGAAGAAGACAATGCTCTGTCTCCTAATTTCAGCTCAGAGAGGAGCAGAGGATGGAGACTGTGGGGTGCTGGTGGGGAAGGAGGTTTGCAGGGCAATGCAAGATGCTCTGACACCGGCCTGTTAGACTGGATTTGAATCCCAACTCTCGCTCCTGTCACTGGGGCAACCTCACATAAGTCACTTTAGTACTTCTGAATGTCACTTTCACTTTTATAAAAAAAGAAAATAGAATCTACCAGGATATTTTTCTTTTAGGATTTAACATTATATTATTTGTGATATATGTATAAGTGTGTGTACATGTGTGTTTCCCCGAGGAAATAGTTCAGTATTTGGTAATGAAGTGTTACTGGGATTTCATAGAACGTTAACCATCATGATAACAAGAATTAGTTTTATAGATCTAGGAGTTTAAAAGTCCAAGGAGGGATTAAAATACATGCAGAGGGTTTCTGCATTTTGAAGAACAGAAAAATTTCAGAATGCAAACTAAGTTTTGTGCTCAAGGAAGAATGTAGTGAGACATAAGATCTAAAAATTCAATAAGACAAATAATGAAGGATTATTGAGATCCAAAAACGAAAAAAATTGGAATTTATATTAATGGGCATTGGAGACCTCAGCTGAAGGATTTCAAATATGAGGGTGCCCCAATCAGATGTAACCCGAGATAACTGTTCCCAGGAACATATGCAGTCCTGTCATTGATGCGTTTTGTGGTCTGATGCTTCCAGCAGCATCCTTTTAATACAGAGGCAGGAGCTTTATTCTTAAAACTGGAAAGAGAACATGAAGAGAACAATGAGTCTGCAGAGGACATAATGAAGATTATCAGAAAATGGAAAAATACTAGAAGTTTCTACTTCCTGAAAGTGTTCGTCATTCAGTCATGTCTGACTCTTTGTGACCTCATGGACTGTAGCCTGCCAGGCTTCTTTGCCCATGAAATTCTCCAGGCAAGAATACTGGAGTGGGTTGCCATTTTCTTCTCCAGGGAATCTTCTCGATCCAGGTCAAGATTCTTTCCCATCTAAGCCACTGCTTCCTTACCACCACCACAAATAAGTCCTAACTATTCAATCCATCTGTTGTCAATCTCTCCAGGTTCAAATCCCAGATGAGTGAATCAGAATGGACGAGCCAAGACTCCATGCCCGTTCTCTGCCAGAGGAAGGCCGAGAGTGACTGCCCTCTCTCAGGCATTTGTAGCAGTAGGCAGTGCTGCATTCCACCACACAGTAGGAAGGGGAATTGGATTTACATGCCCAAATGTAACAACAAATGTCCAACATACCCACCAAATATGAGGAGAGGAAACAAAATGCCGAATTACTAATGAAAGCATTCCCTTAGAAGAGAGAACTTACAAACCAATAAACTATCTTAATGTCTCCAGGGTCATAAGTTCTAGGAAACCAAAGACTCCTTGGTCTAAAGATACATATATGGGAGTAAGCATGTATTTTACTTACCACCTACTATGTATAGGAGGACACATCCTAAGGCATTTTTAGAGCTGTCCCCAATTCACTGACAAGAAGATAAATGTCCTTAATATCAACTGTGGCTTTGTTGACATAGCATCACCCACTTAAGTCCCTTTGACATTGCTAAAAACTACTTGTACCTTGTTCTTTCTTCCCTAACTCACACACCTCCCACATCTCCACAACCAACCCCACTCAGTCCGAAAAATCTACATGTTAAACTGTAATTTGAGCACATTTTCTATATCAAGAACTGGATTTATTAACATTTATAAAAATGTCAAGCATTATCTGTAAATTTAGATCAACCCTCAAAGGAAACATCATGTCCCCCATTTTTAAGGATGGAATGAGATGTTAAGAAACTTTCCCAAGGTCACATAACTGACAACCACTAGATACACATGTCAAATCCAGATCTGCAGAACTCCAAAGATACTTATAGTCAACAAATTACTAGGCCTTCTCAATTTTTTTTTCCTTTACTTTCCAAATAGATCTGAGGGAGCTGATAATTTCTTAGGCCTTGTTTTTTGTATCTGCTGAAGGAAACAAAGACTGAGGCACCATTGTTCCTTCCAGGTGGATACTATCCTGGTGTCCCAAGGATCAGGATTAGAGATGGCAAGTTAATTAAAGTATATAAACCATACTTGTTTAAGAAGAAAATCACAAAGAAGATGTGGTGCATATGTACAATGGCAAAATACTCAGCCATCAGTTCAGTTCAGTCGCTCAGTCGTGTCCGACTCTCTGTGACCCCATGAATCACAGCACGCCAGGCCTCCCTATCCATCACCAACTCCCGGAGTTCACTCAAACTCATGTCCATCGAGTCGGTGATGCCATCCAGCCATCTCACTCTCTGTCGTCCCCTTCTCCTCCTGCCCCCAATCCCTCCCAGCATCAGAGTCTTTTCCAGTGAGTCAACTCGTCGCATGAGGTGGCCAAAGTATTGGATTTCAGCTTTAGCATCAGTCCTTCCAATGAACACCCAGGATTGATCTCCTCTAGAATGGACTGGTTCGATCTCCTTGCAGTACAAGGGACTCTCAAGAGTCTTCTCCAGCACCACAGTTCAAAAGCATCAATTCTTCGGTGATCAGCTTTCTTCACAGTCCAACTCTCACATCCATACATGACCACGGGAAAGACCATAGCCTTGACTAGATGGACCTTTGTTGGCAAAGGAATGTCTCTGCTTTTTAATATGCTATCTAGGTTGGTCATAACTTTCCTTCCAAGGAGTAAGCGTCTTTTAATTTCATGGCTGCAATCAGCATCTGCAGTGATTTTGGAGCCCAAAAAAATAAAGTCTGACACTGTTTCCACTGTTTCCCCATCTATTTCCCATGAAGTGATGGGACCAGATGCCATGATCTTCGTTTTCTGAATGTTGAGCTTCAAGCCAACCTTTTCACTCTCCTCTTTCACTTTCATCAAGAGGATTTTTAGTTCCTCCTTCACTTTCTGCCATAAGGGTGGTGTCATCTGCATATCTGAGGTTATTAATATTTCTCCCAGCAATCTTGATTTCAGCTTGTGCTTCTTCCAGCCCAGAGTTCATCATGATGTACTCTGCATATAAGTTAAATAAGCAGGGTGACAATATACAACCTTCACGTACTCCTTTTCCTATTTGGAACCAGTCTGTTGTTCCATGACCAGTTCTAACTGTTGCTTCCTGACCTGCATACAGGTTTCTCAAGAGGCAGGTCAGGTGGTCTGGTATTCCCATCTCTTTCAGAATGTTCCACAGTTTAAAAAAGAGCAAAATAATGCCATTTTCAGCAACATGGATGCACCTGGAGGTTATCATACTAAATGAAGTTAAAAAGGGAAAAACAAATGCCATATGATGTCCCTTAAATGTGTAACCTAAAATATGACACAAATGAATCTATTGAAACATAATCACAGACATAAAAAACAGACTGGTGGTTGCCAACTGGGAGGGGGTTAGGGGAGGGCTGGGGTTAGCAGACTTAAGCTTTTGTATTTAGAATGGACAAACAACAAGGTCCTATTGTAGCACAGGGAACTATAGTCACTATTCTATGATAATGTAATGGAAAAGAATATTAAGAATGTGAATATAACTGAATCACTTTATTATACAGCAGAAATCAACACAAATCTATAAATCAACTACACTTCAATTTTTAAACATTGATTAAATAAAAAAGAAAATCACCAAAATGGACTTCCAAAAACTATAATTTGTGGTATTTTAACAGAATGGCTTTAATTCTTGACGATAAAACAACTCTACTCTCCTCTCTATTCTTCTATGCTCTTTTTCTTCCCTTCCTTTCAATCTTATCTTGCATCATCTCTGCTTATCACTGCTTGAAGTATTTTGACTGTGAACTAACTGGAGGCTAAGGAGTATAAAGTGCTTCCGACTATATCTCGGTGTTAAAAGGTCAATTCGGGAGACAGGGACACAGTTGTGAAAAAAAAAAAAAAAAAAGGCAAAGCCAAACATAGGATGTTACATAACATTAATAAAAAAAGAACTGGGTGTGCAATGTCTAAATAGCATGAACTATTAATAAAATCCCATTTGATTTCCTTAATTTTTTATGGAGTATTATTATTCCCATGTAATAGATGAAGGAATTGAGTCCTGGGGAAAGGAAGTGATTGGCTTGACCTTGGACCAGGTGAGTGATAAACTGGATGGAGCAGGCTGGGTGTAAATTGGACATGGAGGAGACAATGATGAATAGGTCTTGGGGACACAGCCATCCCTCAGCACCAACTAATAGTTTCCCAGCATTAATGAGGCTTCTAACTTCCCAAGAGATTCTGGAAATTGCAGTTTCATAAAATAGTCTAATGTGTATTCTCTTTCTGTGAGCCAATGCACCTGATCAGGGTAGGACATTTGCCTTTAACAACTGAATAAGAGCAGATCCAAGCCCATGACTGCAGTCTTCTAACTCTTTATCTGGTGTGGTCTCTGTAACAACACTCTCCCTGCCAAAGACAACACCACATGTGTGTGCATACAGATGAGGATAGGGCAGCCAGATGGTATCCGAGATGGTGGAGGGGCCTAACAAGACCGCTTTTCCAAAAAGTAGAGAACAAAAGAGGTCCTTATTGAAGAAGACAGTTTTGACAGGGCTCTCATCAGCAATAAGGTTAACTCCTAACATTTTCTCTCAGCAAGACTTCTTCAACTTGATTTATTTTGGAGAAAAGAACACAAGAGAAAACTTTCTCCTTTCACTTCACATCAGTTGAAAGTCTGTATCAAAAGGCATTTGGGGACAAAAAGTAGAATTAAAAAGCCAGGTATCTGGAGTCCTTTACAATGAATGTTTGGAGTCTTCATTTGTTCATTCGACACCCAGTTACTGGGTATTTCCATGAGCCAGCCACTGAAACTGATGATGGCAGGCCAAAGCTTCTTATATTTAAGAGGGTCAACTTTACAACAGTTTTAGCTATAATACAATGGAAACTGCCATGAAAAATGTTTGCCTAAGACCAGGTCTTAAAGTTCACCTCTACTTGGTTAAACTTTGGACTGTAGACCTCCCTTTTCTTAGAGCATCTACTTTAGGGACCTTTCTGTTGTAAATTCTTTCAAGCCTCCTTCTCCCAGCCTGTTGCCAGTTGTACAACCCAGGAATATCTTTCTCATGGACTTGGGAGGCATCCCTGCCTCTCTTATGGATCCTGCATTGGCAGGCAGGTTCTTTATCACTAGCGCCACCTGAGAAGCCCTTTGAAATATAATCATCAAGAAAGACAGTGTCAGGGTCTTTCCTGGTGGTCCGTCGGTTAAGAATCTGCCTTGCAATGCAGGGGACATGGGTTTGATCCCTGGTCTGGGAACTAAGATCCCACATGCTATGGAACAATCTAGCCCACACACCACAACTAAGCCTGCATGCCACAACTAGCATTCTATAACTAGAGAGTCTGCACCCTGCAACAAAAGATCCCACAAGCTGCAACTAAGACCCAATGTAGCAAAATTAAAAAAAAAAAAAATACAAAAGACAGTGTCCCTATTTTTCAATTTCTGTGAGAGGGTAGATAGAAGTCTAACTTCAGTAAACAACAATTAGCAAACACAGATGGCCTAATGACTTTGATCAACTTCCCTGCTAAGTGCTTCCAGTACTTTTTCACTAGCTCATCCAGTGCTTAAAAATCCTCCAACCTTTTGTTTTCATGGAGTAGAGTTTAATCTCACTCCCTATTGCAACAGTCTTGAATAAAGTCTTCCTTGCTGATGAGGCATTAAAAATTTGACAGCTACCAGCTTGTCCAATTAGAGGAGGGAGAAGTAGGTCATTGGTGACTGGAGAAGAAAAATGCAAACTTCATGTAAGAGGTTATTAAATGGACCTTTTGAAAGATGAACAGTGAACTGCACTAATCAGAGTAGTGCACACCATTCCAAGCAGTAGGTCTCCCTGCCCCTTCACAGACATGTGAGAGCGGTGTCTTTGGAAAATGGCTGGAAATGACTGGCAGGCTGTGAAAACACTAAAACTATTATTGTGAAAGTTTCTGTGGTTTTTACTTCTGTTCCACTTTATAACTCTATCTTGAAGTTTTCACTTTAAATGTTATCCTAAAGGAGATCAATCCTGGGTGTTCACTGGAAGGACTGATGCTAAAGCTGAAACTGCAATACTTTGGCCACCTCATGCAACGGGTTGACTCACTGGAAAAGACTCTGATGCTGGTAAAGGTTGGGGATGGGAGGAGAAGGGGACGACAGAGAATGAGATGGCTGGATGGCACCACCGACTCTGTGGACATGAGTATGAGTGAACTCCGGGAGTTGGTGATGGACAGGGAGGCCTGGCGTGCTGTGATTCATGGGGTTGCGGAGAGTCGGACACGACTGAGCAACTGAACTGAACTGAATTATAAAAAGAACACTGAGTTCACAATGGAAGACATACCAGCTAGAATTCATGTGATTAATTCAATAATTTAAAGTTTACTGAGCCCCTACTATAAGCCAAGCAAATAGATACACATGCCCTTGTTGCAGAAAGGACCAGGTTAAGAGCACGGACTCTCTGGCCACACAGTTTGGCTTCAAATCCATACTCTGCACTGGCCATGTGACTGTGTGACTTTGGGCAAGTGACTGGCCTCTCATGACTCAGTCTCCTCATCCATAAAACAGTATACTTGATTTTTGTATAGTATATATTTGACTTTTTCACTTAATGATTGAACACAATATCAAAAGGCATTTGAGACAAAAAATAGAATTAAAAAGCCAGGTATCTGGAGTCTTTTACTATGAATGTTTGGAGTCCTCAATTGTCCATTCAATACCCAGTTACTGGGTATTTCCATGAGCCAGCCACTGAAACTGATGATGGCAGGCCAAAGCCTGCCATGAAGCGTTAAATCAGGAAAAACATTTATGACAATACCTGCACACACTAGTTGTTTAATAAAAATTAGCTATTATTTGACATTTATTAAAACCAAGCTTAAGTCTTATTTGTGGATAGCCAATGCTTGTATTTCAAAACAGCGTTATTAGTAATAATACAGCCTTAGAACAAATCACTACTTTTCAAAATTGCCTTTTATATACCTTCTTTTTAAATATTCTTACATTAGGAGAGGAAGAATTCCCTGCCAGTGGATATCCCCAGCTCTCTTCTCTCTCACCACAAACATGCATGTATAAGATCTTGTGCTTAGCATAGCAATTTCACCCCAACTCTCCTTAGGGTTTTTCTCAGTTTCCACCTAACTGTCATCAGCAATTGATGCTTGGCCCATCAGAGTTAATTAAGGAAAGGCCTATTTTGGCCTTCCTGTCTCCTTCTGACCTATGAAATGTGCTATGTCTTCACCTTCTTTATTTGCTTTTCCACTTCACAATGGAAAGACAGAAGAGAGAAAATAGGACAGGAAGTGAAGAAAAAGATTGGGGAGTAGGCAAAAGCAAGGTCAAATCTCAGATTAGCCTGGAAGCCAGACTGCCTGAGAAAAATCCAACTTCATATACCATGTGACCCTAGGTAAATAATTTATTTCTTTCTTCCTTAGTTTTCTCATCTGTAAATTATGAATAAAACAAGTATCCATATCATGGGGTTGCTGCAAAAAAATAAACTACTGTATCATATAAAGCACTCAGAACTGAATCTGACATATGTCAGCTTTTATCATTAACCTAATTATAGTTTCCTGACAACATCCTTCTCTTTTCCATGCTAAACTTCCCTATCCCTTTCTGATGAATTCTTCATTTGAAATAAATATTCTGAGCACTGGGCACTGAACTAAACCTTTGATTCTCTTACGAACCATCACACAGACCAAAATAAATGAGTGCTCCTTCATATTCACTGTTTCTCCCTATTTCCTATGAGTCCTTCTAGCCCCACAACGGACAACAGACTGTTGACCCATAAATGTTTGTTGATTTAAGTACACAAACTTCTGTGAACACAGACTGCTTTCTAAACTTTTAATAGAAATTCCATTGAAAACATTTTTAAAATATATCAGATTCACTCAATAATGTAGAGAGTACCAAAATGCATAACAAAGAAAAAATATTTTAAATCCTAAGAATTTGAACCAAAAGCTATGGTTTTTCCAGTAGTCATGTATGGATGTGCTGCTGCTGCTGCTAAGTCGCTTCCGTCATGTTCGACTCTGTGCGACCCCATAGACGGCAGCCCACCAGGCTCCCCTGTCCCTGGGATTCTTCAGGCAAGAGTATTGGAATGGGTTGCCATTTCCTTCTCCAATGCATGAAAATGAAAACTGAAAGTGAAGTCGCTCAGTCATATCCGATTCTTAGCGACTCCATGGACTGCAGCCCACCAGGCTCCTCTGCCCATGGGATTTTCCAGGCCAGAGTATTGGAGTGGGGTGCCATCGCATTATCCGGTATGGATGTGAATTGGACCATAAAGAAGGCTGAGCACTGAAGAATTGATGCTTTTGAACTGTGGTGTTGGAGAAGACTCTTGAGAGTCCCTTGAACTGCAAGGAGATCAAACCAGTCAATCCTAAAAGAAATCAGTCCTGAATATTCATTGGAACGACTGATGCTGTAGCTGAAACTCCAATACTTTGGCCACCTGATAGGAAGAAATGACTCATTGGAAAAGACCCTGATGCTGGGAAAGATTGAAGGCAGGAGGAGAAGGGGGTGACAGAGGATGAGATGGTTGGATGGCATCACCAACTCGATGGACATGAGTCTGAGCAAGCTCCAGGAGTTGGTGATGGACCGGGAACCCTGGCATGCTTCAGTTCATGGGGTTGCAAGGAGTTGGACAAGACTGAGTAACTGAACTGAAGAATTTAAACAGAAAGTTTTCCAGTAGTCATGTACAGATGTGAGAGTTAGACTATAAAGAAGACTGAGCACCAAAGAATTAATGCTTTCAAATTATGTTGCTAGAGAAGACACTTGAAAGTCCCTAGACCAGCAAGGAGATCAAACCAGTCAACCCTAAAGGAAATCAACCCTGAATATTCATTGGAAGGACTGATGCTGAAGCTGAAACTACAATACTTTGGCCACCTGATGCGAAGAACTGACTCATTGGAAAAGACCCTGATGCTGGAAAGATTGAAGGCAGGAGGAGGAGGCAACAGAGCATGAGATGATTGGATGGCATCATTGATTCAACAGACATGAGTTTGAGGAAACTCCAGGGGATAGGGAAGCCTGTCATGCTGCAGTTCATGGTTTCAGAGTCAGACACAACTTAGTGACTGAAAAACAAGTATGCCTGAAAGACATTTGCATGTTATTTTAAATGAAGAATATATACTAGAAAAATACATAATAATGCTTATTAGATCTATAACATAGTATGGGAAGGGAGAGTTCATATATTGTTATCTCTTTCTAGGAATATCAGAATTTTAGTTATGTTCAGATATCAATGGAGGCTTTTCTCCTTCCGTTCCGTCGCTCAGTCATGTCCGACTCTTTGCGACCCCGTGGACTGTAGCCCACCAGGCTTCTCCGTCCATGGGATTTTCCAGGCAAGAATACTGGAGTGGGTTACCATTTCCTTCTCCAGGGGATCTTCCCGACCCAGGGATCGAACCCAGGTCTCCCGCATTGGAGGCAGACGCTTTAACCTCTGAGCCACCAGGGAAGCCCTTGGAGCTTTGTAAAAGAGAAGGATGAGTTCTGCAACCCTGAACTGAATAGATGATGGTGCTGTTCTAATTCTTGTTGAGCCTGAGGCACACTTAAACACCAAAGAATGGATATTGTGGAGATACACAGTCATCTCATATTGGAGTCACCGCCTTAGCTATGATTTTTCCTATCTAAAGAATGAATAATGGCATCTCTAGATAGATACTGTTTTGAAATTAGCCGAAGGATCAGAAATGCATATGATTATTCAGAATTATTTAAATAGTCTCAGCTTGCAGAACTGAGTGAAAGATTCCCAAAACATTGTGTCCCCTCTTAACTTTCCACTGAGTGTGGACCCAGGGAAGTATAAGATAATGGGAACTGGAGAAGATTCAAAATTCAACAATAGAGGACCAAGAAGATGTGCCTATGAGGAAGGTTTCAAAAGTATGACACAGACATAGCACAATGAATCAGAAACAGTGAGGAGTCCAAAACATCTGGATGAAAAGTAAAACTAATAACCTGAGAATTACTAAAGATGAAATCATATTTAAGAAGACAGAAGTATTTGTATGCATGTGTGTGTGTAGTTTACAAGCAGGAAAAATAGATATAATCATAAAATCTACTGGACCACTAGACCAATTATCTTCTTTGAGACTCATGAAAACAGTAGGTATCTCTTTTCACTAACTCATCCTTATACAAATAACTTCCTAGAGTAACGTTCTAAGGATTCAACCTAGTACATCCATTATCCACTTATTATCAGCTTATATAGGTAAATTATGTAGGTAGAATCAATGGACTTGATGATAGATGAAGATAAAAGATGAAGAGTCAAGAATGACTTCTATTTTCTGTCTTGATGTGATGAACCAATGACTGAGTTGGAGAGCCACTTACTCTGAGGAGTAAAAAACTAAGAAAGGAAATCAAAGATTCAGAGGAGTAAAGTTTGAGGTGCTTGCTACTCACTCAAGAAGAAATGATATACAAATGGGCATGTGTACGAAGTGTAAAACTCTGAAGAAAGCTCCAGATTGGAGACTGATTTTGAGATCTATGTTAATATATAAAGTCTTACAACGGGTGGGATTATTTCATAAGAATGGACAGAGAGGAGAGGAAACTTGTTTTCTCACCTTAGATGACTGGCAACAATTTTTTAGCTTTTCAGGTATATTGACTTCTATATAATAAAAATAAGAAATATTTATCTGATTTAAGTATTGTTAAGTCTCTTTTATAATTATTTCTGAAAATAATATAGTGTACTTGAGTTCAATCCCTGGAGGAGGAAATGGCAACCCATGCCAGTATTCTTGCCTGGAAAATTCCATAGAAAGAAGAGCCTGGTTTGGCTATAGTCCATAGGGTTTCAAAGAGTTGGATACAACTGAGTGACTGAGCACACGTTCAGAACTTTTGTGCCACAAGCTATACCAAGTGTTTTCCATGAGTTTCTTTCTGACAAGAATGCTATCAACAACACAATGCTCTTATCCTAATATATAGATAAAGAACTTGACATAGAGAGATTAAGAAATATAATTTATGATTGCTCAGCTTGTTTGAGAGCAACTGGAATTAAACTTATGAATTATATAATTCCAGAATTCCACTTTATCATTGAGCTAAATCACTTCTATTTAAATAACTCTAATTTTGCAAAGTATTTTTATATAATCTTTACAACTTCCTGGTAAAGTTGGAAATACTACAGACACACATTTTAAAATTTTAAAGCTCATAGATGATATGTAATTTGCCAAGTGCATACTATCAGCACTGAAGAGAAGGTTTGCCACATGATACAGTTTATCCAAGCACAATTACACAAAGACATTGCCAGTATTAGAAAATAAGCACTACAGATTACAGGTGTATCCAAGACAATGTACCTTGGTTCATAATCCAAGCCCAATGAATTATAATTAAGTAATTAAGCTGGAGTACGTCAAAGCTGTATACTGTCACCCTGCTTATTTAACTTATATGCAGAGTACATCATGAGGAACGGTGGGCTGGAAGAAGCACAAGCTGGAATCAAGATTGCTGGGAGAAATATCAATAACCTCAGATATGCAAATGACATCACCCTTATGGCAGAAAGTGAAGAGGAACTAAAAAGCCTCTTGATGAAAGTGAAAGATAAGAGTGAAAAAGGTGGCTTAAAGTTCAACATTCAGAAAACTAAGATCATGGCATCTGGTCCCATCACTTCATGCGAAACAGATGGACGAACAGTGGAAACAGTGTCAGACTTTATTTTGGGGGGCTGCAAAATCACTGCGGATGCTGATTTCAGTTCAGTTCAGTTGCTCAGTCGTGTCTGACTCTCCGCGACCCCATGAATCACAGCACGCCAGGCCTCCCTGTCCATCACCATCTCCCGGAGTTCACTCAAACTCATGTCCACAGAGTCGCCAGCCGTGAAATTAAAAGACACTTACTCCTTGGAAGGAAAGTTATGACCACCTAGACAGCATATTAAAAAGCAGAGACATTACTTTGCCAACAAAGGTCCGTCTAGTCAAGGCTATGGTTTTTCCAGTGGTCATGTATGGATGTGAGAGTTGGACTGTGAAGAAAGCTGATCACCGAAGAATTGATGCTTTTGAACTGTGGTGTTGGAGAAGACTCTTGAGAGTCCTTTGGACTGCAAGGAGATCCAACCAGTCCATTCTAAAGGAGATCAGTCCTGGGTGTTCATTGGAAGGACTGATGCTAAAGCTGAAACTCCAATACTTTGGCCACCTCATGCGACGAGTTGACTCACTGGAAAAAGAGTCTGATGCTGGGAGGGATTGGGGGTGGGAGGAGACGGGGACGACAGAGAATGAGATGGCTGGATGGCATCACAGACTCGATGGACATGAGTTAGAGTGAACTCCGGGAGTTGGTGATGGACAGGGAGGCCTGGCGTGCTGTGATTCATGGAGTCGCAAAGAGTCAGACACAACTGAGCGACTGAACTGAACTGAAGTTTCATCTTACCTCTTTTATTACCATAACATTCAAAGGCCTACAACCCATAAGTCTTAGTGATAATAAACAAAGGTTCTCTTATAAACCTAAATATTTACATATCTCTGTATTTTACAAAGTACTACTCTATTCATAGGACTTGAACACAATTTCACTGTTGACTCTCAGAAATGGGAAAAATGAGGAACAAAGAAAGGGAGACAGGAATAAAAAGAAGGGATGAAAGGAAGGAAAGAGAAAGGCTTGTGTTTCCTTGATTAAAACACTCATACTTATCCCTTCCTAGCAATAATAGTCGAGTTTCACTTTTAATATAATACAATGTTTCTCAAGGAAACATGAAAAATAGACATTGTTGAATAATAAGAAACTGATCAAAAGGGTTGTTTGGTCTGGTGAAGGCCAAATAACCACCTGATGAATGAACTCTTCAGATTCCCATTATTTATTTAAGCATTGTATAGACGAGTAATCCTTATTCCTTTTGAAGTTTCAGCTTCAAACAGCATCTTCTTTTTCAGTTTCTTAAAAAAAATATATATTGACCTTAATTTGTAAAAAACCAAAAGGGTGAAATTTTGTAACATGCCTGGAAACCACGGAAACAACAACAGATTGGGAAATCCCTGGTGTAGCTGCAGCCTGAATCACTCAGTTGTTTTTGCTGTTGTGTAGACATGGCCTTCAGGGCCAGTGATGGATGAGTGATGGAGTCAGCCTAATTCTTTGCAAAATCTATGCTTGAAGTGGCAGCCAAGGTCAAAAGACAAAGCTGGCTGGATCTCTGCACCTAGTGTACTGTTCCTGTTCTTTCAGGGACTCTGGGGAGGCCCTTCAATGTGGGGGGGCAGGCTAAATATCAATCTATCCTTTTCCTACTCCTCCACTCAACACACATTGTTACCTCATTTCCATAATAAACTCATATGTTCTGGTTACCACAGCAAGTATGCCACCTATGTTCAGTGCCAGGGTAGAAAAAGTCATTTTGTTTGGCTGAGCTAATATGAATCTATTCAAAAAGTCCACAAAGCAAATGCAGTCTGATTCAGCCATTCCATTTCTTCCCAGTCCTGTTTAGCCAGAAGTATACTTTGGCTCAAATGTGTATTAACAAGGAAATCTATGTTTGTAGTGACCTGCTCTGAATGGGCCCCATTCTTACAGAAAGTCTTCTACTATACCAAAGGAAAAAGTCCTGATAGGTTGGAGAGAGTAATTCATAGAGAAAGATGTGCTGACAGCTCCGAATGAATAGCTTTCTTCCTCTAGGGCTCCAGCTCCAGTAGGCCCCCAGACGCAGGGAACTTATTCACATACTAGAATCCCAGAATAGCAGTCATGTCCAACCAAGTCCTGGAAGTGATTAGAGAACAGACTTCTCTCCTGAAAAAAAGCAGTCTTTCAATTAGCTACACAGATTTTTTTTTTTTAACTAGAGAGTAGAGAAAGATGAAATTTCAGACTCTGAGTTTCAGTAAGGCTCTGATTTTTCTCTCTACAATGGCTTCCTGTATCCTGTGCATGACAAACCAAATGGAGCCGCCATCTTGGAATAGTTATGAACTGTTCAAGAGCAGACCAAAAGCATGTAACCTATAATGAACAGGTACAGGCAAGAAAGAATGCTTTGGGTTGTCTTTATGTCACCCCCAAATCTTGCCCCATTTTCTTTCTTCATTTAATTGAGTTAGGATTCAATAAATGCTTGTTATGTGTTTACTATGCACCAAATACCCATTGAATTCTTTCACACGCATTATCTCATAATATAAGATTTATTCTTCTCATGATACAAATGAAGAAAAGGAATATAAAACAGCTTAAGCTACATAACAAAGATTACACATGTAATGAGTAACAGGGAGATAAAACCCATCTTCTAAATTTTTCTCTTTTCGACATCCTACATACCCCTCTGTTGTGTTGTGTTGTATTTTTTTATTTCTACCCAGTCCCATCACTTCATGGCAAATAGATGGGGAAACAATAGAAACTGTGACAGACTTTATTTTTTTAGGCTCCAAAATCACTGCAGATGGTGACTGCAGCCATGATATTAAAAGACGTTTGCTCCTTGGAAGAAAAGCTATGACCAACCTAGACAGCATATTAAAAAGCAGAGACATTACTTTGCCAACAAAGGTCCATCTAGTCAAAGCTATGGTTTATCCAGTAGTCATATATGGATGTGAGAGTTGGACTGAGCACCAAAGAATTGATGCTTTTGAACTGTGGTGTTAGAGAAGACTCTTGAGAGTTCCTTGGGCTGCAAGGAGCTCCAACCAGTCCATCCTGTAGGAAATCAGTCCTGAATATTCATTGGAAGGACTAATGCTGAAGCTGAAACTCCCATACTTCGGTCACCTGATGCGAAGAACTGACTCATTTGAAAAGACCCTGATGCTGGGAAAAATTGAGGGCAGGAGGAGAAAGGGACAACAGAGAATGAGATGGTTGGATGGCATCACCGACTCAATGGAAATGAGTTTGGGTAAACTCCAGGAGTTGGTGATGGTCAGGGAAGCCTGGCATGCTGTAGTCCATGGGGTCGCAAAGAGTCAGACATGACTGAGCAACTGAACTGAACTGAACCTCCACCAGTGATATGACCTTGACAGAATTACAGGCTCCATTTTCTAGTTCCTGAGAACTGGCATGGTTTCAAAAACAAACTCAGGTAACAGATGGGAGATAGATACAGGCACTCCTGAGGATGCCCCTGGGATCTAGAACAGCATCAGCTGCAGGTAAAACTGACAAATGCCCTTTGGGGAGGCAGCCCTTGGTGTTTCAAGCTGAATACTCAAATCCCTCTTGAAAGAACAAGGCAATTTTTTAATCAAAAAGTTCTAGAAACTTTTCAGAACACCAGGGAATAGTTTGACTATATCAAAATACCCTCAAGTCATCTTGTCATTTGAGGGATTTCTTAATTGCTAAGGTAAAATCACTGTTTGCTCATTGGTTTTATAGAAATGAAGTGTCTTGTCTGCTTCCAAAAAATAAGTTTGGTTTTAGTGAAATATAATTTTCTTAATTATGAAGATAAAACTATCTATTCTTGCTGAAGAAGTTAACTATGAGACCACCAGAAAGTATAGACTGTCAAAAAGTAGAGCACAAAATTGACAATAACAGTGTAAAAAAAGTATTTGTCCTAATAAGCTTATCAGGGCTATCCGTTCCGTTCCATTCAGTCGCTCAGTCGTGTCCGACTCTTTGCGACCCCGTGGACTGTAGCCTACCAGGCTTCTCCGTCCATGGGATTCTCCAGGCAAGAATACTGGAGTGGGTTACCATTTCCTTCGCCAGGGGATCTTCCCGACCCAGGGATCGAACCCGGGTCTCCCGCATTGGAGGCAGACGCTTTAACCTCTGAGCCACCAGGGAAGCCCTGAGACATATATGATGAAAGTAAAATAATTTTTTGTATAATTCATAATTTTATTCATCATGACTTTAGGAAAGCACCTGCTAGCTGAGAATATACTGAATTGATTATTTTAAAAAAAGAAAAAATGACATAGAGGATAATAATAACAGTGTGAAAATTCTTGTCAACTCCTCAATGTCAGTTAAACAAAATAAACCAAGCCTGAAATGTTGAGATTACTCTTTGTGATTTTTGTTTGGGAGACAACAGATTACATACAATGCAAAAGCAGAGGAATCAGATGAGCAAGAATGAAACTCCAGTAGAACATCTTAGGATATAAATGAGGGCTATTTTCTGCATCAGTAATAGAAAGTCTTAGACTATGAATAATAAAGAATCTATGACATAGAGTTTCATTTAAGCCTACATGTATGAACACTTGAGTTCTGGACCTGTTTTCTTTTCAAAACAGATGTGTCATCTTGAGCCTATCTTTTAAACACTCTGTCCTCAGAGTGTTTTATCAGTTTCCATGTTTTATCAGATTAAGGTTTTTTTTTTTTTTCAGATTAAGTTTTACTGGAGTGTAGTTGCTTTACAATGTTGTGTTAGTTTCCACTCTACAGCAAAATGAATCAGCTGTATATATACATATAATCCCCTCCCTTTTGAACTTCCCATTCAGGCCACCACACAGCATTAATTAGAATTCCCTGTTTTATACAGTATATTCTCATTAGTTATCTATTATGATCCTTATTTTTAAATTTAAGAAAAATACATTCCTATGTTATGGTCTCTTAGGACCAAATGTGGACTAAAGAGTGCTTTGTAAATTCTAATGTAAGGCTAAAGCTGTGTTCTTGACCTGCACAGTGTTTAGAAATAAAGTAATTAATTGCTCTTAATTTAAACTATCAATTAAAAACCAGGATATTTCATATAAAATTTAAATGTTTGGATTCTATTGAAAAATCAAGCATTCTGACAACACTGGCCCATATAAATCTATAACTGAATTGTCTGAAAACTAATACCATTTGCTCCCTTAGAACAAGATACTCCTCAGTTTCTTTAGCCCCTATAGTTCCCTGTTGTTTTACTCAGGGGCCATTTCAAGCATCCATATGATCTGAAACCCTGGGTTATTACGTTTATTTGCCCCCCCACACACACTGCATAAAAGCAAGATTAATATTAAAACGAATAGTCAGTAGATAGCAAGTGAGGCTTAGCACCCAGTTGTGACTTACTATTTTGTATTGGTCACTTTATTGAAGGGATTTTTATTGGCCTCGAATAAAATAATCTACAACCCAAATCTCTGCATTAGTATCATTGCTCCTCCATTCAAATTACTGCTACCACAGAATTATTCTATCTGACTTTGTCCACATGTTCACAGCCACTATTTATCTGGAATTCTATTGAATGGATATT
This sequence comes from Moschus berezovskii, assembly GCF_049115385.1. Taxonomy (NCBI): domain Eukaryota; kingdom Metazoa; phylum Chordata; class Mammalia; order Artiodactyla; family Moschidae; genus Moschus; species Moschus berezovskii. Next base: position 51,727,348 of record NC_142475.1, read on the forward strand.
TTAATTCCGGAGTCATTAGAAAATTATAGGAGATGATCTATATACCACTCCTTGAGCTATGAAAGAAGAGGAAATACCAGTAAAAAAGTGCTTTTGATAATGCAGTTATTCAGGCGACCAAACAATACTAAGAGACAGATGACTTTGCCAATAAGCATCGCAACCACTTTTCTAAACTTAACTGCAATCATCTTTAGAGAGAAAAATATCAAAGTCTGAAAAACATACTACGTAGTTTGAAAATTATTTTGCATTCCTATTTAAATATTCTTAAAGCAACTGTTAAATTTCAATCTATTAATAAAAGAACTTTTAGCTTTGGACTATTAAAAAACCACTAGGTATTGTTCAAGGCCACCTAACCCCCCAAAAAATAACTTACCGGTTATTTTTTAACTGTAAGTAATGTTTTGATCTTGGACACAGAAATTCTTTTTCAGTGTCCAAGTCAAACGTTTTTGACTACTTTACTGGATTGAAGGTGGCTTAGAAACAGACAAGAAGATGCCAGCCACAAATGGATTTCCATTTGGAGCATTTTAGATGCAAAAGCAGAAAATAGCCATCTCCCCTCTTTTCTAGTGGAAAGGACCATGGTGGCTCCATATCAATAGACATTAAGAAGAGCTCTTAAGTCACAAGATGAGGGAGAAGGTAGAAGACTCAGATGAAGGTTGATGCCCTGGATGAGAAAGTGTCCAGTTTAGGGAGGCAGACAGGCAAGAATTTCTAGGGGGAACTTCATCTAGGATGTGCAGGTCCTGTCTGATGACAGGTAAGATAGAGTGCCTCTGATGTCCCTAGCCTTAGCCTTACCTAAAATCATATATGGAACTAACTCCTCTGGTGGGCTTTCTTTCTTTGATCTGTGTTGTTTTTAATATTCATTTGCAAATACTCTCAGTTCTTAGGCTTCCAAAGGTCCATGTTTCTATTTGCCTGCTCAGGCTATGGTTTCGACACAGATGATCCACCTTCTGTGTGAGCCTCTCCCTCTGACACAACTTACTACCAGGGCATCTACTGATGAGATGCAGTGTGAGAAGCCCAGGCCTTTCACCTAATTCATGCTTCTTCCACCATCTCAAATGATGGGCATAAGGCTTTAACCACTTTTCTGATCTTAATTTTAAAGTCTGCTTGGAAAGATCAGCTCCTCTTCAGACTCCCTTTACTCAGTCAAACAAGTCAGAAGAGACATTACAACAGACGCCATGGTTTCTGCTGGTTTATCTTAGTTACGTTGATAGTTAACCACCTTGCTGGCTGTGGGTTGTTGCTTCGTTAATTGGCATTAATAGTTTATTTGTCTATATATAATCTGAAGGGTGTTTCCTCAAGAGAAGAAGCTAGGAGAGGCTATCAAATCTCTCTCACTACTAACATATACTCCACCAAGTGCATAAATAATGAGAAGTGCAGATCAGTCGAGAAGACTGAAGAGTCTTCCATCTTTGGAAACAAGCAATTTCAGGTTCACTAGGTAGAATACACTCTAGTAGTTCTTAACACATTATTGACCAGGGGATTTTTGCAGAAATGAATGCCTGTGACTGGTGATTTATTATGTAAGTGAATATTGAAACACTTTAGTCAGTAACATCCGAGTAACAAAAGACGTATTAATATGTCTCTGGTCAATAAGTTGTTAAAATACGGGGATCATGGACAGCCCTCAAGATACCAAGCAAAATGATAATAAGCCTTCTTTCTACAAAAATGCACAATATTGGGCATTCAAGAATTCTCTAAATCCACTCATGGGCTTAAAAGATTCATAGACCTCAAGCAAAAGCCCAGAGAGGAATGCAAATAAATATGCTTCTGTTTTCAATTCAAGGTTTTGGTAGGAACATTAGTTATACAACTCAGTTAATAGATAGTCCATAAGAGAGATCTTTGAGTAATTACCAAGTAAAAGATTGGAAATTCAATGCAACTTGATGTCAAAACACTGATATGCTGAAGTGATTACTATTCCCAGTTTATATGTGAGAACACTGAAGCGTAGAAAGGGTAAGAGTCCCAAGTTTATAGTGGAGGACATAGGAGCCTAGCATGCTAGAGTCCCTGGGGTTGCAAAGAGTCAAACATCTCTAAATGACTGAAAAGCAACAATAATAAAGCTAGAATTTTAACATAACAAGAATATAAACTAGAAGATGGTCCCACTTACATGACTTTCACCTGAAAATACACCAATATATACTTAACACTGTCCATAACCAGGAAACTTTTCTTTTTGTTTTATAAGATCACTTAACCTATACATGGCACTTATATCTAGCTTGAAGGTCATGCGACATCATAGCAAAGTAATAAGGTCTATAGAGTAAGAAAAGGAAGACTATTTTATCTTCCATCAATACATGAGGAACATGGACTTATTTTTTAAAACTACAGCTTAAATATATTTGTTGTTGTTAGTTGCTCAGTTATGTCCAACTCTGTGACTCCATGGACTGTAGCCCACCAGGCCACTCTGTCCATAGGATTCTTTAGGCAAGAATACTGGAGTAGGTAGCCATTTCCCTTCTCCAAGAGACCTTCCTGACCCAGGAACTGAACCTGAGCCTCCTGCTTTGCAGGCAGATTCTCGACCATCTGAGCCACCATTCAGTTCAGTCAGGTAGGTTCAAGTCACTCAGTCACGTCCAACTCTTTGCAACCATAGACTGAGCACATCAGACTTCCCTGTCCATCACCAACTCCCGGAGCTTATTCAAACTCCTGTCCATCGAGTCAGTGATGCCATCCAACCACCTCATCCTCTGTCATCCCTTTGTACTCCCGCCTTCAATCTTTCCCAGCATCGGGGTCTTTTCAAATGAGTCAGTTCTTCACATCAGGTGGCCAAAGTATTGGAGTTTCAGCTTCAGCATCAGTCTTTCCAATGAATATTCAGGACTGATTTCCTTCAAGATGGATTGGTTTGATTTCCTTGCTGTTCAAAGGACTTTCAAGAGTTTTCTCCAATACCACAGTTCAAAAGCATCAGTGCTTCACTGTTCAACATTCATTATGGTCCAACTCTCACATCCCTACATGACTATTGGAAAAACCATAGCTTTGACTAGATGGACCTTTGTGAGTACACTAATGTCTCTTCATTTTAATGCTGTCTAGGTTTGTCATAGCTTTTCTTCCAAGGAGTAAACATCTTTTAATTTCATGGCTGCAGTCACCATCTGCAGTGATTTTGAAGCCCAAGAAAATAAAGTCTTTCACTGTTTCCATTGTTTTCCCACCTATTTGCCAAGAAGTGATGGGACCAGATGCCATAATCTTAGGTTTTTTTGAATGTTGAGTTTTAATTAATTTTAATTGGAGGCTAATTACTTTACACTATTGTGGTGGTTTTTGCCATACATCGACATGAATCGGCCATGGGTGTATGTGTGTCCCCCCCATCACGAACCCTCCTCGCATCTCCCTCCCCACCCCATCCCTTTGGGTTGTCCCAGAGAACCAGCTTTGAGTGCCCTTCTTCATGCATCAAACTTGCACTGGTCATCTGTTTTACATAGGGAAGTATGCATGTTTCAATGCTATTCTCTCAAATCATCCCACCCTCACCTTCTCCCACAGAGTCCAAAAGTCTATTCTTTACATCTGTGTCTCTTTTGGCTATCTTGCATACAGGGTCATCATTACCAGCTTTCTAAATTCTATATATATGCATTAATATACTGTATTTGTGTTTCTCTTTCTGACATTTCACTCTGTATAACAGGCCCAGTTTCATCCACCTCATTAGAACTGACTCAAAAGCATTATTTTTCATAGCTGAGTAATATTCCATTGTGTATGTGTACTACAACTTCTTTATCCATTCGTTTGCTGATGGACATCTAGGTTGCTTCCATGTCCTAGCTATTGTAAACAGTGCTGCGATGAACACTGGGGCACATGTGTCTCTTTCAATTCTGGTTTCCTCAGTGTGTATGCCCAGCAGTGGGATTGCTGGGTCATACAGCAGTTCTATTTCCAATTTTTTAAGGAATCTCCACACTGTTCTCCTTAGTGGTTGTACTAGTTTGCGTTCCACCATGAATGTTGAGTTTTAAGCCAGCTTCTTCATCCTCCTCTTTCACTTTCAACAAGAGGCCCTTTAGTTCCTCTTTGCTTTGCCATAAGCGTGGTGTCATCTGCATATCCAAGGTTATTGATATTTCTCCCTGCAATCTTGATTCCAGTTTTTGCTTCATCCAGTCTGGTATTTCGCATGATGTACTCTGATGTAAGTTAAATAAGCAAGGTGACAATATTATTGAAAAAATTCATTCGAGTTTTTCCATAAGGAAAAGCCCAAACAAATTTTCTGGCCAACCCAATATAATGAAAGAAGCACTTGAGTATCTTGATCCCAGAGTTCTTATTAAAATTCTATTAACCTGTAGACAAATAACTTGTTTGAGCTTCAGTTTCCTGGCCTATTTATTGAAGGTATATAAGTGTTTTCTAAAGTTCTATGGGCCTGTGATTTGAGTTTGTTAGAGGGAACTTTGGAAGGCAACCCAGACTCCATAGTTCTACTAAAAATATCCTCCAGGGAGTTGTCTCTGATTAGACAAGTCTGGGTAAGTTCCCTCCCCTACGTGTCCCTGATGCTCTTAATTCTAACACACTACTTATATACTATTTTGAAATCAACTACTTATCTACCTCATTAAACAATAAATTTGCTGAAGACAGGGGCCCGGTTCTTTTTACCATCCATTGAAGAAGCAGAACAACATGTAGTGTAAGATCACAGACTTCGAAGTCAGAATTGTTTGCATCTCAGTTTTGTGTGCTTAGGAGAATTACCCAAATACTCTGTAACCTGTATTCTTCACATGTAAAATGGATACAAGAATGGGACATAACACATGGAATTATCATGAGGTCTATGTATATAAGGCATATACAGCATTTAGAAGGCTACCTGAAATGCAATGAACATTCAGTAAAGTCATGTATTACTATCACTAAAGTCTAACAAATTCTGGCATGAGGTAGATGCCCAGATATTTGCTAAACAGATGAAATGTACTGATAAATGAATTCCTCAGCATTCAAGATCTGAACCCTGAAGGGTCCAAATTAATGACAAACTGTGACTTAAGCAGTTTGTCTAATCCAAACTGAGGGGCTTTTGAGAAAGAACAGATACATATATAACTAAATTACTTTGATGTACACCTGAACCTAACACAATGATGTTAATCAACTCTACTCCAACATAAAATAACAATATTTTTAAATGAGGTGTTTTGTTATCTAGATTTAACACTCCACACGTTATATTAAGTTGTATTTTGGATAGAAATAAGAAGATAGGAAGCTAATTCTCTTGTGTCTGGTTTCAAACACTGGTGAAACTTCAAAATTCACAGATCAAAAGTTGTAGCAAAGAGGGACTTCCCTGGAGGTCCAGTGGTTAAGACTCCAAACTTCCACTGCAGGGGGATGGGTTCAATCGCTGGTCAGGGAACTAAGATCCCTGCATGCCGCATGGCATGGCCAATTAAAAAAAAAAAAAAAAAACAGATTGTAACAAAGAGAAGCATTTCCATTGCCAACCATCTACTTTGAAATATATTACATGAGCAAAAAGTATAAAAAGATATGGTTACATGAGAGACTAGGAAGTTCTATGAAAAAGATCAACATGCTGTGTGATTTTCACACCGAAGCATGGGCTCAACTCTTCTCTATAATTAGATACTGAGCCTTCATTTATGTAAGTTCCTATCTTGGTACTTACCCCCATCACCCTTCACTGAAAACTCCTCCATTCTGTTTACATTTCTGTTACTGGATACGTGATAATATTGTTGTGGCTTTCCCAGCATAATGGTGCTAGTTGATTGGCAGAAAACTCATTTAGAATGCATTTGACTTGCAGATTATGTTTCAGTGAACTGCATCCTCAGATAAACATATACTCAACATAATGCTTGGAAATATGAGTTACAGCATCATTAAGATGAATAGCTCCACATTTTCGTTTGTGCATACTTAGAAAAATATAACCTTAACATGAAGTTCTTACTAATTCTTCAAGAACAAAGACAGCCCTTTAGGAAGGAGCATTTTTCAAAGGCATTACAGATATCTGAACTGTTGTCCTTATAAGAAATAAATGTTAACTCATTAGCTATTATGATTCATAAAGAAAATTCTGTTCCATGTACATTTAAACTATCATTTTCAATAGTTGTCTGAGTAGGAAGAATAGATCAAAAGGCATGCAAAGCATCCCACATAAGCATAGATTCTTGACTATGCATGCTCCTTAGAATTTCAGCCTGGAATTAGAAGAGATAAAGGATGATACAGAGATAAAGGAAAAAAGAGATAAGAGGAAAAGGATGTGGGATGAAACAATTTGAATGTATTGCCCTCTCTGAGATTCAATTTAAAATTGAATCAAGGGAGTGTCAAATTACCATCTATTATAATAATCCTATAATCTCACCACTCTCTAATGACCACAGCCTGGTTGTAAAATGATTTACTTTCTGTCACTCAGTAATTAGCAAACTACACTCACAAAGCACACTACATACATTTCAGCTTTGAAATATTTTGCCCCAACAGGGTTTCTTAAAATAATAATGATGTTATAGCAACTTAATTTGTCAGTAAGTTGACATTAAATTGTTTTCTCAGTTGTATGAAGTGACAAGAATCAGTTCCACATGTTTATCACATAGACTATGATTTATGATTCCTGAAATAAATGTTTTCATCCACTGGAATACATTTATTTATTTTAATTCTGAGGCTATTTGGGGGTAGGGAGAAGGAACACATTACTCTCCTAAAAGCTTCTTTTAATGACTATATCAGAAGAAGAAGAGATTAAGAAGAGGTGGCAAGAATACACAGAAGAATTACACAAAAAAAGTCTTAATGACCCGGATAACCACAATGGTGTGGTCACTGGCCTACAGCCAGATAATCCTGGGGTGTGAAGTGAAGTGGGTCTTAGGAAGCATTACTAAGAACAAAGCTAGTAGGGATGATAGAATTCCAGCAGAGCTGTTTCAAATCCTAAAAGATGGTGCTATTAAAGTGCTGCACTCAACATGCCAGCAAATTTTAAAAAACCAGCAATGGCCATAGGACTGTAAAAGGTCAGTTTTTATTTCAGTCCCAAAGAAGGGCAATGTCAAAGAATGTTCAAACTACTACAGAGATGAATGCATTTCACATGCTAGCAAGATTATGCTGAAAATCCTTCAAGCTAGGCCTCATCAGTATGGGAACTGGGAACGTCCAGATGCACAAGCTGGATTTAGAAAAGCAGAGGAATCAGAGATCAAACTGCCAACATCCTTTGGATCATAACAAAAGCAAGAGAATTCCAGAAAAACATCTACTTCTGTTTCACTGACTATGCTGAAGCCTTTGACTGTGTGAATCACAACTGTGGAAAATTCTTAGAGAGATGGGAATGCCAGACCACTTTACCTGCCTCCCGAGAAATCTACATGCAGATCAAGAGGAAACAGAACCCACATGGAACAATGGACTGCTTCCATATTGGGAAAGGAGTACGTCAAGGCTGTGTATTGTCACCCTGCTTATTTAACTAATATGCAGAGTACATTACGAGAAATGCCAGAATGGATGAAGCCCAAGCTGGAATCAAGAGTGCCGGGAGAAATATCAATAACTTCAGATATGCAGATGACATAACCTTCATGGCAGAAAGAGAAGAGAAACTAAAGAGTCTCTTGATGAAAGTGAAAAAGGAGAGTGAAAAACCTGGCTTAAAATTCAACATTCAAAAAATTAAGATCATGGCATCTGGTCCCATGACTTCATGGCAAATAGATGGGGGAAAAGTGGAAATCGTGACAGATTTTATTTTCTTGGGCTCCAAAATCACTGCGAACTGTGACTGCAGCCATAAAATTGAAAGACACTTGCTCCTTGGGAAAAAAAGCTATGGCAAACCTACTCAGCATATTAAAAGGCAGTGACATCACCTTGCCAACAAAGCTATGGTTTTTCCAGTAGTCATGTACAGATGTGAGAGTTAGACCATAAAGGAGACTGAGTGCCAAAGAATTGATGCTTTCGAACTGTGGTGCTAGATGATACTCTTGAGAATCTCTTGGACAGCAAGGAGATCAAATCAGTCAATCTGAAAGGAAATCAATCCTGAATATTCCTTGGATGGATTGATGCCAAAGCTGACGCTCCCATATTTTGGCCACCTGATGAGAAGAACTGATTTCTTGGAATACACCCTGATGCTAGGAAAGATTGAAGGCAGGAGGAAAAGGGGACCAAAAGAATGAGATGGTTGGATGGCATCACCAAATCAGTGGACATGAGTTTCAGAAAACTCAAGAGACAGTGAAGGACAGAAAAGCTTGGTGTGCTGCTGTCCATGGGGTCACAAAGAGTCAGACACGATTTAGCACCTGAACAAAGAACAGTCAAAGTAGGAGTGAAATCTTCAAATATACTCTTGAATGCTTCTTCAAAATGTGTTATTTCCGGTTGTAGAAAACAGCACTGAACATATAACCCTACATGTAGACTCAGCTGACAAAACTAATTAAGCAGTTTTTAAATTAAAAAAAAACACAAAACTGTTATAGTGATTGCTTCTGTCTTTATACTGTCACCAAGACAATACTAATGCTGGCAGACAAAGTACATTTTCTTTCTGTATGAACATAGCTTTGTTGTTGTAGCTAAGTTGTGTCTGACTCTTTTGCGACCCCATGAACTATAACCCACCAGGCTCCTCTGCCCATGGCATTTCCCAGGTAAGATACTACAGTGGGTTGCCATTTCCTGCTCCAGGGAATGGGATTCCCTGGTGGCTCAGACAGTAAAGAATCTGCAATACAGGAGGCCTGGGTTCGATCCCTGGGTCAGCAAGATCCTCTGGAGAAGGAAATACTCCAGCATTCTTGCCAGCAGAATCCTATGGACAGTAGAACCTGGTAGGCTACAGCCCATGGAGTCACAAAGAGTTTTACACAACTGAGTGACTAACACTTTCATTTTTTTTTTCCAGGGGATCTTCTAGTCCCAGGGATCGAACACATGTCTCCTGCATTGGCAGGCAGGGTCGTTACTACTGAGCCTGGGACGCCCTGACCATAGTTCAGATAACCTTAACAGAAAAGGATATTAGATCAGAATCCAATCTGACTCTCTGAGAAAATGCTGAACTCTACCCAAATTTCCCCCATGCAGCGGGATGTGGTCTGTTTTCATAGGTTGAATAATTCCTAAACTTCCAACCGATCATTCACCATAAGACTTATATTCATCTCAGAGTCATGGCCCCCAGCAACTGTGGCAATGTATGACTAGTCTACTAAGAAGTGAAGCAAGAGGCCTGATGTGATTCAGATGGCTAAACTAAAGAAGGAGAATATTCCCAGGCTCTCTTAAGTAATCTCCCGCTTTCACTGGATTTTCAGAAGTTTCCCTGGGGCTAAGATGGAGGACCGTATGACATTTTCGGCAGAGAGATGTCTGATTCATTTGGCTACTACTACATGTAGCAATTGAAAATAGGTAATAGAGAGCAGGTGAGTTTGCACCAATGAAAAATAAAACCTTACAAAAATAAAAATCATATGATTATCTCAATAGATGCAGAGAAAGCCTTCAACAAAATTCAACATCCATTTATGATAAAAACCTTCCAGAAAGTGGGAATAGAAGGGACATACCTCAACATAATAAAAGCTATATATGACAAACCCACAGCAAACATTATCCTCAATGGTGAAAAACTGAAAGCATTTCCCCTAAAGTCAGGAACAAGACAAGGGTGCCCACTCTCACCACTAATATTCAACATAGTTCTGGAAGTTTTGGCTACAGCAATCAGAGCAGAAAAAGACATAAAAGGAATCCAAATTGGAAAAGAAGAAGTAAAACTTTCACTGTTCACTGATGACATGATCCTCTACACAGAAAACCCTAAAGACTCTATCAGAAAACTACTAGAGCTAATCAATGAATACAGTAAAGTTGCAGGATATAAAATCAACACACAGAAATCCCTTGCATTCCTATACACTAATAATGAGAAAATAGAAAGAGAAATTAAGGAAACTATTCCATTCACTGTTGCAACGAAAAGAATTAAATACTTAGGAATATATCTACCTAAAGAAACAAAAGACTTGTACATAGAAAACTATAAAATACTAGTGAAAGTAATCAAAGAGGACACTAATAGATGGAGAAATATACTGTGTTCGAGGATTGGAAGAATAAATATTGTAAAAATGAGTATACTACCCAAAATAATTTATACATTCAATGCAATCCCTATCAAGCTACCAACGATATTTTTCACAAACTAGAACAAATAATCTCACAATTTGTATGGAAATACAAAAAACCTCGAATAGCAAAGCAATCTTGAGGAAGAAGAATGGAACTGGGGGAATCAACCTGCCGGACTTCAGGCTCAACTACAAAGCCACAGTCATCAAGACAGTATGGTACTGGCATAAAGACAGAAATATAGATCAATGGAACAAAATAGAAAGCCCAGAGATAAATCCACGCACCTATGGACACCTTATCTTTGACAAAGGAGGCAAGAATATAAAATGGAGAAAAGACAGTCTCTTTAACAAGTAGTGCTGGGAAAACTGGTCAGCCACTTGTAAAAGAATGAAACTAGAACACTTCCTAACACCATACACAAAAATAAACTCAAAATGGATTAGAGAACTAAATGTTAAGACCAGAAACTACAAAACTCCTAGAGGAGAACGTAGGCAAAACACTCTCCGACATAAATCACAGCAGGATCCTCCAAGACCCACCTCCCAGAATATTGGAAATAAAAGCAAAAATAAACAAATGGGACCTAATTAAAATCAAAAGCTTCTGCACAGCAAAGGAAACTCTAAGCAAGGTGAAAAGACAGCCTTCAGAATGGGAGAAAATAATAGCAAATGAAGCAACTGATAAAGGATTAATCTCCAAAATATATAAGCAGCTCCTGCAGCTCAATTCCAGAAAAATAAATAACCCAATCAAAAAATGGGCCAAAGAACTAAAGAGACATTTCTCCAAAGAAGACATAAAGATAGCTAACAAACACATGAAAATGCTCAACATCCCTCATAATCAGAGAAATGCAAATCAAAACCACAATGAGATACCATTTCACACCAGTCAGAATGGCTGCTATCCAAAAGTCTACATGCAATAAATGCTGGAGAGGGTGTGGAGAGAAGGGACCCCTCTTACACTGTTGGTGGGAATGCAAACTAGTACAGCCACTATGGAGAACAGTGTGGAGATTCCCCAAAAAACTGGAAATAGAACTGCCATATGATCCAGCAATCCCACTCCTGGGCATACACATCGAGGAAACCAGAACTGAAAGAGACACATGTACTCCAGTGTTCATTGCAGCACTGTTTATTATAGCCAGGACATGGAAGCAACCTAGATGTCCATCTGCAGACGAATGGATAAGAAAGCTTTGGTACATATACACAATGGAGTATTATTCAGCCATTAAAAAGAATACATTTGAATCAGTTCTGATGAGGTGGATGAAACTAGAGCCTATTATACAGAGTGAAGTAAGCCAGAAGGAAAAACACCAATACAGTATACTAACACATATATATGGAATTTAGAAAGATGCAAATGATAACCCTGTATATGAGACAGCAAAAGAGACACAGATGTATAGAACAGTCTTTGGGACTCTGTGGGAGAGGGTGAGGGTGGGATGATTTGGGAGAATGCATTGAAACATGTATGTTGTCATATGTGAAACGAATCACCAGTTCAGGGTTGATGCATGTTACAGGATGCTCGGGGCTGGTGTGCGGGGATGACCCAGAGGGAGGATAAAGGGAGGAGGGAGGTGGGAGGGGGATTCAGGAGGGGGAACTCATGTACACCCAGGGCGGATTCATGTCAATGTATGGCAAAACCAACCAATATAATATTTTAAAATAATTAGCCTCCAATAAAAAATAAATAAATTTTAAAAAAAGAATTTAAAAAAATGAAAGAAAAAAAAAGCAAAAAAAAAAAAAGCCTTACAATAACCTGCAGAAAATAGCAGGGTCAAACAGGTTTTTGTTTGGGAAGCAAATAGGATAGAGAATACTGCTCTTTTTATTTTATTTTTAGAATTCTTAATTGGAGGATAATTGCTTTACAATATTGCATTAATTTTTCCCCAACACAAATCAGCCATTGGTATACATAATTTCTCCCCAACACAAATCAGCCATAGGTATACATATGTCCCCATCTTTTTTTAAAAATTAATTTAATTGGAGGTTAATTACTTTACAATATTGTGGTGGTTTTTGCCATACAATGACATGAATAAGCATGAGTGTACATGTGTCCCCCATCCCAAACCCCCCTCCCACCTCCCTCCCTATCCCATCCCTCTGAATTGTCCCAGGGCACCGGTTTTGAGTACCTTGTTTCATGCATCGAACTTGGACTGGTCATCTATTTCACATATGGTAATATACATGTTCAATGCTATTCTCTCACATTATTCCACCCTCGCCTTCTCCCACAGAGTCCAAAAATCTGTTCTTTATATCTGTGTCTCTTTTGCTATCTCGCATATAGGGGCATCGTTACCATCTTTCTAAATTCCATATATATGCATTAATATAGTATATCGGTGTTTTTCTTTCTGACTTTGTGTAATAGGCTCCAGTTTCATCCACCTCATTAGAACTGACTCAAATGTGTTTGAGAATATTGTTTTTGAGAACTGTCTATACACGCAGCACTTAAAGATGTTTCCTCTCCTACAGCATAAAGCTAGCAATGGATTAGAGAGCTAAATGTAAGACCAGATTCTATAAAACTCCTAGAGGAGAACGTAGGCAAAACACTCTCCGACATAAATCACAGCAGGATCCTCCAAGACCCACCTCCCAGAATATTGGAAATAAAAGCAAAAATAAACAAATGGGACCTAATTAAAATCAAAAGCTTCTGCACAGCAAAGGAAACTCTAAGCAAGGTGAAAAGACAGCCTTCAGAATGGGAGAAAATAATAGCAAATGAAGCAACTGATAAAGGATTAATCTCCAAAATATACAAGTAGCTCCTGCAGCTCAATTCCAGAAAAATAAATGACCCAATCAAAAAATGGGCCAAAGAACTAAACAGACATTTCTCCAAAGAAGACATAAAGATAGCTAACAAACACATGAAAAAATGCTCAACATCCCTCATAATCAGAGAAATGCAAATCAAAACCACAATGAGATACCATTTCACACCAGTCAGAATGGCTGCTAGCCAAAAGTCTACATGCAATAAATGCTGGAGAGGATGTGGAGAGAAGGGAACCCTCTTACACTGTTGGTGGGAATGCAAACTAGTACAGCCACTATGGAGAACAGTATGGAGATTCCTCCAAAAACTGGAAATAGAACTGCCATGTGATCCAGCAATCGCACTCCTGGGCATACACACCGAGGAAACCAGAATTGAAAGAGACACATGTACTCCAATGTTCATTGCAGCACTGTTTATAATAGCCAGGACATGGAAGCAACCTAGATGTCCATCTGCAGACGAATGGATAAGAAAGCTTTGGTACATATATACAATGGAGTATTTTTCAGCCATCAAAAAGAATGCATTTGAATCAGTTTTAATGAGGTGGATGAAATCGGAGCCTATTATACAGAGTGAAGTAAGACAGAAAGAAAAACATCAATACAGTATACTAACGCATATATATGGAATTTAGAAAGATGGTAACCTTAACCCTGTATACGAGGCTGCAAAAGAGACATAGGTATATAGAACAGTCTTTGGGACTCTGTGGGAGAGGGTGAAGGTGGGATGATTGGGGAGAACGGCATTGTAGCATGTATATTATCATATGTGAAATGAATCACCAGTCCAGGTTTGACGCATGATACAGGATGCTTGGGGCTGGTGCACGGGGATGACCTGGAGGGAGGATATGGGGAAGAGGGAGGTGGGGGGGGGTTCAAGAAAGGGAACACATGTATACCCTTGGGCGGATTCGTGTCAATGTATGGCAAAACCAACCAATATATTAATGTAAGGTAATTTGCCTCCAATAAAATAAATTAAAAAAAAATAAAGCTAGCATTGATTAACACAAGGAAATCAAAAGACCGAAATAAAAAAGATATTTTTAATCATTGGATTTGTTTCTAAATGCATAGCTAAAACCTATTTGAATCTAAGTTTCAGCTATTCTAATATTAGATCAAAAGGAAGTCACTCTCACCTCACATGTTATGAACAGATAGTATACTGTCAATAAATATTTGTCAAATGAATGATGTAAAACCAAATCTATTTATCCAAATTATACCTAGATAATGCCTGTTACATATCCAAGTTGTATCGAGATAATGACTGTAGTCTAAGGTTGCAGTTAAACCTTATACTTGACAGAAAAGTATAAGGGGCAGGGCAGACAGCTGGATCTTTGAAGCATCTCATGATCATTTAGTTATCTATGGCATTTTTTAAAAAATTTTGGCCGCACCCTGAAGCTTGTAGAATCTTAGCTGCCTGATCAGGGATCGAACCCTCACCCCCTGCACTGGAAAGCAAACCCTTAACCACTGGACTGCCAGGGATGTCCCATCATCCATGGCATTTTACAAGTGATAACACAAAGGACCATCTAGGCTGAGAAGTAGGCAACACATCCTGGGGCTTCCCAGGTGACACAGTGTTAAACAATCTGCCGACCAATGCAGGAGTCTCAGGAGACCTCGGTTCAATCCCTGGGTCCAGAAGATCCCCTGGAGGAAGAAATGGCAACCCACTCCAGTAGTCTTGCCTGGAGAATCCCATGGACAGTGGATCCTGGAGGGCTATAGTCGATGGGGGTTGCAAAGAGTTGGACACAACTGAGCACAAACACATATCACATCCCATTTGAAGATGAAGAAAAAGTAATAATAGTTACTAGGAATTAATGAGTATCTATCAAGAATTGTAGGTTAGCCTGAGAACCTGATAATCATTTTTATTAATAACGGTTTGCATTTGACTGTATACACTGAAACAGATGCAGTGCCAAGCACTGTTAATATAATTTGATTCTCAAATATTCTGTAAGGTAGGTATTATTGTTCCCAGTTTATATATAAGGAAGTTGAGTCTAAAATAAGTAATTTCTCTAGAATTACACAACCTGCGGGTAACTCAGCTGTAAATCAAGTCTGGTAGACCAAAAAAAAAAAAAAAGGCAATTCAAGTATTTTCCCACATTAGAGTAAAATGAGATTGACTTCAAATGAGAAACGTATTCTAGACACTCACATGGGAAGGAAGGAAAAGCATTCCAGGCAGAGGGAATGGTTGTTACCTGTGTGCAAGACTGTGTAAGTCTAAAAGAATGGTAGATGGACCGACAGTAATCAGCGCTGAAAATCATATCCATGTTTGTGATTATTCGCCTCTGTTCAAAAAGCAAAGCTACACACATGAACTTTCAGTTCAGTTCAGTCGCTCAGTGGTGTCTGACTCTTTGCGACCCCATGAATCACAGCACACCAGGCCTCCCTGTCCATCACCAACTCCCGGAGTTCACTCAAACTCATGTCCACAGAGTCGGTGATGCCATCCAGCCATCTCATTCTCGGTCGTCCCCTTCTCCTCCTGCCCACAATCCCTCCTAGCATCAGAGACTTTTCCAATGACTCAACTCTTCGCATGAGGTGGCCAAAGTATTGCAGTTTCAGCTTTAGCATCAGTCCTTCCAGTGAACACCCAGGATTGATCTCCTTTAGAATGGACTGGCTGGATCTCCTTGCAGTCCAAGGGACTCTCAAGAGTCTTCTCCAACACCACAGTTCAAAAGCATCAATTCTTCGGCGATCAGCTTTCTTCACAGTCCAACACTCACATCCATACATGACCACTGGAAAAACCATAGCCTTAACTAGATGGACCTTTGTTGGCAAAGGAATGTCTCTGCTTTTTAATATGCTATCTAGGCTGGTCATAACTTTCCTTCCAAGGAGTAAGCATCTTTTAATTTCATGGCTGCAATCACCATCTGCAGTGATTTTGGAGCCCAAAAATATAAAGTCTGACACTCTTTCCCCATCTATTTCCCATGAAGTGATGGGACCAGATGCCATTATATTAGTTTTCTGAATGTTGAGCTTTAAGCCAAAACTCTCCTCTTTCACTTTCATCAAGAGGCTTTTTAGTTCCTCTTCACTGTCTCCCATACGGGTGGTGTCATCTGCATATCTGAGGTTATTGATATTTCTCCCAGCAATCTTGATTCCAGCTGGTGCTTCTTCCAGCCCAGCGTTCCTCATGATGTACTCTGCATAGAAGTTAAATAAGCAGGGTGATAATATATAGCTTTGACATACTCCTTTTCCTATTTGGAGCCAGTCTGTTGTTCCATGTCCAATTCTAACTGTGCTTCAGATAGATTTATATAGACATCATAGTGTTTAACTGTAATTTGCTTTAGATGACCAATTTTTGCTTTAGAGAAGCAATAATTTTGACTTAAGAGGCTCAAATACTCTGATAAAGATTAAGAAAATAATAGGTAACACATCTGAGTAGGAAACACAAAAAAAAAGGGGCTCCACTTGCCCAGAGACACTCAAAAGGAAAAAATATATTCCTGTGAGACATAGTGTAAAACTGACAGGATTTTACTCAAGATTATAAAGTAGCTCAGAACCACAATTATCAGCACAGAGACACTCTGGTGAGTCATCCATCCCTCTGTTAGGAAAAATAAGTCAAACCAGGTTTGCTACACCAAGAAGGAAATTCACAAATAACAGAGGAATCCAGGCAGGCCACTTATGGCTAAGTCAAAACTCATGGATCAAATACAGGATAACCATGAGACATCCAGAAAATTTCAGGACCTCAAAAGATTGAAGATTTTACACAGAGATGGAGTGTCCTGGAATTAACTACTCATATCTTTAGAATTTCTGCATTATATCATATCCTGTGAGCTTCATGATAGTCATTTTCTTTGGTAATCTGGTCAATCCTTTTAACCAAAAATCAGATTATTCTTTCCAAAAAAAGACACTATGTCTTTCTGAAAATTCTTGCCCAACATCTCAGAGATTAACTAATTAAGGTACAGTTACCTTCCAATCATCTATGCAAATTGTAGAATTCTGTCTGGGTTCCCTAAAATAGGAGGTTGTGGCTGTTTAATCACTAAGTTATGTCCGACTCTTTTGTGACCCCAAGGACTGTATCCTGCCAGACTCCTCTGTCTGTGAGATTTTCTCAGCAAGAATACTGGAGTGGGTTGCCATTTCCTTCTCCAGGGTATCTTCCAAGCCCAGGGATCAAACCTGAGTCTCCTGCTTGGCAGGCAGATCGTTTACCAGTGGGCCACTGGAGCAGACCATAAATATATTAAACTTCTTAATTCACATTCAGGATTAAAATACCTAAATCATGACACCAAGCTGCTATGAAGTTGGTGTCCACACATGAATTTGATCAGTACATAAAACACTAACAATTTTTTTTAAAGATAATACTATTTAACACTATTACCATCCTCTAGACTTTTTCCAAAAACCATTATTCTCACCTTGGGGTACAAATGTGTTGATTAAAATGAAACAACCACCTATAGAAAGGACAAAAGCTACTGACGGCCAGTGTTTAAGGAGCTTCATTGCATAAAAAGAAAGACATTTGGTTGAGAAGTCCACAGCTCCAAGGAGAGCCTGGGATGAGAACACATTACCCCCTAAATTTTGTAAGTCAATCAGTCCATAAAGGAAAACTGCAGAAAATCTGTAAAAAAGAATAAAGAATGAAAAAACATCTCCTGCATCACAGGCAGCTTCTTTACCACTGAGCCACCTGGGAAGCCTTGGTATTATCCTTCAGTTCAGTTGCTCAGTCGTGTCCGACTCTTACACAAACCCTAAAATTCAATATTGGTCAACCCCTTGCTAAGCCATCAAAGGCTATTAAAACACAAATATTTCAATGACCTCATCCACAGCAAGCCCTTACCATATATCAGCCAAATGTAACCCACTGCACTGGGTATGAGATCCTGTAGCAGTCATGGGAATGGGCTGCCTAGATATCCTTCCAGTGAGACATGACTCACTGGAGTGAGTGGGTGGTGATCCGCTGTTATGTTCACACTGAGGGCATCATCCCTCTGGGCTGCCCCAGCTAATGAGCACAGAAGGGGCACTATGGCCAGGCCATTCCTGCTCAACATGGGGCTCCTCCAGCAGGTGATCTTTGCTCCTCGACATACTAGCTGAGACTTTCTCAGAGCTACCCCATGCAGAGTCTGAGACTCCTACTCAGTCTCCTCTCCTTCTCTCTCCCTGTTTAGACCTGCCTCATGGTCTGACCCTCTCTCCAACTGCTTCTGCTACTAATCCCCACTATCCTTCACAGGTGTCTCTAGTTCTCTCAGTGTCTGCTTCCTAGAGCAGGGGTCCCCAGCCTCTGAGATCTAATGCCTGATGATCTGAGGTGGAACTGATGTAATAATAATAGAAATAAAGTGCACAGTAAATGCAATGTCCTTGCTGCTGCTGCTAAGTCGCTTCAGTCGTGTCTGACTCTGCGATACCATAGACAGCAGCTCCCCCATCCCTGGGATTCTCAGGCAAGAACACTGGAGTGGGTTGCCATTTCCTGCTCCAATGCATGAAAGTAAAAAGTGAAAGTGAAGTTGCTCAGTCGTGTCCTACTCTTAGCGACCCCATGGACTGCAGCCTACCAGGCTCCTCCGTCCGTGGGATTTTCCAGGCAAGAGTACTGGAGTGGGGTGCCATCGCCTTCTCCAGCAATGTCCTTGAGTCATCCCCAAATCATCCCCCTCACCCAGGTACATGGAAAACTCGTCTTCCACAAAAACAGTCCCTGGTGTCTAAAAGGTTGGGAAACACTGTTCCTAGATCATCTGAACTGACCCGGATCACAAGAAATGTTAAGATCTCTTAGGCCTTGTTAAGGGACTTACTTAACCTCTACTGAAAGAACTCTTTAAGAATTTGCAGAACCTTTATATCACCTAGCTTATCCTCCTCAGCATTTCAGCATCTTTTCTGCATCATTGACAAAATTTGTGTAGATACTGCCAGAACACTTCTGAAGATAGGAAGTTCCACACTCAGTGGAACAGCTCATGCTATAGGCAACTTAGCTTCTCCCTACAGAAACTACCTGCCCATTACTCCTCTCCACTGATTCTAGTTTTGTACCTTAGGGCCACTCAGAACGAGTTTACATGACCTTCTCATGGTGACCCTTCTAATATCGAAGGACACATACTTGCTTAACGAGCAGAACAAACTCCCCTGGTCCTTCCCACTGTCAGACACTGGATATGGGTTCCAGAGCCATTGTCACTATGCTTGCTCCTCTTTTGAGCTCCAATCTCTCAATGTCTCTCTGAAAACGTATCCCTCAAACCTGCAAAGGATCACTGTTTGTCTAGTCTGCAAATCCACAGTTAAACTGTAAGCACCATAAGGGCAGGTATCAAATCCCTATTTTTTATCACATAGTTTACCCATGACAGAAACCCGATGTACGTTTATCAGACGAAGCAAGGAAGAAATGAATGTTTCTAATTCTCAGGTCCTGAATTCTCATGAGACCAGTTCTCCATCCACCAGTGAGGAATCTAAACTCCAGATCCCTCTAGAATTTGAGAAGGTATTGAGCAGACCCTCCTGATCAAGTCAGGTGAACCCTCCAGATTCCTGCTGAAGATTGATTGCCTTCAGACACATGGAGGGTCCATCTCCCAGAAAGCTACAGAATACAGTAATCTGAAGGAACTCTTATCCTCTTAGTCAAAGAAAGAATGAAAACAAGCTACCAGGGCCTACTGAGGGCAAGTGAACCTGATCATTAGTAAATATGGCTCGATAAATATCCTGATCAAATTGCCAACATCCGTTGGATCATCGAAAAAGCAAGAGAGTTCCAGAAAAACATCTACTTCTGCTGTATTGACTACGGCAAAGTCTTTGACTGTATGGATCACAACAAACTATGGAAAATTCTCAAAGACATGAGAATACCAAGACCACCTTACCTGCGTCCTAAGAAATCTGTATGCAGGTCAGGAAGCAACAGTTAGAACTGGACATGGAACAACAGACTGGTTCCAAATCAGGAAAGGAGTACATCAAGGCTGTATATTGTCACCTTGCTTATTTAACTCATATGCAGAGTACATCATGCGAAATGCCAGGTTGGGGGAAACACAAGCTGAAATCAAGATTGCCAGGAGAAATATCAATAACCTCAAATATGCAGATGACACCACATTTATGGAAGAAAGCTAAGAACTAAAGAGCCTCTTGATGAAAGTGAAAGAAGAGAGTGAAAAAGTTGGCTTAAAGCTCAACATTCAGAAAACTAAGACCATGGCATCCAGTCCCATCACTTCATGGCAAATAGATGGGGAAACAACGGAAACAGTGAAAGATTTTATTTTGGGGGGCTCCAAAATCACTACAGATGGTGACTGCAGCCATGAAATTAAAAGATGCTTACTCCTTGGAAGGAAAGTTATGACCAATCTAGACAGAATATTATAAAGCAGAGACATTACTTTGCTAACAAAGGCCCATCTAGTCAAAGCTATTGTTTTTCCTGTAGTCATGTATGGATGTGAGAGTTGGACTACAAAGAAGCTGAGTGTTGAAGAATTGATGCTTTTGAACTGTGATGTTGGAGAAGACTCTTGAGAGTCCCCTGGACTGAAAGGAGATCCAACCAGTCAATCCTAAAGGAAATCAGTCCTGAATATTCAATGGAAGGATCGATGCTGAAGCTGAAACTCCCAATCCTTTGGCCACCTGATGCGAAGAACTGACTCACTGGAAAAAACCCTGATGCTGGGAAAGATTGAAGGCAGGAGGAGAAGGGGACAACAAAGGATGAGATGGTTGGATGGCATCACCAATTCAACGGACATGAGTTTGAGTAAGCTCTGGGAGTTGGTGATGGACAGGGAGGCCTGGCATGCTGCAGTCCATGGGGTCACAGGGTTGGATACAACTGAGTGACTGAACTGAAATATCCTGAAGTTCACCCAGTTCTGAGAATCCTCATTCTTCTGAATGTAGATTAACTGGACGATGTAATTGTGGAGAACAGCATTTTGATCTTTAACTTTGCTGGATGTTAGTTTTAGGGAGATTTCATTTTTATTTCTAATATAATAATTAGAGCATCATTCATCTTGCTCACTGGGACATTATCATACTGTTAAAACTGAATTATTCTGGGTTATTTTTATACTGTCTTTTTGTACTTGTTAAAAAAACAGTATTATATCTCCAAATTATGTCAGGACATAATTTGAAATGGGAATAGGGGATTTACTCTTTCTATAAGGTACAGTGTACACTTGAAGTGTATTTAATATTCTTTACAATACATTTTAGAACCTTCTGGGACAAAAGCTAAAATTCCTAATGGCCATGGAAAACCAGGGGAAAATAGGGAGCACACAGCCCCAATAAAGATGAAACTGCCACTGCAGAGATTCAGTGCAGGCCCTTCCCCTAGAGGAAGGATAACCATAAATTTAGCTACTCAGCCCAAGTAGTTAAAAGTATAAACTATTGGAAAGTGTTGAAAAGAGGCAGCCTTTATTCCTTGTCTACACTTGTATCTACACCTGGGACACTCCACAGGGCTAATATTCCTCAATTCAGTAGGGGAAAACTAGGAGGTACCACATTATCATCCAGTCTAAGACATGCCCTTCAACATTCTTTACTGCGAGTTGTAGGTTTACAGAGTTTCAAGAACTGCCTGGCTGTCAATAAAAAAAACACTTTGGCCACCATTTTCTATAAGTCCCTTCAGTTCAGTTCAGTTCAGTCGCTTAGTCGTGACCGACTCTTTGCGACCCCATGAATCACAGCACACCAGGCCTCCCTGTCCATCACCAACTCCCGGAGTTCACTCAAACTCATGCCCATTGAGTCGGTGATGCCATCCAACCATCTCATCCTCTGTCATCCCCTTCTCCTCCTGCCCCCAATCCTTCCCAGCATCAAGGTCTTTTCAAATGAGTCAACTCTTCTCATGAGGTGGCCAAAGTATTGGAGTTTCAGCTTTAGCATCAGTCCTTCCAATGAACACCCAGGACTGATCTCCTTTAGAATGGACTGGTTGGATCTCCTTGCAGTTCAAGGGACTCTCAGAAGTCTTCTCCAGCACCACAGTTCAAAAGCATGAATTCTTCAGTGATCAGCTTTCTTCACAGTCCAAATCTCACATCCATACATGACCACTGGAAAAACCATAGCCTTGACTAGACGGACCTTGGTTGGCAAAGTAATGTCTCTGCTTTTTAATATGATATCTAGCTTGGCAAACCACTTCAGTATACTTGCCTTGAGAACCCCATGAACAGTATCAAAAGGCAAAATGATAGGATACTAAATGAGAAATTCCCCAGGTCGGTAGGTGCCCAGAATGCTACTGGAGGTCAGTGGAGAAATAACTCCAGAAAGAATGAAGGGATGGAGCCAAAGCAAAACAAATAAGTCCCTTACGAGTATATTTTATTAGTTAGAATGTGGAGGGTGAGAACTTCAGAGAAGACTGAATTGACCCTATCAGCGACAATATTCATTCTACAGTTATTATGGAAAGAGGAAATTCAGAACACTATTTCCCCGCATGTGACCCATAGAATATTAGCTACCTCAAATATGAATCCCCCTCATGAATCACAGCCATGCTGGCAAGAAGGGGTTTGCATAACTCAATGAAGCTATGAGCCATGCTGTGCAGGGCCACCCAAGAAGGACGGGTCACAGTAAAGAGTTCTGACAAAACATGGTCCACTGGAGAAGATGACAACCCAATCCAGTATTCTTGCCTAGAGAACTCCATGGACAGTATGAAAAGGCATAAAGATACGATGCCAGAAGATGAGACCCCCCAGGTGAGAAGGTATCCGATATTCTACTAAAGAAGAGCATTGGCCAATTACCAACAGCTCCAGTAAGAATGAAGTGGCTGGGCCAAAGCAGGAATGATGCTCAGTTGTGGATGTGTCTGATGGTGAACGTAAAATCTAATGCTGTAAATGACAATGTATTGCCTAGGAACCTGGAATGTTAGACTGTTTATCAAGGTAAATTGGACAGGGTCAAGCAGGAGATGGCAAGATTGAACATCAACATCTTAGCAATCAGTGAACTAAAATGGACAAAAATGGGCAAAATTAATTCAAATGGCCATTATATCTACTACCATAAGGAAGAATCCCTTCCAAGAAATGGCGGAGCATTTATAGTCAACAAAAGAGTACAAAATGCAGTACTTGGGTGCAATCTCCAAAAACAACACAATAATCTCTGTTCATCTCCAAGGCAAAGCATTCAACATCACAGTAATCTAAGTCTATGTCCCAACACTGCTGAAGAAGCTGAAGTTGACACATTCTGTGAAGACCTATAAGACCTTCTAGAACTAAATTTTTTTTAAAAAATGTCCTTTTCATCATAGGGGATTGGAATGCACAATTAGGAAGTCAACAGATACACAGAATAACAGGCAAACTGGGTCTTGGGATGCAAAATGAAACATGGCAACAGATAACAGTTCTGTCAAGAGAACACACTGGTCACAGCAAACACCCATTTCCAACAGCAGAAGAGACGATGCTACCCATGGACATAACTGATGGTCAAAACAGAAATCAGATTGATTATGTTCATTGATTATGTCCATCCTAAAGGAAATCAGTCCTGAATATCATTGGAAGGACTGATGCTGAAGCTGAAACACCAATACTTTGGCCACCTGATGTGAAGAACTGACTCACTGGAAAAGACCCTGACGCTGGGAAAGATTGAAGGAGGGAAGAAAAGGGGGTGACAGAGGATAAGATGGTTGGATGGCATCACCGACGTGATGGACATGGGCTTGGGTAGGCTCCGGGAGTTGGTGATGGACAGGGAAGCTTCGGGTGATGCAGTCCATGGGGTCGCAAACAGTTGGGCACAACTGAGCAACTGGAATGAATTGAACTGAATGAACTGATGCTCACTGCAGCCAAAGGTGGAGAAGCTCTATACAGTCAGTAAAAACCAGACCTGTAGCTGACTGTGGCTCAGATCATGAGCTCATTATTGCAAAATACAGACTTATATTGAAGAAAGTACAGGATACTTTCTGAAGACTTTATGAAGTCTTTGTGAAGAAAGTATGGGACATTCAAGCATGACCTAAATTGAATCCCTTATGATTATACAGTGGGAGGTGATAAATAGATTTAAGGGTTTAGATCTGGTAGACAGAATGCCTGAGACTTATGGATGGAGGTTCATAACATTTTACAGGAGGCAGTGACCAAAACCAACCCAAAGAAAAAGAAATGCAAGAAGGTAAAGTGATTATCTGAGGAGGTTTTACAAATAGCTGAGGAAAGAAGAAAACTGAAAGGCAAGGGAGAAAGGGAGAGATATACCCACTGAATGCAGAGTTCCATAAAACAGCAAGGAGAGATAAGAAGGCCTTCTTAAATGAATAAATCAAAGAAATAGAGTAAAACAATAGAATAGGAAAGCTAGAGATCTTTTCAAGAAAATGGAAGCTGTCAAGGGAATATTTCAGCAAGGATGGGCATGATAAAAGACAAAAATGGTAAGGACTTAAAAGAAGCAGAAGAGATTAAGAAGAGGTGGCAAGAATACACAGAAGAACTCTATAAGAAAGGTCTCAATGACCTCAACAACCATGATGGCATGGTCACTCACCTAGAGCCTGACACCCAGAAGTGTGAAGTCAAGGGGGCCTTAGGAAGTATCACTACAAAGATAGTGGAGGTGATGGAATTCCAGCTGAACTATTTCAAATCCTAAAAGATGATGCTGTTAAAGTGCTGCACTCAATATGTTAGTGAATTTGAAAAACTCAACAGCGGCTGCAGGACTGGAAAAGGTCAATTTTCATTCCAATCCCAAAGAAAAGCAATGCCCAAAAATATTCAGACTACCATACAACTGCACTCATTTCACATGATAGCAAGGTAATACTCAAAATCCTTCAAACTAAGCTTTGACAGTACGTGAACCAAGAACTTCCAGATGTACAAGCTGGAATTCAAAGAGGCAGAGAAACCAAAGATCAAATTGCCAAAATTTGTTGGATCACAGGGAAAGCAATGGAATTCCAGAAAAACATCTGCTTCATTGACTATGCTAAAGCATTTGACTGTGTGGATCACAGTAAACTGTGGAAAATTCTCAAACAGATGGGAATACCAGACCACCTTAGCTGCCTCCTGAGAAACCTTTATGCAGGTCAAGATGCAAAAGTTAGAACCAGACATGGAATAATGGACTGATTCAAAATTAGGAAAGAAGTACATAAAGGCTGTCTATTGTCACCCTGCTTATTTAACTTATATGCAGGATACATTATGTGAAATGCTGAGCTGGATGAATCAAAAGCTGGAATTAAGATTGCTGGGAGAAATATAAACAACTTCAGATATGTAGATGATACCACTCTCATGTCATAAAGTGAAAAGGAGCTAAAGAGAGTCTTGATGAGGTTGAAAGAGGAGAGTAAAAAAGCTGGCCTGAAACTCAACATGAAAAAAACTAAGACCATGGCATTTGGTCCCATCACTTCACAGTAAATAGAAGGGGAAAAAGTGAAAACAGTGACAGACTTCATTTTCTTGGGCTCCAAAATCACTGCGGACAGTGAATTGCAGCCAGGAAATTAAAAGACACTTGCTCCTTGAAAGGAAAAATATGGCAAACCTAGAGAGCATATTAAAAAGCAGAGACCTCACTTCCCCATCAAAGTTCCATATAGCCAAAGCTATGGTTTTTCCAGTAGTCAAGTACAGATGCAAGAGTTGGTCCATAAAGTAGGCTGAGTACCAAAGAATTGATGCTTTCGAATTATGCTGCTGGAGTTTAGAGTCCCTTGGACTTCAGGGAGATCAAACTAGTCAATCCTAACGGAAATCAACCCTGAATATTCATTGGAAGGACTGTTGCTAAGGCTGAAGCTCCAATAACTTGGCCACTTGATACAAATAGCTGACTCATTGGAAAAGACCCTAATGCTAATAGAAGGCAAAAGGAGAAGGGGACAGCAGAGGATGAGATGTTTAGATAGCACCACCGATTCAACGGACACGAATCCAGGAGGTAGTGGAAGACAGAGGAGACTGGTGTGCTACAGTTCATGGGTTTGCAAAGAGTCGGACATGACCTAGCAACTGAACAACAAGATATCAATATGTTATGAATTTAAAAATAAATCCACACTCAAATATGGTTGGTAAATAGAGTTAAAGTTAGGCTCTATGGGTCTTTTCTGTGGCTTGATAATCTAGTGTGCACTCTGATTATCTACAGCAGATATGACGTTTACCATGATTCCCATAATTATTTAACCATGGAAATTCTTTGTTTTAAGCAGACAATATTGGAGAAAGAATTCTTCCACAGAACTTGACTTTGGGAAATTCTGATTTAGAGTAACTCTACAGACTGAGCAGCATTTCTTCTTTTAGAAACATTCATTCAGATCCCACCATGTGCATGGCACTGGTTAGGCAATGGAAAAAATAGAAATAAGACAGAGTCTCTACCTTCCAAGGGCTTCCAGCCTGGTGGTGTGATCAGACTCACAGAAGACTGGAAGCAAATTAGGGGTTTGATGCATTAGTCCTGATGAGGAATAATACAGTACAGAAGGAACTTAGAGAACTGAAACACGTTTAAAGAATGTGTATTCTATGCAAGACAAATGTGTTAGATAAATGACGTATGACAAATTCACAAAAGAATCTCACCAAAGCACGAATTTCCTTCAAAGGGAAACCTCTAAAGTGACCACAGGCTGAGTTGGTAAGATGAGAGGAAGAAATGAAATCATAACTGTGATGTTATGGGATAGTTAGTTCTGGTGAACCTCAGCTAAGAGCTCACCAAAGCTCACAGATGAGCATACCTCCCATGGTTTAAGTACCAAATAGTAAGTCTGAAGACCACCAAGAGGTAACTCTGCTGCCAACTGGGAAGCTAGGCAGAAGGAAAACTGATGGAGAGATTATCTTTTCAATTGAAGATGAAAGCATTTTGAACCAGGAATTAGAATATTTGAGGCAATTTTCTTCTTGTGCTTGTGCTTAGTTGTTCAGTCATGTCCGACTCTTTGCGACCCCACGGACTGTAGCCCGCCAGGCTCCTCTGTCCATGGGGATTCTCCAGGAAAGAATACTGGAGTGGGTTGCCATGCCCTCCTTTAGATCTTCCCAACCCAGGTATCAAACCCCTCCTGCACTGCAGGAGGATTCTTTACGGTCTGAGCCACCAGGGAAGCCCCAATTTTCTTCTTAAAATAAATTGTATCTCCAATATGAAAAGTGATTTTTTAAAAAGTCCCCTATGGAAGTAGCAGAAATTGTAGAAGGCATTCATGGAGAGGTGGCATTTCATTGAGATCCCTGAAGCTCTGAGAATATTACTCCCAGGGTACTTGCTCTGCATGGGTGTGTGCAACAGTAAGTGAGTATCACTTAGAAGAGCAGAAACCTGTGGCTGAACTTAGCTGAACCAGAAAACTGGGAAGGACTGAAGTATAATCACAGCAGAAGACAAGCCTAACTCTATAATTAGTGTATCATCAGCTTCAAAAGAAAAGTGCCCAGCCCAGAAATAGAGAGGCAGACACAGAGAACAGACTCTGGACACAGGAGCCGAGGGAGTGGGGAGGAGAGGGTGGGGTGAGCTGAGGGAGCAGCACTGACGTGGATACACTGCTGCGTGTAAAACAGATGGCCAGTGGGAAGCGCCTGCGCAGCACAGGTAGCTCAGCTTGGTGCTCTATGACGATCTAGAAGTGTGGGATGGGGAGTTTGGGAGGCTCAAGAGAGAGGGGACATATATATATACATAGAGCTGATTCGTGTAGTACAGCAGAAATGAACAACATCAAAAAGCAACTACACTCCAATTTAAAATAAATAAATAATAAAATAAAATATATAACCGACAAGGACCTACTGCACAGCACAGGGAACTCTGCTCAATATTATGTAACCACCTAAGTGGGACAAGAATAGATACACATATCTGTATACACGAATGCACCTGA
Source organism: Moschus berezovskii (assembly GCF_049115385.1). Lineage (NCBI taxonomy): Eukaryota > Metazoa > Chordata > Mammalia > Artiodactyla > Moschidae > Moschus > Moschus berezovskii. Next base: position 51,755,476 of record NC_142475.1, read on the forward strand.
TTTTGATTGCCGTACACCTGAAAATACACTCCAATATAAAATAAAAAGCTAAAAAAGAAAGTCCCCCGCCTCCATGAATCTCACCATAGACAAGTGGGGGTGACATCAGACACAGAGATTCACAGACACTGAACCACAGGGACGCCAAGGAGGAGGACCCCGACCAGATTTCAGATCAGTGCTCCCAGCCGAGCCAGGCACCCAGTGCTCAGTGCTCTCACAGGCCCTAGGGAACAGAACAGGCAGCGCCATAGCTATCTTTTACTCAAGGGACACAAGAACACACAGGTACAGCCTTTGAAAGTAGATCTGAGATTTTAGAGCAAATGCACTTTATTTTTTTTTTAAGTAATTAATTTATTTTTTATTGGAGGCAAATTATTTTACAATATTATATTGGTTGGTTTTGCCATATATATTGACATGAATTCGCCCCGGGTTTAATGCAATTTAGACTGATCCAAGCCACATTTACCCAATTGATTACAACTGCCAAAGGCTTTCTTTTTTTTTTTTTTGCTAGAAGCAAAAACAGCTCTGTCCACTCTGGAAGCACTTCAAATTTGTCTGTCTTTCTCTCTCCAGTAAATGTTTTATGTGAAAGGTTCAGGGCTTTTTTTCTTCAGTTTTCAGCAACAAATTCCATGCTTGGCAAATTAACCATTGTACATTTTCCAGTCTGTTTCCTTACTAGGGTTTTGCATAATACATTTATCTTCCCTCCTCTGAACACCCTTGTTCTCATGGTTCTAATCCACATTCCATACTCCTTTCCTCAATGACTTTTGCAATAAGTGTGTGTAAACCACAAATTATCCCTCCTTTATATGTGGTCAATCAGATGGTTCTTATCCACTGTTCAAAACCTTCCAGCGGTCTCCCTTCCCATGCTTGGGAGGAGAAAATTTCCCTTTTCAGAGAGGTCTTCCCTGGTTACTCTATTTAATAATTTTGCATCTTACTCATATCCTTTCCACTCAATATGGTGTATATTTGTGTGTTTGTCTCTTTCTGCCCAGAGATTATAACTGTTTGGATCACAAACTCTGTCCATAGTAGCTGCTTAATAAAATTTATTGAATTCATAGAATGAAAGATCTCTAATTTTTTGTTCTCTGTACATCACGCAGACACACTTCTGCTAACCTTCTAAGTCACATGAAAGGCAACATACCTATTCCTTTCATCTACCCCCACATGAGGGCAAGCAATGGAAATTCTGCCCTGGGCATTACTCAAAATCCCAGCCAGAAGGGTTCTGCCTTATATTTGTCTCCACAATCAGATTTTCTCTGCTCACACATCAGAGGCAGCCCCCTCTCCTAAGGCTACCTCCTGCCTGCATATGCCTAAGTAATAAAACTTTAGGTACTTGGAGTCACTGCCCCTGGTATAGTGGGTATCAATGTCCAGTATTTGAGCTTGAAACAGACAAAGCAACAAACCAACTTAAATCACACCACCCTGTCACACTTACTAGGCACTCCCAGTGAAGAAAGCCAAAAGATTACCCCCTACTCATCACCCTGATTCAGAACACTTCTCCTAACCCTTCCTCAGTCTGGACTTGATCTTACCTCTCAGCAGCTAACCCTATTTCTCACCCTACTCTTTTCCTCTTTGCCTCTCCTTCAGAGATGTTACCTTTAGTCACTCCTCAGAAAAGAGGAGTCAGTTTTGCTCTGGTTCCACTGCCACTGACCACATGTGATAGACACCATATGGGGTTTCAGTTTGTCTAGCACTCCTAGGAACACCTCTCTGCCCCAAAGGAAACTCTCCTTAAAGGGCGCAACTAGTAATCTGCTACTGCAACTGCTGCTAAGTCGTGTCCAACTCTGTGCGACCCCATAGACGGCAGCCCACCAGGCTCCCCCGTCCCTGGGATTCTCCAGGCAAGAACACTGGAGTGGATTGCCATTTCCTTCTCCAATGCATGAAAGTGAAAAGTGATAGTGAAATCAATCAGTCGTGTCCGACTCTTAGCAACCCCATGGACTGCAGCCTACAAGGCTCCTCCGTCCATGGGATTTTCCAGGCAAGAGTACTGGAGTGGGTTGCCATTGCCTTCTCCAAACTAGTAATCTGGGCTCCCATAAACAGTAAATATCGTCAGCCTTTCATGTACATGTATTCATTCGCAGATACTCTTAATGTTTTAATATAGTTTTGAACTAGAGAACCCCTCTCAGTATTTCAGGGGTCACAAATTCAAATACTCATGGTTGCTAGGCAGATGTCATAAGCATAAGAAGTGACTGGGTATAACACAACAGAGATTGTTGAGACTGGGGCCAGTGGAGAGCACATATCTTGCCTATGGGCTTTCTAATTCAGGCATATTTACCATCGTTCTATGCAGTATTTGGTTCACAGACTACTAGACTATAAGCCCTGAGGTATGGTTAATGGAAATACCTGAATCAGGTGGGATAAACCAACTGCTTGGCCTAAGATAGTAGTTCTCAATCTTGGCCAGACAGAATCATCCAGAAACTTAAAAAATACTGAAACCTAGCAGGACTCTGTGGGGCTCCTAGGCACAGAAGCTCTTCTGGGTCTTCCATATTTTATGTGCAGGGAATAGACTCCAGCCTCCACGACATTCCCTGAGTTCCAAAGGCAGATTCAAACAGTTGCTAATCAGGGAAGGGAGGGGATGCAGAGACAAGGGAGGAGCAGCCAAGAAAAAAATAGAGCAGCCTTCGGGCAGCATCCTGGTTCTGCCTCAAAGGAGACACAGGACAGTATCTTTGAGCTCTTCTACAGAACTAAACCCCCAACCAAAGGAAGATGTATTGGGCTCCCCAGGTAGTGCTTGCTGTTGTTCAGTCACTCAGTTGTGTCCACCCCTTTGAGACCCCATGACCTGCAGCACACCAGGCTTCCCCATCCTTCACTGTCACCTGGAGTTTCCCCAAATTCATGTCCATTGAGTCAGCAACGCCATCCAACCATCTCATACTAGCGGTAAAGAATCCTCCTGCCAATGCAGGAGACACAAGAGACATGGTTCAATCCCTGGGTAGGGAAGATCCCCTGGAGGAGGAAATGGCAACCCACTCCAGTATTCTTGCTTAGAAAATTCCATGAACAGAGGAGCCTGTTGGGCTACAGTCCACAGGGTTGCAAAGTCAGACACGACTAAGTGACTGAGCACAGACACAAAGGAAGATGTTCAGTCAGTCAGTCATGCCTGACTCTTTGCGACCCCGTGGACTGCATCACCCTAGGCTTCCCTGTCCATCACCAACTTCAGGAGCTTACTCAAACTCATGCCCATCAAGTCGGTGATGCCATCCAACCATCTCATCCTCTGTCTCCCCCTTCTCCTCCCACCTTCAATCTTTCCCAGCATCAGGGGATTTTCCAATGAGTCAGTTCTTTGCATCAGGTGGCCACGGTATTGGAGTTTCAGCTTCAACATCAGTCTTTCCAATGAATATTCAGGACTGATTTCCTTTAGGATGGACTGGTTTGATCTCCTTGCAGTCCAAGGGATTCTCAAGAGTCTTCTTCAACACCACAGTTCAAAAACATCAGTTCTTCAGCGCTCAGCTTTCTTTATAGTCCAACTCTCACATCCATACATGACTACAGGAAAAACAATAGCTTTGACCAGAAGGACCTTTGCCGGTAATGTAACGTCTCTGCTTTATTAATATTCTCCTTAGGTCGGTCATAGCTTTTCTTCCAAGAAGAAAGCATCTTTTAATTTTATGGCTGCAGTCACCATCTGCAGTGATTTTGGAGCCCAAGAAAATTAAGTCTCTCACTGTTTCCATTGTTTCCCCATCTATTTGCCATGAAGTGATGGGGCTGGATGCCACAATCTTAGTTTTTTGAATGTTTAGTTTTAATCCAGCTTTTTCACTCTCCTCTTTCACTTTCATCAAGAGACGGCAAACAACTTCAGTAGTCCTGCCTTGAGAACCCCATGAACAATATGAAAAGGAAGATGTTAGCATCCTTCATCCCAGAGACAGTCACAGTTTGATAACCTCAAGAAGCTCATCAAGAGACTACCTGAAGCCAGATTACAAGACTGCAGGCCCAGCACACATCCTGATTCCTAGCAGCTCTGCCCTTGAACCATTGCTAGAACACTCCTCACCAAATGTCCCCAGGATGGGACACAGGTACTTTGAGACACAAGCCCGCTGTGGGCCAACCCCACCACCCCCCACCCTGACCCCACAATGAAAAGGAAAAAAGAAGAATGAGTTTTTCTCTTTCTCTTTCCTGAGAACAAAGAGGATAAACAGAACAGTGAGCAGGCCTGAACATTCCTGTTTGTTTGTTTGTTTTTACTTTAACTGCCCCTAACTCTGCATGTCTATACCTAAGTTTGCTTTTCTGCCTCTTAACTCTGCAGGACCGACAATTCACATTTTCTTCTTTGACTCTCTGCTAAATACATTCTCCTATCTGGTGTTTGTCCTTACAACACCCTTCCCTTTGCAGTTACATATCAGAAAGCAGGCCACAGGGCCACCAAACTGCCAGATTCAATTACTGGGTTATTGACGCCAGTTTATGACAGTCTTTGAAATAATGGAAGAGGAAGAAATCAAGATCCTATCAGCTTTGCTCCACCACCAACTCCTGACTGTGAGCCCTTGCCTTATTTAAGCCCCTGGACTCCTCACGGAGGGGGAGGCACAGTTCTTGAGGCATGAGCCTACTGTTTTCCCCTCTCCACCAACTGAGAATAAAAGCCACCTTTCTGTTTCCTCCAAACTCTCTGTATTTTTCATTCAGCTTCGGTGGGCAGAGAAGGCCAAGATTTTGGCCAGCAACACCCCTTTGCCTGGCAAAGCAATAAAGCTATCCTTTTCTACTTCACCCCAAATCCTGTCTCTGAGATCTGATTCAGCACCAGCATACAGAGAACTAGTTTTCAGCATCAGTACTGAGGTTGTGATTCTGATAGAATTTCCCAGGTGAGCCTGAATGATTCATGTATAACCAAGTAAATACCACTCCTTTCAAGGGTTCTTTTAATGAAACTTACTAGGCTGCTGGTAGCATAAATGAAGTGCGTATATACAAGCCTTGCTCCCAAAGTAGTCAACATTTTTAAAAATAAAAAATAGCATAAACTTGGAAGAAAACCCAGTTGGTTCGTAAGAGAAACATAAACAGCAAATACTTAGGGAACAAAAGATTTCACAGGAATACAGCACATTAAATTCTTAATATAAACAATCAATTTCTAACCAAAAGTTTTCCCAATGGTACCTTAGCAGAACAAAACGCTTCAAGCACATAATGTACCATCCTCATAGCATGTCCAAGAGAGCTGATATTATTTTAGGAAGAACAACTCATTTCCAAGGGTCTATGTAACATTTCTGGAATATCAACATTAAAAGAAACCATGTTTTCTTTAGAAGACTCATGGGCATACATACCAGAAGGTTCATTTCAATCCAAGCCCAAGGATTTACCCACAGATGTTGTAAGCATCAACCCCCCTCACTGCCTTGTGGTGAAAATGATGAAACTGAAATTCTTCAGTAGCCAAAGGATAAGGAAATTGTTCTCCTTTAGTGGAGTTGTGAGATGGGAGACAGGATGAAGTCAGTTTTTACGGGTTCACTTCTTTTTTTAATCTATGAACCTCATTCTATGCAAAATAAAAAGCATGATTTGTATCAATGTCTTCCATAAATACTCAAGACTTCACATTCTTGGAAGCTGCTGTATTAGGATTCCTGGAACCCTTAACTATGGGTACTGCAGTGCCTTTTTAATCAAGCTCACCACAACAGAAAGAGAGCTCAGTAAGCACACAGCTCTTCTTGAACGATGCCCTGCAAAGAAACTGGTATCATTCATTATAAAGATGGGAATCACAATTTTGCCTGTATCCACTAAGTGCAAGGACCCTTAAAGGTCTTGTTTAGACTAACATAAAACAAAATGTCCTAAAATGTGATGACTGAAATGTTCTCAAAATAGGAATGAATGGGCAAATAAGTTTAGGAAAGATATGTAACAGTCCTCCTCCTTGTAGATTCCCAATGCTCATCAGAACAATAAGGACTCTGAAAACAGGTTTCCTAAACAAAAATCCCAGAACTCCTTTTTGATTGGACTAAGCATTATTTTGCATAGGATTAGTTTTGGAGGGAGTATACTTCTGGAAACATTTGTGTTTCATGCAGAACATTAGGCTCAACCTCAAGAAACCAAGAATATAGTCCCATACTTGACATGAGCAGTTGTACAACCTTGACCAAACCATTGATGAGCAGTTGTGTGACCTTGATCAAACTACTGAAGTTCTGTTTTCATTTTGCAAAATGATGAGAGAAAGAATGTTGGCTCAAAATTCTAGCCTGGACCTTGGAAATAGATTCCAATAATATATCTACCATTCAATGTTATTTCAGATCCACAATCCATCATCCATAACTTAAAAATATAGAAAGGCTCTGAAATCCAAAATTTTGTAACTGACTTAGTACCTAAACCTGGCGTAAGCTAATATAAGCCTGTTTATACATGTTTTCCCAGTTAGCATGACTGCCCATTCATTTAGCTACAGAATTATTCAGTTGATTACAGTGTGCTCAGACTCTGTAGCTGTTAAGTATAATAAAATAAACTTTTGTCTCATATCACCTTTGTAATATCTGGAAAAATTCTGAATTCCAAAACCTATCTGTCCCTCAGGGTTTCAGATAAGAGTCTGTGGATCTATATGAACACTTTCATCACACTTATCATGTACCAGGCATTATTCTAAGTGCTTTAAACATATGAACTCATCATTCCTCATAATAACCCTATGAGGCAGAAACTAATGTTATTTCTCTTTTCAGATGTGAAAATATGAAAACAATAAATAACTTGCTCAGAGCAACATAGATAGTATGTGAAGGAGCCAAGACTCAAATCCAGGCATTTTTCCCCACAGTCCAGCCTTCTGACCACAATGCTAGTCTATAAGAATTTATGAGTCTCATTTAAGCAGCCTTTGATTTCCTCATCTGTAAAATGGTATTAATAACAACTACCTTTCAGGGAAAATGTATGGCCAACTCTCAATGGCTTTTGCAAAAGAGACTCCGTTTTCAATAATCAGTAACTTTCATATGATATTTTATTATCCATATCCAGGTCTGCAAGGGGCAATGCAGCTAACAGAAAAGAAGGGGCTGCTTACTCATTTTAATCTAAAGCATTCCCACTCTCTTGTGCAATTTAGACACCTATATAAAAATTTAAAAAAACAAAAACTGTGCTATGCCCAGAGGCACATTACAGATTACCTAAAATTACATTGCAATGTGTCATTTGAAATTTAAATGAAACACTATAATCTCCAATTAAAGCAGTTTAATATCAGAAACTGTGAAGTTTGGGAACTGATGTATAACGAAGGCCTTGAGGGCCCTTTTTTCCCACCAGGTGTTCTAGTAGGCACCCCATGATAAACACCTAAAAATCAGACCCACAAGCCACCTGCCCAAAGTGGGGTAACAGCTGGACAAGCCACCAGGGAAGTGGAAAGGCAATAAACTAAATAAGCTTGATTTATTTTTATATCTCCCCAGGGTTCTGTATATTTTAGGGTTCAAGTATATTTTGCCTTCCAGGTGCATTTGGCTTCCATCTTTGAGTCTAACCTTGGAGTCCACTCCAGCCTTTCCTTCTTCCTTATTTCCATGCTACCTTAACTTTCAGTCTGTTTAGCATTACCCTCCTGACCTTAGGCTGATTGTCTTCATTAAGCCCAAGGATTTCCTCTTCCTGAACCAATGTCAGGTTACAGAGCAAGAATAATAAAAGACTGATTGGGACTGTAGTATCATAGCCAGGGCCCCAATGTCAATCTTTTGAAAACAACCTGACTTCAGATACCCCATCCCACTGGGAGATTCAATCATAGCAGCATTGCTATCTACCAACTGGGGAGAACTGGTATATGTACCAAGAGTGTTTTCTCCAGGAATCTTGTTTCTTATTCAAAGAGTTGGGCAGAGGGAATTAAGAAAAAAATGGCAAGTTAAATCAAATATGTTATTTTAAAAAAGTAGCAAATCTACTGTGCCTGTTCCTACAAGTTCATTTAACGTGTTTAGAAGAAATTCAGAGTAAATGAATGTACTAGCACTTTCAACAAGCACTGACTTTAAAAACTAATGCACAGCATATAAGTTACAAATGTTTCTTAATAGGTCCAGCAATCTTCACCCTAAAAGGTAAAAAGATGCACACTTACATGGCATAAGGAAATAATTGTAATTAGAATCACAAGTCATTAGAAGTAAAATTTTATCTATATTTTATATATAAAATTCAGTATGATTCAACATCTGTGCCTTCCTGAAGTCAATGAAAGTCTAGGCAGTATTTTAAATGATGTACCCTTGGACTTTATGGATAATATTCTCAACTATCCCGTCAGGAAAATTCCTCAGAACTCTCTTGGGAAATGGGTAAACAATGCAGAGTAGTATCTTCAATAAAATTAAATCCTATCCCTAGAACCATAACTCTTTCCTTCTCCCACTTGCCCTAACCAAACAGCCATGGGAAGGCGGGTGATGAGCTTGGTGAGAGGATAGAGGAATGACTAGAGGCACTTCCAATGACTCCACCAGTAAATTAAATATGGTCAGCTTTGCCCAGGAATACTTTCTACACAAACCTTTTCTTCCTTCTTTTACTCATTCCAACAAATCAGGCCAGCTACCACCCCTCACCTTTTGCTGCCCATTTCAGTATCATTCCAGTCCTCATACCACATATATATAACAGATTAAAAATATAACTGATTTTTTTCTCTGCTGCCAAATAAGTACATATTTAGCCTCAGCTATGACTAACTCTGCCCATCCTATACAGTGACTGGAATAAGTCACACCCTCCAAGCAATATGGCCCCAGACCATATGAACCAGCTACTAAGGTGCTGACTTTTATCTGTGGAATTCCTGCAGATACATCTATTGGTCTGCTTTGTTGCTGCTCCCTCAGTTTTCCTGATACAACAGCCTCTGTCTTAGTTCAAGTTGCCATAACACAGTACTATAACAGGTGTGGCTTTAGACAACAAATATTTATTTCTCACAGTTCTGGAGGCTGGGGGAAGGCTCTGAAGATCCATCCCATCTCCAAACCCCTCTCCAAACTTCGTTGTTCATAAACTGGCAGTTTCTTCCGCTCTCAGGTGGGCATTCTAAAACTTGTTGGGGAAACTGCTTTTCAGTCCCCAGACTGATAAAAAGATGAAGCAATAATAGAAAGAGCTCAGTCTCAAAGGAAAAATTAAAGTGCATGGCCATCACACTCAGTTATCACATCTGAATGGACTAATGTAATGGTGTTTTGAACTGACTCATATGAGCTTGGAGAAGGAAATGGCAACCCACTCCAGTAGTCTTGCCTGGAGAACCCCATGGACAGAGGAGACTGGTGGGCTCTATCCATGGGGTCGTACGGAGTCGGATATGACTGAAGTGACTTAGCATGCATGCATGCAGTGGAGAAGCAAATGGCAACCCACTCCAGTATTCTTGCCTGGAGAATCCCAGGGACGGAGGAGCCTGGTGGGCTGTAGTCTATGGGGTCGCACAAAGTCAGACACGACTGAAGCAACTTAGCAGCAGCAGCAGCATACGAGCTTAATGGTTACATTTTTCAGAAACTTGTAATACGGTTGTTAGATACAGCCATTGTTTTTAAATTACATAAATTATGTCAAAAACCAAGGTAATGCTCAAAACTCACCACTTTTTATTTTTATAATATTTTATTATTGTCTGTATGGATGTGAGAGTTGGACTGTGAAGAAAGCTGATCGCCGAAGAATCGATGCTTTTGAACTGTGGTGTTGGAGAAGACTCTTGAGAGTCCCTTATACTGCAAGGAGATCCAACCAGTCCATTCTAAAGGAGATCAATCCTGGATGTTCATTGGAGGGACTGATGCTAAAGCTGAAACTCCAATACTTTGGCCACCTCATGCGACGAGTTGACTCATTGGAAAAGACTCTGATGCTGGGAAAGGTTGGGGGCGGGAGGAGAAGGGGACGACGGAGAATGAGATGGCTGGATGGCATCACCGACTCTGTGGACATGAGTTTGAGTGTACTCCGGGAGTCGGTGATGGACAGGGAGGCCTGGCGTGCTGTGATTCATGGGGTCGCGGAGAGTCGGACACGACTGAGCGACTGAACTGAACTGAACTGAACTGATGCGCTTGAAGTTATTACTATCTCTGGGGTAAACATATACAGATGGTGGGTTAAGAAAGCACCCAGGCTCTAAGAGGGTATATCTGCCAAGGGCTTCTACAGTTGTGAACAAAAAGAATGGCAAGAATAAAATCTCCTAGAGAGTGGATCTAACGTTAACAGAAAATAGACGAGTTAGAAGATGATCCCTCTAAGTTAATCAGGAACGTTCCCCACCACCAAACCAGGAGCCCTTTGTCATGTCCGCCCAGGGGGATTTCAAAACTGCTTTGAAAGAGTGACTAGTGCATTTCTCTCCTTCTTCCCCTCCATGAACAGAAGTGCTGCGAGTCAGTGTTCCTGTTCTACCCATAGGTTAATTGGATTAGTTAGGTGGTAGAGGGAGCAGAACAAGAAGTTTTTTTAGTTTGTATGTCTCTGAATCTAGAGAAACTACATTCAAAGCTGACACAGAAGTCACTGCACACCTTCCCCAATGAAGAAACCACCTGACATCATCCATATAGCTAGTCTTTCAAGTAGCTGTAGGGAATGAGTTGAGTTTGAGTCAATTCCTTTTAGGATGGAATAAGTATGTTCCATATGGAGTGAAGAGAGCAAACAGAGTATTTTTTGCCCACAAAGTAAAACAGTAGTAGCCATTATTGCTGTCTACCAGATATCCCCTTCTTCCAGGCATTTGGTGTGATCATACTTCTCCAAATCCCTGACGATGGATGTGATCAGAGGATATCCTCTGGCCAGAGAAATGTGAGCACCAGCAGTATGGGTAACCTTAAAAGCAGTGAACAATTTATGACTTCTATTTTTCCCCTTCAGCCACAATGACCAGAATGTTCCCAATAATGTCTATTTCATCAGAATGAATTCTGGATAAAGGATGTTGTAAAGAAAAGTTCCCAGCCAACCCAGAAGAACACGTAGCACAAGCAGGAATAAACTCGGTGGTTTTAAGCCACAGAGGTCTGGGCATCATCAAGCCTACTCTGACTGGTACAACCACAGTTCCACACTTTCTGGCATGGCATACCCACAAGGAGATGAAGCTGTGCTATGTTTGATTACCGAAACACATGCCAGAGGATTTCCTATCACAGACCAAACAATGCAACTGAAGACAGGAAAAGCTGTCAAATTCCACAAAACAGTTTAAAGAAATTTCAAAGCAATGAAGCATTGGTGTGAGCAAGTTATGCTTCACTCAGAACTGCCAAGTATCAATTTGTCAAAACTTTACAGTGACTTTGATCAGAAGCTATTAAACTTCTGGCTGGCAGCATGCAATTCAACTGAGGGAAAACAAAAACAAACAAACAGGAAAATGTCAACATCAAAACTGAAGAAAAAGTTTGAGCAGCTTAGCTAGTATAGAGGATGTTGAACAGAAACAATTAAGATTTTAAAAACAATTATGACTTTAAAAATGATTTAAAGGATATAGATGTGAAGACATTTTAAGAACACCATAATGATAGTTTCATGGTTTCCTTATTATGTATATAAAAAATTTATATACAACACAAATTCACACTTAAATGTCATAAGACACTCTTTTAACAGGTATGAATCAAAATTCAAAGTGCTAGGGAGGTACTACATCATAGTTTAATTAGCAGCATTGTCTCTTCCTTCTAGGCTGTACACTTCTTTAAAAATGGTACCTTAAATGAACTTATTTACAAAGCAGAAATAGACTCCCAGACATAGAAAACAAACTTATGGTTTGCTCTTGTTTTTATTTCCTAAATAGTGTCTGATTCTTTGTGACCACACGGACTGTGGCCCTCCAGGATTTTCTCTATCCATGAGATTTCCCAGGCAAGAATACTGGAGTGGGTTGCCATTTCCTTCTGCAGGGGATCTTCCCAACTCAGGGATCGAACCCACATCTCCTGCATTGGCAGGAGGATTCTTTACCAGTGAGCCTCCAGGGAAGCCCAAACTGATGGCTACCAATGGGGAAATTGGATGGGGGGGGGGATAAACTAGTACTTTGGGATTAACAGATACACACTACTATATTAATACATGAAATAATATATATATAATATTTAACAGATACACACTACTATATTAATACATGAAATACATAAACAATAAATGCTATACAATATAGCATTGTATTCAATATCTTGGAATAGCCTATAATGGAAAAGAATCTGAAAAAGAACAGACATATCCACGAAAAACTGAATCATTTTGCTGTACATCTGAAACATGTTAAATCATAGATCAACTATATTTCAATTTTTTTAAAGGCATCATTTTAAAAAATCAATGGTATCTTGTAAACAATAAAATGAAGCATTGGAAAAGTAATAGTAACAGTAATCATTAGGTGTGCTGAATGATATATTATCACATGTATACTCAAAAAGGAATTCCAAAACACAATGTCCATACATGTACAGCTGAGTCACTTTGCTGTACAGTAGAAACGAACACAACACTGTAAAGCAGCTATACTCCAAATAAAATTAATTTTAAAAAAGAGTCATTTACTATAAGATGGGCAAACAAAATCGTAATACATGTATCAGTATGTCATATATATACATAGACATACCTATGTATAATAGAATTCATTTTAGGGATTTCATAAGAAAAGAATGGAGAGAAATGTTCTTCTATAACGATGTCCTCTTGGAAGTTCCAAAGGAATGATTGGTATCTCAATTTTACTAACTAGGAATGGGAATAGTGACTACAATTCTTCCCAGGAAAATATTTAAGCATTATGTGATGAAATACCTTTGAAAGAAAAAGATGTTCTCTAACCCAAATCATCACCACATTATGGGAGGCAAAAAGCCCTTAGAGCCCTTGCAGAGTGTCCTGGCTGAGCTGATATATATGATCCTGATTCTGACTTGGGAAGCAGCCCAAGCTTTGGCAGTCTTACACATTGTGCATTCAATCTGCTGTGTGAAATAAGAGCTGTTATCATCTTTGTTAAGTTGCTATACAACGAAATGAATCAGTTGTAAGCACACATACACAAGCTCCCTCTCGGACATCCCTCTCACCCCCGTATCCCCAGCATCCTGCCCATCTAGGTCATCACAGAGCTCTGAGCTGGGCCCCCATGCTATACAGCAGGTCCTGTGAGCTATCTATTTTACACACGGTAGTGTATTTATGTCAAACCTAATCTCTCCATTCACCCCACCTCCCCTTCCCACTGTGTCCACATGTCCACTCTCTGCATTTCCATCTCTATTTCTGCCCTGCAAATAGTTTCATCTGTACCATTTCTTCTAGATTCCACATATATGCATTAATATATGATATTCATTTTTCTTTTCTGACTTACTTCTCTCTGTATGACAGACTCTAGGTCCATCCAAGGACAGAGATTAGTTTTCAAAGACAAAGGCTTCAAGTCACACAGCCAGGGTAGAATGTCTCATCACAAGGTTTTCTGATTCTCTTCTCTGAACGTTTGAGCTCCCAAGCCTGTGTCTTGTCTTTTAGCACCTGTGTGCTCTTTTATGTTGGTTTCAAACATGGATGTCTTTTCTGCAACTCACTAAAAACAGTATAAGTACTTGCACTTGAGGATTATTTTCTTTTTTTTAAATCATGGTTGGGTAGTGATAGTTATAACAGCTAATATTTATGGAATGTTTACTTTGTGAGATTCATTGGGCTATGTTTTACAATTGTTTTCTTTTGCAATTTCCATAAGAGCCCAGTGACTTTGTCACACAGCTATTTAGAGACTAAAATGCAGTCCCACTGCACTAGACTGCTACGCATTCAAGGAATGTTAAATCTTGACATAGAGAAACAAACATTTCAATGCAGACATTAACTAGTATAAATGCTGTTAACCTTCCTTAACATACGCTGCTGTCTGCTAGTATGGATGCTGGTTACCCGATTCAAATACTTTCTCTTTTACAATAATCTGTCTTTTAACTAAGAATTTCATAATGCTAGCAACGAAAACAATACACTTCAAATTAACTCAACCCTCACTACAGACCTAGAACTATATCAAATACATAGTATTTAGGTACTTGACTGCACTATGCATAAAGAGCTTATAAGAAAGACGAACAGATTGACATGGAGACTAAGAAAACCCTGGAGAGCTGGGAGATGAGACAAAATCTAAACTTATAGGCACTAAGAGTTACACACTTAAAGGGATTGTGTGTGAGTGTGAAAGTTGGTGCACAGACATGTACAATCCATTATGGTAGTTCAAGTGCAAACTTTCAATATCCTCCACAGCCTACTCCCACTCTGTGAGGCATTTGTGAACATCTTAGCTCGGGGCGGTCCGTGAGCCATCAGATCACTCAAATCACTTATTAAGAGGCAGAGTCCCAGGCACCGTCCCAAAATCTCAGGTGCCTTAACTTGGATTCCCTCATACCAGACCCTGAGACCAGAATCATAAGGAGACTGAGGCAGAGGGGAAGGAACCAACACTAAACATGTTCGTGAGCAGATCACTGCTTTGGACAAGTGAGGCTAAATCTCTCTGTGGGTCTGGGTTAGAGTCTTGGTTCTCAAACACTTGTTCTCACACTCCACCTCCCTTATACTCTAAATTACTGAGGACCTCAAAGAGTTTTTGTTGAGTTATATCCATTGATATTTACTATTCAGTTCAGTCGCTCAGTCGTGTCCGACTCTTTGCGACCCCATGAACCACAGCACGCCAGGCCTCCCTGTCCATCACCAACTCCCAGAGTTTACCCTATTAGATGTTAAAACTACTTTTTATTTATTTTTTATTGGAGCATAGTTGCTTTATAATAAGTTAGTTTCTGCTGTACAGAAGAATGAATCACCTTTATGTGTACACATAGCCCCTCTTTGGGGGATTTCCTTTCCCTTTAGGGCACCACAGAGCATTAAATAGAGTTCTTGTGTTTCACAGTAGGTTCCCATTAGTTATCTATTTTATACATTAGTAGTGTATATAGGTCAATCCCAATCTCCCAGTTCATCCCACTCATTTCGCCCCTTGGTGTCCATATGCAAAACTACTTTAGAAACAGGAATTCACAAGCATACCTTCCCTCAGCTGTCCTAGGACTGATTTTATCACCTATAGAACAATTCATTGTACACCCGTGAGAAAATCAGAGTGAAAGAGGCATATATCTTGGTATTAGTTCAAAAACAGGTTGATCTCACAGGCTTTCTAAAAGGATTTTGGAGTTCCTCCATAAAGCCCCTCAACATGCTTTGAGAACCCCTGGCACAGAACATACCTCGAAGCTGCGGCATTTAAAAGACTAAGGAACTGGGATGTTTATGTTCCAAGTTCCATTCATGATGGTTTCAGGATATACTAACTCCAAAGAATTTCTCACCTGCCTTGCAAGCAGGTTGAAGGTGTTCCTCCAGCCAGAGGGAAAGTCCAGACAGAGAGTTGTGGGTGTGACTGGACAAGACCAAAGAAATACCTAACGCTTTAGAAGCCCAATCTCCTAGACGCTGGCAGAATCATCTATGACTCCATCCTATTAGTATTCCTTTGTTTTCATTTTTATAGTCTATACTTTTATATCAGAGCATTCAATTATTACTCTCAGAGAACCATCAGTCTCTCAGACTGCAATTGCTCAAAGTTCACACTTTATACAGTGGTTCTCAAATATACTTTTATGAGGTTCTGATTTCTGCCAATATGCTCTGCAAAAAAATCCTAGCACCTGTCATGAATAATTTCAGAATTGGCTGCTTTATTAATTCACTACTAAAACTAAACTCTGTCTCTCCTGCTTCAATATCTAGTAAGCCATGTCTGTGTCTCTGTTATGATGGGAGATAAATTTATAGACTCTGGTATTTAGATGAAAATAATATCTTCCAGATTGGGCCCAAGAAGCAAATGATCCATCATTATGAAGAAATATTGTTGTTGGCCTCTACCTTACTACTGTTTGTCCCAGGGAAGGGAATTGAAGGTGTCTTCCAATCTAGTTCACAAAAATAGTAAAGGAGACAAGATTCAAGTCAAGAATCCTTTGTTCAGAAATAAAAGCGAATAATGGTGGCTGAGATGGTAAAGCGTCTGCTTGCAACACAGGAGACCCGGGCTCAATCCCTGGGTTGGGAAGATCCCCTGGAGAAGGGAATGGCAACCCCCTCCAATATTCTTTCCTGGAGAATCCCAAGGACAGAGGAGCCTGGTGGACTACAGTCCATGGGGTCACAAAAGAGTTGAACATGACTGAGTGACTAACACACCTCCAGGTTCAAGATACCATGTGCTAGGTACATAAGCATGGCAGACAGTACAGAAGGGTGAGGGGCAGGGCTGTGCTGAAGCCTATGGCATCAGCTCATAAGAGTTGAGTGTGCATATTTCTTTCCAACTCTGCCATCAGCAATGTCTCATTGGCAGCTTAAAACCAGCCACAGAATAGATATTGGGACTACTTATACTATAGAAAATGGCAAATACAAAAATCTCTTTCTAGAGAGAGCCAGATGTCAAATATTTACCTACACACCACAGGTATGAAATTCCAATAAGGTGAGGCTCTGCTGGTCTGAGCAGTTGTCTCCTGCTTATCCGGGTTATCTTCTCCAAACTCAGGTGCCCTCCCCTCTATCCAGGCAAACACAGCTAATTCTGAGGTATTGAGATATTAGAAATGTCTAATTACAAGACCCTCAGCAATGCCTGCGCATTCCTGATATCCTATTTCTACAGTTCAATGCCTCTTGAGAAATCTGTATGCAGGTCAGGAAGCAACAGAACCGGACATGGAAGAACAGACTGGTTCCAAATAAGAAAAGGAGTACATCAAGGCTGTGTATTGTTACCCTGCTTATTTAACTTATATGCAGAGTACATCATGAGAAACGCTGGGCTGGAGGAAGCACAAGCTGGAATCAAGATTGCCAGGAGAAATATCAATAACCTCAGATATGCAGATGACACCACCCTTATGGCAGAAAGTGAAGGAGGAACTAAAAAGCCTCTTGATGAAAGTAAAAGAGGAGAGGGAAAATGTTGGCTTAAAGTTCAACATTCAGAAAGCTAAGATCAAGGCATCTAGTCCCATCACTTCATGGCAAATAGATGGGGAAACAGTGGCTGATTTTTTGGGGGGGCTCCAAAATCACTGCAGATGGTGATTGCAGCCATGAAATTAAAAGATGCTTGCTCCTTGGAAGGAAAGTTATGACCAACCTAGACAGCTTATTAAAAAGCAGAGACATTACTTTGCCAACAAAAGTTCATCTGGTCAAGGCTATGGTTTTTCCAGTAGTCATGTATGGATGTGAGAGTTGGACTATAAAGAAAGCTGAGCACCAAAGAATTGATGTTTTTGAACTGTGGTGTTGGAGGAGACTCTTGAGAGTCCCTAGGAATGCAAGGAGATCCAACCAGTCCATCCTAAAGGAGATCTGTCCTGAGTGTTAATTGGAAGGACTGATGTTGAAGCTGAAACTCCAATACTTTGGCCACCTGATGCGAAGAGCTGACTCATCTGAAAAGACCCTGACGCTGGGAAAGATTGAGGGCAGGAGGAGAAGGGGACAACAGAGGATGAGATGGTTGGATGGCATCACCGACTCAATGGACAGGAGTTTGGGTAGACTCTGGAAGTTGGTGATGGACAGGGAGGCCTGGCATGCTGCAGTCCATGGGGTCGCAAAGAGTTGGACACGACTGAGCGACTGAACTGAACAGTTCAATGATTCCTAATTACAGAGAGGTGCCTTTAGCGTCTCCTCTGCAGTAGTATCAGTTCCCTCAGGAACTCCACTCATACTTAGGGCACCAAAAGCCTAATGGAAAACCAACTCATCACTATTTCTCAGATCTTCATTCTGTTGGATGAAAGGGCATCCCTTCCCCAAAGAACTCCACCTGATTTGTCCTAACATAGGAAGGGCATTTAAAGAGTCCCCCGTTTACTCTCTATCCATACAAGTTTGGGGAGAGAAGAGTCAAACCACTGTGCTGGTTCAGATAAAAGAACACATCACTCTCACACCAGGGAAAGCTTCCTTCTTTGAAAATTCTATGCACAAACCCTTAAGAGTTGCCGATTTTTTTTAATTAAAGACTAGAGCTCAGATCTGGCTACGGATTATCAGAAACGTTTTACATTATACATATTCTCTTTCAGGTTTCCCCATCTCCAAGAGATCCTGAATCCTTAGAGATACCATTCTCAGACATGAGGATGAAATATTTTTAAAGGTATATATGTATTTTAAAAAAAATTCTTTAGCGTATAGTTGTTTTACAACGCTATGTTAGTTTCTGCTGTACAGCAAAGTGAATCAGCCATGTGTTAGTCGTTCAGTTGTGTCCGATTCTTTAAAACCCCATGGACTGTAACCTGCCAGGCTCCTCTGTCCATGGGATTCTCCAGGCCAGGATACTGGAGTGGGTTGCTATTCCCTTCGCCAGAGGATCTTCCTGATCCAGGGATCGAACATGGGTCTCCTGCATTGCAGGTGGATTCTTTACCATCTGAGCCACCAGGGAAGCCCAGTATACATTTATCAGCATATATATGTATATTTGTATATACATATATGTATATATACATATACAAATATTCCCTGTTTTGGATTTCCTTCCCCTTTAGGTCACCACAGAGCATTGAATAGAGCTTCCTATGCTATACAAATAAATACTGTATATCAACATATACAGGTGGAATCTAGAAAAAAATGGTACAGAGGAACGTATTTGAAAGCAGAAATAGAGGGTGAAATATTGATACAAAGTCATAGGCCAGGGAGGTGAACATCCACGAAACAGGGTAGAACAGGAGTAACTCTATTGTCAAAATAACTGCAATTTTATATTCCATGGAGGATTGGTCCTTCTAGAGGAAAAAAACTAGCTGTGATCTAAGAATTGATTTGCTACTCAGCTTTCTTTGGTTGTGTCTACTCACAGAATGCAAGGTTTAAAAATCCTGAGAAATAATTTTTCCATCAAATCATGAATAATGATATGCTTGCATGGTTGTGTGATTAGAAATGACTGGCCTCTGTGGATATATTGACCATGAAATATATCTGTCAGATATATGGACCATGAAAAGTTAAGTGTCTTGACCAAAAAATAGTGACCAAAACACTTTCGGGATTCTTTCCACTGTCCTGAAACATTGACACAGCCTCTGTCTCCCTCTATAGGCCGTGTATCACATCTAGATACTGATCAATAAATGGAAATCTGTGCTAATCCAAGTTGGCTAAGAATGTAGCGAAACAAGTGCCTGCCTTGGGAAATCATCAGTTCAGTCACTCAGTCGTGTCTGACTCTCCGCGACCCCATGAATCACAGCACGCCAGGCCTCCCTGTCCATCACCAACTCCCAGAGTTCACCCAAACTCATGTGCATTGAGTCGGTGATGCCATCCAGCCATCTCATCCTCTGTCGTCCCCTTCTTGTCCTGCCCCCAACCCCTCCCCTAAATACAAACCATGACTAAGGGAAAGCTACAGTATCTATTTCATACTCACCTGTGATTTGGAAAAAATAGCTCTTCCATTAATGGACAAGATCTGAAAGAGCAAAGAAAGCACTAAGTTTGACTTGGGAGGAAAAGAAAGGAGCAAAGTAATAAATTGAGAAGACAGACCTAGGTGAGATGGTTAAGCATACACAGTTCATCCAATCTCACCAAAAAAGGAAAAGAAAAAAAACCCATCCACTCTGGGCAAAGATGATGTCTTAATAAGATCCCAGTTCTCTGATTACACTCCTGTTGGTTTGTTACGTTCGAACGCGGATGAGCTGATTGTAGTCCACACCATAATAAAACAATGCTGCCTGCCTTGTCTGCACCTCGGCTATCGGAGTAAAAGCTGCAGCCCATTACAGAGTCTTCTCCTGACATCTGTAACCAGAAACTAAGTAAATACAGATCTGCAGATGGGTTTCACATGGTGTAATCTTGCCTCAGAGAGGGAAAAGTCTGCTAAGCTTTCCAACACCAGGTATGAGAGTCACAGCCACCAAGTGACAAAACCCCAAGCCTGCTCCCTCTAATCAACCCAGACAGAACAAAAGGAAGCAAACACCTCAGAGGTTTGCCCTAAACACACAAGCTTGAGGATGTCTATATGTTTAATGCTGGATGTTAAAGAATTATAGCAGGAAAAAAATACATATGTACATGAGTATATTATACCCTTCAACATTTTCTCATCTATATTGCACCACTCCATCATTTCAAATGTCCCCTGACACCACAGAAGATATTTCCAAAGGCAGTCAGTGAGTGTGTGTGTTAGTCACTCAATCATGTCCAACTGTTTGTGACCCGCCAGGCTTCTCTGTCCATGGGGATTCTCCAGGCAAGAATACTGGAGTGGGTTGTCATTTTCTTCTCCAGGGGATCTCCCCAACCCAGGGAACAAACCTGGGTCTCCTGCATTGCAGGCAGATTCTTTACTGTCTGAGCCACCAGGGAAACCCTAGTCAGTGCTTAATTCCTTTCAAATAATCTTTTGGTAAACAAATTTCTCTTCAAAAACCATAATTTGGACAGTTCTTAAGAGCTGACTGAAATGTCAGGGCAGCAACCCATTGACAAGAATGTATGGAGGCACTCTTAAAAGCAAAGGGTAGGGGACAATGTGGCATTTGAGAGCCCAGCTGGAACTGGGTTTGGACAGCAGACCTGTCACTTACCACCTATGGACTCTAGTTAAGGTATCTAACATTTCTGTGCTTCAGTCTCATGTAGAAAACAACACCCACCCTTTATTCTGCTATACGAGGAAGAAAGCAAATCATGCATTGAATGCTTAGCACTGGCCTGAGAACAATAAATGACAGCTATTGCCATATGCCACGCACTCAAGATCCAGAAATAGAAATGAATAGGAAAAAAAAAAATCAGTGCTCTTGATAACTGAGAATCTCATAATAATCTATTTCATTGTAAGAGGTCAGATTAGAATCTGAAGAATCAAAAGACAGTGTGGAAGAATTTTGTGCACAATTTGGGGGTATCTGCCCATCATCTGCGACCATCCCATTCACAGGAATGGCCTCCAGCAGTCACATTTATTTCAGAGTTTTTCTCTCCTGACCGTAACATAGTGAACTCACTGAGGGGAGGCCACGACACAGACCAGGACAATGAGTGTTTGTCTCCCAGCAATTTAGAATCTCAACCAAGACAGTTGGGTTTCCACGGGTGGCCTGGAACAGTAAGATGCTGAACTAGGAACTAGCACACGGAATGGAGAGGAGAAATATTGTCTTCAGAGGGAGAGAATAACTCAGCAGACCCAAGAAAAAATGAAGAGAACAGAGGTGGACAGAGTGGACTTTCCCGCCAGAGGTCTGTGTTCTGCTTTTAGGTTGCTTCAGACAACCCCATACACAAAACATTTTCCTTTTTCTTACTACTTACTGTCCTAAGGATAATATCAGGTGGCAGCGTTAGCTCTTGATCATCAAAATGATCAATTGAAACAAAGGAGCAAGAAGACAATATAAAGGCCATAGGTTTCGATGCTTGTGGTCTTAACCAAACAGGATGTTCATTAAAACTTCCTTCAGTAGAAATATTAGACCTTAATATACCCATGGTGCCCAAATCCAGCTTTCTTTCCTGAACGCTATACTTGTAAATCCGATGGCACACTAGAATTTCATCATCATCATAAGAATTCTTCATTGAACGTCTACCGGGGAATGAAGCACTGTATTTTATATAATCTGGGGCATGAAACCTTGCACAATTGTTTTATACAGTCTTCCAACAAGCCCATGTTACTCTCATTTTGCCTACCAGGAAACTTAGGCTTAAAGCAGTTGAGTGACTGAGCCAGAGATTTACAGAAATTGGAAGAACCAAAGACTACTGGATTCTACCCCAAAGCCTGAGCTCTTTTCTATTTCGTCTCTAATAACTCAGGACTGTACCAGCGCTTTTCATAACCAACAGATTGAGAACAAACTCACTGACTGGAGATGACCTAGCACGACCTGAGTTTGAATCCTAGTTTTACTTCTTCACAGCCAATCACTTAAAATTCCCTCAGACTTAATTTCTTCATTAGCAAACTCAGGGCAAGAAGACTGCCCTACCAACTCTCCCAATATTGTGGAGAGGATGAAGGAAGACAATGTATGTGAAAGCACAGCATAAATCCTGAACAAGGATGCCAACAATTATACTAATCTTATCATATAGCCTTTACGGTTTCAGTATTTATAGAATTAAGATTTAAAAAAAAAAAACCTGATCCACATTCTGATCAGAGTCTTAATGATGTTTAAATGAGACGTGAAAATATTTTACACATTCTGAAGGGCACTGGAAGTTTAAGGATTAGCATATTGAGTTAACCTTGAATTCACTGCAAGATTTTCTCAGACCGTTTCAATACATATATGGTCCATGACCTCCTGAAGTTTACAGTTCTTCGAGAAGGGATAGAAAGTGTAAGAAAGTAATGACAAGGATGAAACGCTAAAACAAAGTGCAGTTTCTTTTGTGTAAATACCCTCATCTCAGACTTCACCTGACGCCTTCTCTGAACCCCTGTGCAGCCACTTCCAAGGGTCTCAAGTGGCTTCATACTTAGTCTCCATGTAATTGCCAGACAAGTATTTACTTACATATCAATGACCCGCTCAACATTACAAATTGATTGATAGCAAGGTGTCTCGTAAAGCAGGGGTCCCCAACCCCAAAGCCTTGGACCAGTACTGGTCCTTGGCCTGTTAAGAACTGGGTCACACAGCTAGAGGTGAGCAAGCAAAGCTTTATGATTATTCCCTGTACCACCCTCCCACCAACCTTCCACTGCCCACCCCCCAACTCCTCCATGCCCCCACCTTCTGTCTGTGAAAAAATGGTCTTCCATGAAACCGGCCCCTGGTGCTAAGGGTGTCAAAAATGCTGTTGTAAAGCACCTGACAATTAACTTTTTTTATTGTAAGGGCCTGACATTAAGCTTTTCATTGCCAAAATATCCACTTCAAAGACATTCATCTTCAATAAACACAGTGCCAGCTACACAACTAGCTAATAAGCCAGGCCATCCTACTCATGAAGTTCCCCGTTTCAGAAAGCCCTAGGTAATCTACATAACTGATCTTTTTGAGTGACCCTGCTTTTCAAAACTTCCTCAGCTTTAACCCCTGCTCTGTTTTAATTCACCAAAGAAGAATGAACCTGAGAACATGAGGTACCTGACCAGAGGCGCCGCTCCAGCCAGGACCCTGCCCTACCGCAAACCTAGAGACTTAAACAGTAGAAGCACAGCCAAATGCGTCAACTTGCAGTTCTGGCGGCTCCATTTCATTGCCTATCCAGCTTCCAGATGCCAGCCACATTGTTAACTCACAGCCTCCTTTCGTCGTCTTCAAGACCAGCAATGCCACCCTGCACTCCTATCTCATTCCGACTCAGCGTTTTCTGCCTTCTCTTCCCCCTTTAAAGAGTTCGGGGTTACAATGAAAACACCTAGGCGATCCAGGCTACTCCTGCTCTACTTAAATCAGCTGATTGTAACCTTGCTTCTATCTGTAACTTCAATTACCCTTTGCCACATAACCTAACATATCCCCAGCTTCCAGGGATAAGATCTGAGCATCTTTCAAGGCCATTATTCTAACTACCACAGTGCGTTTAAGCAAAAACCTGGAGGAGGTAAGGAAGCAAACTTTGTGGAAATTGGAAAAGAAGAGCTTTCCACACAGAGGTAAAAGTGAAAGCCAAGGCACTTTGTGTGTGTGTGTGTGTGTGTGTGCGCGCACACGCGTGCACGCACACGTGTGTTTGTCCTCAAATACTCAAGACTGAACACCTTCATACAGTGTTCATGTTAGTTTCGAGTGAACCCAAAACACAGGAACTCATAACAGCAGGAAACAGATCCCTCCAGAAAGCACAAGGTTTGATAAGTTAGAAAAGTAAAGCTTTGTTTTGTCCAGAATGTTTAAACCATTTATTTTCAATACTAAGAAAGGATGGTAAACCTAATTATTTGAAATTCACAGATAGCAAGGCAACTGGATGTGTTACCTTTTTTTTATAAAATCTCACAGAATTGCAGAACATTATTTTTGGAAGGGATGTCAGCAGGCATCTTCTATCTAAAGCACTTAGTCCATGACTACATAGTAGTTTCTCAGTAATTATTTTCTGAATACCCTCAGATTAAGAATGAAAATTGTAACAACATGTGCCCTTCACAACCACTTGTAGGTTTAAATCCTCCCTCCCTCTTTTTTCCAGCTCTTTCATGGAACAACCATATTCCTACATGACCTCTACCCACAACTGATCTATCCCACCATAAGCATCTAGCTCAAGCTTGAATTTATCAGATTTTTTCCTATGATTTTGAACTTGGGACCACTGAGCAGTCACTGCCTGCTGACAGAAGTTTTAAGGTATACAATTCAGGAGCTTCCCTGAGAAAATATAGAGCTGGTACCCAGGGTAAAACAGAAAGTCAGTGATTCTGACCTGGCATCATTGAGTACCTGAACCCAATTATTTCTGAGCTTCTGATGAAGTCTCTGAACTTCTCAAGTTATGTTTTTCAACATTTTCTTGGAATCCCTGAACGAATTAATTCCCCTTCGTTGCTCTTAGATAAGAGCCTAGTAAGTTGAAATATTAGACTCACAGGGTAGAAACCTGAAAGCCAGAGACAGCTAAGTCTGTATTCACAAGGGATAGCCATAATTAGTTAGAGAGCCAGGACTCAATGAGGCTTTAGTCCCCCACTTTGGGATCTCCCCATGAATAATATGATCCAAATTGAGGACTCTACTCCAAACTATTTCCTATATCTATTAATTTATCTCATATCCATCACCACCATCCTAGTCCAGGCAGCCATCATTCTCACCCAGCCTACACCTTCCTGTTGTACCAAGGATAAAACTAAATTTTTACTTTTCATGCAATGCTCAATAATGCCTCATTTTCTGACCTCATCCAGTCCTCCTCCAATGTATTTCAGCCATACAAGTCTTCTTTAAGTTCCCAAAAGTCAAGTCCTTCGCTCTGAGATCCCTTAGGTAGCTATGTCCTCATTCTGGAATATTCTTCCTTAGTTCCTTTTCATCTTTTACATCCTTGTGAGGTTTTCCTTCAGCACCTGTTAAAGGAGGCTCCTTCCCTTTGGTCATTTACCTCAGCACTTCATATTTTTCATAATGCTTTACATATTCTACACAATTTAGAATTTATGATTAAAATAACATTTGCTTTTTTAAAAAGAAATCTCCCAGTAGACTGTAAGCTCCATGTGTTTTCCTCACCACTGCATACCCAGGACTTAACCAGAAACCTAGCACTCAACCCAACTCCTCACTCTCTCTCATATGCTATATATCCAATCCATCAGCAAGTCCTGATGGCTCTACCTTAAAAATGTGTTTCAAATATGGCCACATCTCTGAGCCACAGCCACCACTTTGGTAATCCACGTCAGCATGATCCCCCACCTGGATGAAGGTGTTTGCCTCCTTGAAGCTCTTCCTGATTCCTCTATTGGTTTCCTAATGTCTGTTACCCCAAAACAAAGATGCTCCTAGAGAGTCTCTGAAAACAGAAATAATATCATGTCACACCCCTTCTTTAAAGCCCTCTGGTTTCTATTACTAAAAAAAATTATCCAAAATTTGGAAACAACAAAAGAGGATGCACTGCTTGACAGAGTTACCTAAGAATTTTTTAACGCCAAGGAGAAAACACCTTAATTTGGCTTGACTAGAGTCTAGATTCTGTGAAGTGCCATGTGAACGTGCATATTTCTCTCTGATGGAAAACCCCAGCGTTAAACTTGCATTGTCCTTTAAGATACTAACCAGTGTAGACATGTTAGCAAATTTACCTTAGCATGTCTTTCCTCCATTCCTCCAATTTTCTTTTGAACCAGCTTTACCGCTTTTTGGATCCCTCATTAATTAATGAGTTTTTATAAAATATATGATACAGGTTCATTCTACATTTTAAAAAGTCATCTTTCTAAGCTTTTGAAAATTAAACTTGACAGATTTGGATGTCTCACCAGGAAATCCAAGTGGAGTCACCGGTTACCCAAAAAAGGCACCTGATATTTTAAGCCCATGTTTTTTGGTCCTGAAATGATTCCCAAAAAGCACTATGTCTTTGTTTGGCCTACTATAACAAAATATCATAGACTAAATATGTTCATTCGTACCATTCTTTTAGATTTCACATATAAGAAACATAATACGATTTACAAAACAGAAAGAGTTACAGATCTAGAAAACTACCTTATGTTTACCAAGGGGGGATGCAGGGAAGGGATAAATTGGGAGATTGGGATTTACATATACACACTACTATGTAGAAAATAGATAACTAATAAGAATCTACTATACAGTACAGGGAAATCTACCCAATACTCTATAATAACCTATGTGGGAAAAGAATCAAAAAAGAGTGAATATATGTATATATATTACTGATTCCCTTTGCTATACAGCAGAAAGTATCACAACATTGTAAATCAATTATACTCCAATAAAAATGTTTTTAAAACTACCATAGACTAGATGACTTTGAAACAAATGCTTATTTCTTACAATTCTGGAGGCTGAGAAGTCAGAGATCAAGACGCACCAAACTCGGTGCCCAGTAAGGACACACTGTTTGATTCACAGAATGCACCTGTGTCCTCATGTGGTGGAAGCAGTGAGGCAGCCCTCTTGCGTCCCTTTTATAGGGCACTAATCTCATTCTTGAGGGCTCCACCCTCACAACCGAATCACCTCCCCAAAGCCCCATCACTCTTATACTATCACCTTTGGAGTTAGAATTTCAACATATGAACTTTGAGAGGACATAGCAGTATATAACACACTAGAAATTAATCTGTGTTGAATTTTTTTAAATTTCTGTGACTCTGTTTTTGTTTCCAGTTCTTAGCCAGGTTTGTTTCTGGTTTCATGATGCCCTACCTTTGTTCAAATGGATTATTTTGTCTTGTATATATGTAAGAACGAACCTCTGGACTACAAACTTAATACAATTATAATAATATTGTCTCAAATAAAGGGAATGCCAAAGAATGCTCAAACTACCGCACAATTGCACTCATCTCACACGCTAGTAAAGTCATGCTCAAAATTCTCCAAGCCAGGCTTCAGCAATATGTGAATCGTGAACTTCCAGATGTTCAAGCAGGTTTTAGAAAAGGCAGAGGCACCAGAGATCAAATTGCCAACATCCGCTGGATCATGGAGAAAGCAAGAGAGTTCCAGAAAAACATCTATTTCTGCTTTATTGACTATGCCAAAGCCTTTGACTATGTGGATCACAATAAACTGTGGAACATTCTGAAAGAGATGGGAATCCCAGACCACCTGACCTGCCGCACTTGAGAAACCTGTATGCAGGTCAGGAAGCAACAGTTAGAACTGGCCATGGAACAACAGACTGGTTCCAAATAGGAAAAGGAGTACGTCAAAGTTGTATATTGTCACCCTGCTTATTTAACTTATATGCAGAGTACATCATGAGGAACGCTGGGCTGGAAGAAGCACAAGCTGGAATCAAGACTGCTGGGAGAAATATCAATAACTTCAGATATGCAGGTGACACCACCCTTATGGCAGAAAGGGAAGAGGAACTCAAAGGCCTTTTGATGAAAGTGAAAGAGGAGAGTGAAAATGTTGGCTTGAAGCTCAACATTCAGAAAACAAAGATCATGGCATCTGGTCCCATCACTTCATGGGAAATAGATGGGGAAACAGTGGAAACAGTGTCAGACTTTATTTTTTGGGGCTCCAAAATCACTTCGGATGCTGATTGCAGCCATGAAATAAAAAGACGCTTGCTCCTTGGAAGGAAAGTTATGACCAGCCTAGATAGCATATTAAAAAGCAGAGACATTACTTTGCCAACAAAGGTCCGTCTAGTCAAGGCTATGGTTTTTCCCGTGGTCATGTATGGATGTGAGAGTTGGACTGTGAAGAAAGCTGATCGCCGAAGAATTGATGCTTTTGAACTGTGGTGTTGGAGAAGACTCTTGAGAGTCCCTTGGACTGCAAGGAAATCCAACCAGTCCATTCTAAAATAGATCAATCCTGGGTGTTCATTGGAAGGACTTATGCTAAAGCTGAAACTCCAATATTTTGGCCACCTCATGCGACGAGTTGACTCACTGGAAAAGAGTCTGATGCTGGGAAGGATTGGGGGTAGGAGGAGACAGGGACGGCAGAGAATGAGATGGCTGGATGGCATCACCGACTCGATGGACATGGGTTTGAGTGAACTCCGGGAGTTGGTGATGGACAGCGAGGCCTGGCATGCTGTGGTTCATGGGGTCGCAAAGAGTTGGACACGACTAAGCGACTGAACTGAACTGATACTTGTTGAATGTGTATTATGTGCCAGTTTGATTCTAAGTATTTTACATGTATGAGTTATTCAAACCTCATAACAAACTCCACGAAAAGTTATCACTATTTCCACTTGACAGATGAAAAGAATACATAGACACATATACTTCAGTTTTGTTCACAAAGCAATTATGGCATAAACTTTTTTTACTCATCTTGAGAAAGACTGTATAAAATTGGAAGTGGAACAATTCTTATTCCCATTTTGCAGGTGGTGAAATGGAGATTTTGATGTTTGATGGCTACCCAAGAACCCAAGTTTTCTTCCTCCAAATCGAGTATTTTTGCTTCCAAACTATACTCTCTCAGTATAAAAGAGCAAAAAGTAAATAAAGAGGTCACAAGAAAATTTTTAAAGAACACAAAATATTTAGGTACTCTACCCAGTATAGACATAATTTTATAATATGTAACTATCAAGAGCCAATTCCAAAGAAAAAACAAAACCCCCTCCTACATTTATAATAAAAGCACAACAGACACACTGAAACCAGAATATTAAAAAGAATCTGTTTTACCTTGGACAGGCAAAGATATTTTCTAAATGATTATATGTTTAAAATATCAGCAGCAGTTTTGGGTAACCTCTGAAGTAAAACAAGAAAAATCATTGTCTTTTTAAAAAATATTTTGACAGGCTACCACTATTGTTTCTAAGAAATTATGGCTCCAACTTGAGAGTGCTCCAAAAGGGTTTCAATTAAACTAAATATCTCTTTGCAGGATTTAAAAATTAATATTTACCAGACCTCTTGCCAGCTCCCTACAAAGAAGCAATGTACAGTCCAAAACTATGCTGAACATAGGATTCAAGCAATATGTCTGTCTGAACACAGTGAATATAACAATCCAAGAAAATAAAACCTGAATTACACTAGAAGAATTACAGATCAACCAAGGAATTCTACTGTGCATTGTCATCATACTTGAGACTTCAAGATTCCTATAAGAGCAAAGCAAGATGTAAGTTTTCAGAGTCCTTACACTAACAGTGCTTTTATTTATCGAGTTGGGTTGAAAATGACTAAAATCAGAGTGACCTCAAACAGCTATGAACCTATGAACCTATCTCCTATTCTCTTCTAGAAAATACCAGCGAATGGTGAATGGCCATTTAGATGGTGAATTGTCCTTGGATTTCTTCCACACTCTCAAATTATATCCTAAGGTGTTTTGCTATTTCTGGAATATCTTTTGCTTATGGTGATAAAAGTTCTTGTCCCAGTTTCTTTCTCAAATTACAATACCACTCTGCTCACAGCCATCCAAAAAAAGAATATTAGCAATCACTGTGTGCCAGGGTTTGTTTTTTTTTTTCCTGGATCCAAGATATTTGGGAGGACAATCTGTTTCTATTGCCAATATGCCCAGTTGTATATTGTGACATAAATAGATGTGTTTACACAGTACACTCACAATTTGTGATAAAAGCTAGCTAATATTCCTTATAGAGGTTTTCTCTGATCTTTTTACAAGGTGGCCACCACCCTTCCCCTTAGAAAACACCTTAGCTACACTTCTATTGGATTAGTATATATCAGACCTGTAACCATTTTCACAGCTTCAAGTGCTAATCAATGTCATGATTGACTCAGTGAGGGCTAGAGGGGAGTACATAAAAGAAACCAAGGCATCATTAAGACCAATCTCAAAAATTCTATTTTTGATGGGGACAGGGAGAAACATGGAGATCTGTTTGCAGATTTGTTGCAGGAAATGGCAACCCACTCCAGTATTCTTGCCTGGAGAATCCCAGGGACAGGGGAGCCTGGTGGGCTGCCGTCTGTGGGGTCGCACAGAGTCGGACATGACTGAAGCGACTTAGCAGCAGCAGCAGCAGCAGCAGTGGTTACCGCCCAAGTTTTAGATAATGAGGCTTATATTCAAACAACCCCAAGTTCAAATTCTGTTCTGCCTCTCACTAAAACGAAGATGTTTTAAAATTTCTTTATTCTCCTAAAGTTCCACTTCCTCATCTGACAAACTGAGGTGATGCTGCACAGTGCTGCAATCCCAAATAATGAGATCACGGATTTAGGGAGTGTGATGAAGTGCCTGGCACATAATAAATACTTAATAAATGGTAGCTATGATTATGATTATTCATGCTGATTACCATGGATTCATTCATCCATTCGACAATGAATAATTAAGCTTATGCTATCCTATTTTCTCACTTTTGAGAGCAACACTTTTTTCACATTTCAATGTTTTTTAAATTGAAGTGACATTACATTAAATATACACCATGTATACTTATTTTTACTTCTGCAAAGATGTCTGTTAATTTGCTGATGTATCCTACAGTGACAATGTCCTAGGGCTAGCCACTGCTCTAGAAAGTAGAGGGTGACAAAAGTAAGTAATTAAACCCCTGTTGAGTGGGAATCTGCAGCCCCTGATGCCTGGCAGAGAGGCCATGTGGCTTCAGGTCATAGACTCAGTCCTTGAGCTGCTACTAGCTGTTTTTGGATCTTATCCTAATAGTTCCAAAGATATGGGGCCACTCTGAGAATCTGACCAAAATTACATGCCTTCTCTCCAGGACAGAAGTACACATGTATCATCCGTTTTACATAGAATTTTAATAGTTCTGTAGACTCTTCAAAGATAACCTGTGGTATTACCAAAAGAGTCTATGAAACCTAGACGAGAACCCTGTTTACCCACTTATGAACAGTCCCCAGTTACTCTGCGGGTCACGTTTTTGATTCTGTGATCCTGTGAGTTTAAGCGGTAAGTATGTCCTGAAGATGAAGAACGAAGTGCAGAGTTAAGAATCACTGGCTCAGAGAGTCCCCAACAACAGCTTAAGCTGGGCTGGTATCCAAAAAAAATCATCTTTAAGGAGAAAGAAAAGGGGGTTTATGTCCACCTTAGGAAAAACAACCTACAACTTGTTGCTTTTCTCATTCATTTAGTGCAAGTCAACCAGCCACCGTGTCAGTGTTTGATTTACTCTCCCATTAGAACCACCCATCTTTGCAGCCCTGTGCTCATTACTCCAAATCTAGACTTGTGGTTTGGCTGGGTCTCAAGACTGTAACCATAAATGTCAATGTAAACACACATTTTCTAGAGGGATGATAAAATCAAAACAATCTATTTTCAGGAAACCAATGTGCAAATGCATCATCATAATATGATTTTTTTTCTACAATTTATAAAACTCAGGTCAAAGTGCTTGTCAAAAAGAATTCCTAGTGGGATGCTGATGTGAGCCACCAGGCTCTCTTCTTCAACAAAGGCAGTACATCAGGCTGCACTCAGGAGCACCGAGAGTCTGTGCTGGCTCTTAAATAGATTATCTAAATGAAGGCTTGGAGCATCCAGGGAGCTCCTTTAGGGATGTATAGTTTAAAAAGAGGAGACTCCAATTCAAAGGTCAAGGTCAGGGTGATGTCCAGAGCCAGAGTCTTAGAGTGGGAAGTATTCATTTGTGATATGATGGCTGCAAGAGCAGAGAGATGAGCAAAGCCGGAAATCAAACATGGACTCTGAAGTCCAAATATTAAATATAACCAGGAAGAATGAAAATTCTATTAAAGACCAGAAGTATAAATTAAAACTAGATATGGAGTCAAAATTGGAAACAAAGGAGGGGATTTATTTATTGATTGAAAAGTTATGACCAACCTAGACAGAATATTAAAAAGCAGAGACATTACTTTGTCAACAAAGGTCCATCTAGTCAAGGCTATGGTTTTTCCAATAGTCATGTGTGGATGTGAGAGTTGGACTATAAACAAAGCTGAGCACAGAAGAATTGATGCTTTTGAACTGTGGTGTTGGAGGAGACTCTTGAGAGTCCCTTGGACTGCAGGGAGATCCAACCGGTCCATCCTAAAAGAAATCAGTCCCGGGTATTCATTGGAAGGACTGATGTTGAAGCTGAAACTCCAGTACTTTGGCCACCTGATGAGAAGAGCTGACTCATTTGAAAAGACCCTGATATTGGCAAAGATTGAAGTCAGGAGGAGAAGGGGATGACAGAGGATGAGATGGTTAGATGGCCTCACCGACTCAATGGACATGAGTTTGGGTGGACTCCGGGATTTGGTGATGGACAGGGAGGTCTGGCATGCTGTGGTTCATGGGGTTGCAAAGAGTCAGACACGACTGAATGACTGAACTGAAACTGAACAGTTCTAAGCAGAAATGATCGGTGGAAAAAGGGGGTAGGTAAGAAGGGTGATGAGACCCTGACGTGAATGATGATCTCAGACACCACGCACATTATTTTAATGACCAGCTGGAATGTATTCTTTGTAAAGATGGACTTGGCTTAAGAACCTCTAAATGGGGTCATAAAGATACTTTTTTCTCCAGTATGCATAACTATTTCTTTAAATAGCACAGTACTTTTTAAAAAACTATAAGAAACTCATCATGCTTTGAATTCTGAACCACACATTGAATTTGGACTCTCTTGGCAAAATCCAAACAAAATGGATATTTCCATTATATTCATGATACTGTGACTTTCCTAGTGACGATGTGGCCACTAGTCTAGTCACTCTCAAAGCCGAGCTTTACTTCCTCCACTCAGGATTCCTTCCTCCATTAAAAGAAATAAAATAAAATTATATTTGCTGACTGTATTGTTGTGAAGACAAATATAACCCCAATCAGATTATGTCCATTTTTTTCTTCTGATTTCAAAAAAACTTAAGTTTTTTTTGTGAGTCCTAGGTACCTTAAAAAAAAAAAAAAAACTTAACCCACTCCAGTATTCTTGCCTGGAGAATCCCATGGACAGAGAGGCCTGGTAGGCTACAGTCCACGGGGTCGCAAAGAGTCGGACACGACTGAGCGACTGAACGGAACGGAACGGAACGGAGGTACCTTACACCTAATGGTGGTGTTAAATTAATGAAACAAGGATACCATTAGACTGATGGTTCTAGTACCTTTGCTATTGTCCTGCTGCTAAGTCGTGTCTAACTCTATGATCCCATGGACTGCAGCAGGCCAGGCTGCTCTGCCCTCCACTGTCTCCTAGGGTTTGCACAAATTCATGTCCATTGAGTCGGTGATGCTATCTAACCAGCTCACCCTCTGCTGCCCCCTTCAGTTTTTGCCTTCAATTTTTCCCAGCATCAGGGTCTTTTCCAATGAATCAACTCTTCACATTAGGTGGCCAAAGTATTGGAACTTAAGCTACAGCTTCAATCCTTTTAGTGAATAGTCAGTGTTGGTTTCCTTTGGGATTGATTTCTTTGCAGTCCAAGACACTCTCAAGAGTCTTCTCCAGCATCACAATTTGAAAGTATCAATTTTTTGGTGTTCAGCCTTCTTTATGGTCCAACTGTCACATCTGTACATGACTACTGGAAAAAGCATAGCTTTGACTATATGGACCTTTGTTGGCAAAGTGATGTCTCTGCTTTTTTAATATGCTGTCTAGGTTTGTCATAGCTTTCCTTCCAAGGAGCAAGCATCTTTTAATTTCATGGCTGCAGTCACTGTCTGCAGTGATTTTAGAGCCCAAGAAAATTGAAAAGGCTTTCCCCATTACTGTAGGTGCTTAGGACATGGCAACCCACTCCAGTATTCTTGCCTGGCAAATCCCATGGACATAGGAGCCTGGAGGGCTATGATCTGTGCGGTCTCAAAGAGTCAGACATAACTGAAGTCACAGCACACACAGCATGCACAGCATAGATGCTTGTCTCCACGCTAGATCCAAGGAAATTCATGGTGAAAGTCCTTCCCACCAGACCTCAGTGCTTCTCCAAGCAGAGGTCACACAGCCCAAGGGGTTTCAGAAAGAACAATCTGTCTCTGCCAAAACCTGTCTCCAGAAGTCATCAGACCTGCTCTGGCCCCAGTTGTTCTCTGAGACCACAACTAACAGGAAATTAGCAGCAGCCTTTGCCAGCCCCACAAATTCTGAGTCCCAATTCCTCAACCTGTGCTACTCCAAGAGTCTTCTGAGCCAACTCTGATGCCCCAACATATGGTTTTCAATTTTGTCCAGTGTTCTTTGTGGGGACCAGGGGATGGCTCCCAAGAGAAGTTTAGAGGGAGCTCAGCCCAGCCTATAAAGCACCGCAAGGGCCTGGATGTCTCCAGCACACTGGTCTGGTTCTCTAGCATCTCTTGGACACTGCCTGTATCAGTGGTATTCCGGC
The DNA here is from genome assembly GCF_049115385.1 of Moschus berezovskii. Taxonomy (NCBI): domain Eukaryota; kingdom Metazoa; phylum Chordata; class Mammalia; order Artiodactyla; family Moschidae; genus Moschus; species Moschus berezovskii. The sequence goes on from NC_142475.1 coordinate 51,790,178, forward strand.
ATGCCCACCACCCTTTCTCAATGAGGGTTCATCATTTGCAGCTTACAGCAATCTTCAGCTTCATTTTACAAACAGAGAGATTTGGAAGATCTTCAAAGCACAGAGCTAGAGACAGTTTGAGGAGTCACATAAATAATTTATATGCTGATTACATCCTGATCTACTGACCTGTATAGGCAAAAGTGAAGTCGCTCAGTCGTGTCCGACTCTTTGCGGCCCCAGGGACTGTAGCCTACCAGGCTCCTCTGTCCATGGGATTCTTTAGGCAAGAATACTGGAGTGGGTTGCCATTTCCTTCTCCAGGGGATCTTCCCTGACCCAGGGATAGAACGGTCTCCTGCATTGCAGGCAGACGCTTTACCCTCTGAGCCACCAGGGAAGCCCTGGTATAGGCAAAAGCCTAGCTTTAAATCCCACAAACCTAATTGTAGATTAAAACAACAGTTCTGATAAGAAAGTAGAGGGAACTGAAACCAAGGTGGAGAATGTTTCCTGAATGCTGTATAATTTCCGTTCCATTTAAGAAAAAAATTCCCTGACTAGAGAAAAATATTTTCTTCTAATATGTATCAATGAACATATTATATCTAATATACATATCTATCTAATATATATACATATATATCTAATATGTATAATTAAGAGTAGCTATCAATCTGAATCATGACTACTATTTATGCAAAATTTTAGACATTAGTATGACTCAATTTCAAATAGGATTTATTTCATAGGATTGCTATGAGGATTGATGAGGGTGAAGGAAGAAAGTGAAAAGGCCATCTTAAAACTAGATATTAAAAAAATAAGATCAAGGCATTTGGTCCCATCACTTCATGGCAAATAGAAGGGGGAAAGGTGGAAGCAGTGACAGAATTTCTGCTTCTTTGGTTCTAAAATCACTGTGGATGGTGACTGCAGGCATGAAATTAGAAGATGACTGCTTCCCGGCAGGAAAGCTGTGACAAACCTAGACAGTGTGAAAAAGCAAAGACACCATTTTACCGACAGAAGTCCGTATAGTCAAGGCCATTGTCTTTCCAGTAGTCATGTATGGATGTAAGAGTTGTGTCAGGAAACATCTACTAGGAGGTTTCCTGTGTGCTGTTTTAGATCTGTCAGGAATTCTCTGTTCCTTATTAATTCCTGAATATACAGGAATTAAGAGGAGAGGCAAGCCTCACCCAGAGGCTGAGGAATCCAGGCATTTCCTTCATTAGTTTTTCTATATGGTGATAAGTACCCTCTTCCTTTTTATGAACTATATGGTAAAAATGACTATTTACAACTCTCTCTCTTTCATATAGATGACCTCATGTTACCTTGATAACTTGTGAGTTTTGATTTTATCTCTGCTGAAAGTAGCTATCTTGTAAGACAGTATATGTGCCCACACAATGTTGAATAAAACGCCTTTGCTCCATCAGAGCTTTGATCCCCGTGTCTTGCTTTCTCTCTCTCTCTCTCTTTTTCAGGCTAATTCCCGGAGCGTAGAGGCTCTCTGGGTTCACTTTCCTGCCCGGGCTTCTAAGACCCTCTCGAGAAGGCGCTCTGTGCCTTCACCCCATCGAGAGGGCGCCTGAGGCCTTTGTGAACAGAACAAGTCCCGTGCCAGGGGCTTTATTGGCTTTCTGCGTAAACCAAGGAATATCAGCCTCTTTCTCTCTCGTTTACTTTCTCATCGGTCGACACCAGATCACCAGGTTCCGGTCCATTAAAAGACCAACAAGTTGGACAATAAAGAAGGCAGAGAGCTGAAGAATTGATGCTTTTGAATTGTGGTGCTGGAGAAGACTCTTGAGAGTCCCATGGAAAGCAAGGAGATCAAAACAATCTTAAAGGAATCCTAAAGGAAATCAGCCCTGAATATTCTTAGGAAGGACTGATGCTGAAGCTCCAATATTTTGGCACCTGATGTGAATAGCTGACTCATTGGAAAAGACCCTGATACTGGGAAAGATTGAGAGCAGAAGAAAAACAGTGCAAGAGAGGATGAAATAGTTGGATGGCATTCCTAATTCAGTGGACGAGTTTGAGCAAACTCCGGGACATAGTGAAGGACAGGGAGGTTTGGCATGCTGCAGTCCATGGGGTCACAAAGAGTCTAACACGACTGAGCAACTAACAACAACAAATATCTGGATGATAATATCCCTTGAACCACACACATTTTTGGTATTGTCATGTCCTTGACACTGAGGTGATGGGCTGGTTAATTTTCAGTTTCTATTTTATATTTTTGCCATTATTTGTTCTCTTAGTAAGTGACACCTGAATGAAATGACCTGGGATAAAAATAAATAATAATATAGACTGAAATTGTCAGGGAATATTCATCTTTTAATTTATATATTTTAAAAGTGTAATGTACTTGTGAAATTTTTGGAGCAACTTGTAAAAATGGGCACCCCACAAAATCTGACAATTAGGCAAAAACACAGAATAGGAATTCAGCAAAGGACGCAATGGGAGTAGAGGCTTCCAAGAGCCGGACATTAGCTGTTGCTACATTTGACCATAATGCTTTTCACTAAATTTGATAGCAGCTTGTATTTGTATTTGAGAAAAAGAGAATGGGAAGAACAAAGGGAAACGTTTTAACTTTTCATTGCTTGACCAAAGACCACATGCCAGTGTACCCAACTCAGCCTGCCCTCAATGAGAAATCTCTAAGCATATATTGAGTGCCCACAATAATTTCTATTTTTGAAAATAAAATTAAAGTAAAAGTAATTCTATCAAAGGGCTTCTCTGGTACTCAGTGACAAAGAATCCATCTGCCAATGCAGGAGACATGGGTTCAATCCCTGGGTCAGGAAGATCCCCTGGAGAAGGAAATGGCAATCCATTCCAATACTCTTGCCTGGAAAATCCCATGGACAGAGGAGCCTGGCAGGCTACAGTCCATGGGGTCGCAAAGAGTTGGACATGGCTTAGTAACTGAACAACAATGATATCAAAGCATGAACATAACACCATCTTCAGTTCAGTTCAGTCAGTTCAGTCGCTCAGTCATGTCCGACTCTCCGCGACCCCATGAATCACAGCACGCCAGGCCTCCCTGTCCATCACCAACTCCCGGAGTTCACTCAAACTCATGTCCACAGAGTCGGTGATGCCATCCAGCCATCTCATTCTCTGTCGTCCCCTTCTCCTCCCATCCCCAACCTTTCCCAGCATCAGAGTCTTTTCCAGTGAGTCAACTCGTCGCATGAGGTGGCCAAAGTATTGCAGTTTCAGCTTTAGCATCAGTCCTTCCAATGAACACCCAGGATTGATCTCCTCTAGAATGGACTGGTTGGACCTCCTTGCAGTACAAGGGACTCTCAAGAGTCTTCTCCAACACCACAGTTCAAAACATCAATTCTTCGGTGATCAGCTTTCTTCACAGTCCAACTCTCACATCCATACATGAACACAGGAAAAACCATAGCCTTGACTAGACAGACCTTTGTTGGCAAAGTAATGTCTCTGCTTTTTAATATACTATCAAGGTTGGTCATAACTTTCCTTCCAAGGAGCAAGTGTCTTTTAATTTCATGGCTGCAATCAGCATCTGCAGTGATTTTGGAGCCCAAAAAAATAAAGTCTGACACTGTTTCCACTGTTTTTCCATCTATTTCCCATGAAGTGATGGGACCAGATGCCATGATCTTTGTTTTCTGAATGTTGAGCTTCAAGCCAACCTTTTCACTCTCCTCTTTCACTTTCATCAAGAGGCTTTTGAGTTCCTCTTCCCTTTCTGCCATAAGGGTGGTGTCACCTGCATATCTGAGGTTATTGATATTTCTCCCAGCAATCTTGATTCCAGCTTGTGCTTCTTCCAGCCCAGCGTGCCTCATGATGTACTCTGCATATAAGTTAAATAAGCAAGGTGACAATATACAGCCTTGACATACTCCTTTTCCTATCTGGAACCAGTCTGTTGTTCCATGTACAGTTCTGACTGTTGCTTCCTGACCTGCATACAGGTTTCTCAAGAGGCAGGTCAGGTGGTCTGGGATTCCCATCTCTTTCAGAATGTTCCATAGTTTGTTGTGATCCACGCAGTCAAAGGCTTTGGCATAGTCAATGAAGCAGAAATAGATGTTTTTCTGGAACTCTCTTGCTTTCTCCATGATCCAGCGGATGTTGGCAATTTGATCTCTGGTGCCTCTGCCTTTTCTAAAACCTGCTTGAACATCTGGGAGTTCACGGTTCACCTATTGCTGAAGCCTGGCTTGGAGAATTTTGAGCATGACTTTACTAGCGTGTGAGATGAGTGCAATTGTGCGGTAGTTTGAGCATTCTTTGGCATTGCCTTTCTTTGGCATTGGAATGAAGACTGACCTTTTCCAGTCCTGTGGCCACTGCTGAGTTTTCCAAATTTGCTGGCATATTGAGTGCAGCACTTTCACAGCATCATCTTTCAAGATTTGAAAGAGCTCAACTGGAATTCCATCACCTCCACTAGCTTTGTTCGTAGTGATGCTTTCTAAGGCCCACTTGACTTCACATTCCAAGATGTCTGGCTCTAGGTCAGAGATCACGTTATTGTGACTATCTTGGTCGTGAAGATCTTTTTTGTACAGTTCTTCTGTGTATTCTTGCCACCTCTTCTTAATATCTTCTGTTTCTGTTATGTCCATACCATTTCTGTCCTTTATTGAGCCCATCTTTGCATGAAATGTTCCCTTGGAATCTCTAATTTTCTTGAAGAGATCTCTTGTTTTTCCCATTCATTGTTTCATGATTAATTACCAAGACAGCTAAATTGCCTAGACTGACCCTGCATCATTCTGATTTAGCAACCTCAGAGAAGATCATCTAAGCACTTCCAGCTTCCTTAAGAATCACAGATCCAGGGATTTCCTTGGTGGACCAGTGGTTAAAACTCTGTACTTGCAATGCAAGGGCCACAGGTTCAATCCCAGGTTGGGGAACCAAGATCCTGCATGCTGTGCAATGCAGCCAAAAAAAAAGAATCACAGATCCTAAGAGTTCTAAAGGATATTAAAAGTCATTCACACAGTCACTTATTCAGTGCTTAAGGCCCCTCCTAAATATCTCTGCAAATTGATCTCCCAGATTCTGCTTGATGCCTCTTCTCATGACAGGAATCAGTACATCCTATAGCCTTCTATTCTATGATCCAGCATCTCTTCTAGAAATACCTCCATGTATTAAGCCAAAATAAACTTCTATTCTTAATTCTATACTCCCCTCTAGCTAATGGATTGTTTCTTCAGGAGGAAGAATGAGGTCCCCCTATATTCCCCAAGTGAATTAGAAAAACTTTCTACTTCATGTTTGTCCACAGCACTTACCACGATGTATCATAATCACCTATCTACAAACCTAGACCGTAAGACAGAGACACCAGGCATCTTGTACATAGATCAGGGACAGGCTCACAGGAGGTTTTCAGGAAAGAGTTGACAGATATGAGGATGGATGGATCGGTGAATGGATGGATGTGTAGATGGACGGATAGAAGGATGGATGAATGTGTAAGTGGGGGAACTTTTTAAATTATTGTTTATTGAGCACTTACTTTATGCTTATAACTTACTCCATCTACTGAACAGACTATAAAGTAGATATCATTGTAATTGTCTCCATTTTACCACTAAGGTAACAAAGACTTAAAGAGTTACATTAACTCCCAGTTCAGTTCAGTTCAGTCACTCAGTCCTGTCTGACTCTTTGCAACCCCATGGACTGCAGCACGCCAGGCCTCCCTGTCTATCACCAACTCCTGGAGTCTACCCAAACTCATGTCCATGGAGTTGGTGATTCCATCCAACCATCTCATCCTCTGTCATCCCCTTCTCCTCCAGCCTTCAATCTTTCCCAGCATCAGGGTCTTTTCAAATAAGTCAGTTCTTCGCATCAGATGGCCAAAGTACTGGAGTTTCAGCTTCAACATCAGTCCTTCCAATGAATATTCAGGACTGATTTCCTTTAAGATGGACTGGTTGGATCTCCTTGCAGCCCAAGGGACTCTCAAGAGTCTTCTCAAATACCACAGTTGAAAAGCATCTAAAGGATCCATATTTAGCATTTGGGTCTGAAATGTGGATGGATGATATTAAACAAAATTTATACTTTTAGCCACTACATTCTAGTGTCATAAATTAAGGAGAGAATAAATAGTGAATCAATCTATCAACTAATTTTTTACAGAATCCCACTGTTTCAAAATTTTTCAATGTGCTTTGGAATTCTGTTAAAGCTTGCAAGAGCAAGGTTTAGATTTTGGCTGAAAGCAACTTGTATTCAACCAGTTGAAATAGGGGGAGAAAAGCTATCAAAAACCAGCCACTACTCCCCATTTTTAGGGATACAGAATAGGGACAGCATTTATCTCTACCTCCCCTTTTGTTTGTTTGTTTTTTCCCAGACTTTAAGCTTTTTATTTTGGATTGGGAAGGGGGAGCCTGGTGGGCTTCCGTCTATGGGGTCACACAGAGTCGGACACGACTGAAGTAACTGAGCAGCTGCAGCAGCATAGCCAGTTAACAATGTTGTGATAGTCTCAAGTAAACAGAAAAGGGATTCAGTCATACACATACATGTATCCATTCTCCCCCAAACCCCCTCCAATCCAGGCTGGTACATAACATTGAGCAGAGTTCTGTGTGCGATAAAATAGGTCCCTGTTGGTTACTTTAAATATAGCAATGTACATGCCCATCCCAAATTCCCTGACCCTTCCCCCAGCAACCAAAAGTTCGTTTTCTAAGTCTGTGTGTAGCTCCCCTTTTGAACGTGGGACAAACCTCAGCTCCCATCAGTGGGGATCTGACAGTTAGCAGTAGAGATTTAAAATGTACACGAACTTCATCTAAACCTCATTTGGGCTCCTCCCTTACTCTGGAAAGCTTTACATTAAACTTTGTAACATAAGAAGAACATGCAATTTAAATTAAAGAATTGAGGGAGGTTTGGGTATCTTCCAGCCCGGGTCAGCAAACCCCAAAGGCCTATAATTAGATTTTCCCTCTGTTTCTTCTTAATCATCAAAACCATAGATGAGAATAAAGCTTAATCAGATAGATTGCCTACTCTTCCTTCAAGATTCAAATCTACTATAGACACAAAAATATCTTAAGGGATATTTTCCAAATACCTCCAAATCTGTTTAGTTGGCTGTTTTTATTCTAGTCTGTCCCATCCTTATAACCAAGCACAATGATTCCAAGCACAAAACCATAATATAACTCCAATATTACACAGATCTCACCTTGACGGAATTGGCTTTGTGTTTTCTGACAGCAGTTTTTCAAGTAGTACATTTCTTATGTTTCTTAAATAATATAAGAGGTACAGAAACCATTGAACCAATTTCAGGTCTGTATTCTACCTTATAGTGACACCAAAAGGTACAACAGGGGCAAGCACTGAAAGCTGAAAGGACTTCCCTGGTGGCTCAGCTGGTAAAGAATCTGCCTGCAATGCAGGAGACCCTGCTTCGATTCCTGGGTTGGGAAGATCCGCTGGAGAAGGGATCGGCTACCCACTTCAGTATTCTTGGACTTCCCTGGTGGCTCAGCTGGTAAAGAATCTGCCTGCAGTGTGGGAGACGTGGATTCAATCCCTGGGTTGGGAAGATGCCCTGGAGAAGAGAATGGCTACCCACTCCAGTATTCTGGCCTGGAGAAGTCCATGAACTGTGTGTTCCATGGGGTCACTAAGAGTTGGACACGACTGAGCAACTTTCACTGAAAGCTGTAATTTGAAAGGTCAGGTCAAAGAACTATAATTTCTCTCTTAATAATTCCTTGTGTTGGACTTCCGTGGTGATACAGTGGTAAGAAACTGCCTACCGGTATAGGGGACAAAGGTTCAATCCCCGGTCCGGGAAGATTCCACATGCTGTGAAGTAGTTAGGCCCATGCATCACAACTACGGAGCCCTCCTGCTGCAGCTTCTGAAGCCTGCAAGCCTAGAGCCTCTGCTCTGCAACAAGAGAAGCCACCGCAATGAGAAGCCCATGCACCTCAACTAGAGAGTAGCCCCTGCTCTCCATAGCTAGAGACAGCCCACGCCCAGCAAGAAAGACCCAGCACAACCAAGAATAACTAAATAACTTCTTGTGTTTGTAAAGCCATACTTATACAGCACATACACATCTGACTTTCTCTAGCACATGCAGGAGTCGGATTGGCCTGAGTCAGAACTACACAGATGGGCTATTGGTGTTTCTGGTTCTAGGCAACATTATTGAACTCAGATTACGTGTTTGCCTTATTTTCTTTATCTATGAAATGGAACTTTAAAGATGCTCAGATGAGGAAAAAGAAATAATTCCCCTAAGATCCTTCAGTTTGGGATTAACCATGGTTTGGCATCACCGACTCTGTAGACATGAGTTTGAGTGTACTCCGGGAGTTGGTGATGGACAGGGAGGCCTGGCGTGCTGTGATTCATGGGGTCGCGGAGAGTCAGACACGACTGAGCGACTGAACTGACTGACTGACTGATACCTTGATCATTCTCCCTCTGGTTCCCCTGCCTCCCTACCACATGCTTTCTATCAAACCACACCAGTGAGCCAAACACAGTTATCCTGGAGATGGGAAAATCACCATGCTGGCGTCAGAGCTCAGGAAGAAGAATTTAATCCATTGATTACAGATGCACCTGCCCCATGTGACATATGTAACAGATTAAAGCAATTTACCATGTAGTATTTATCAGTACCCTTTGTAGGTTTATGTCTCACATTTGTTGTTCAATCGCTCAGTCATGTTGGTCTCTTTGTGACCCCACAGACTGCAGCACGTCAGGCTTTCCTGTCCTTCACTATCGCCCGGAATTTGCTCAAACTCATGTTCATTGAGTCGATGATGCCATCCAACCATCTCATCCTCTCTCACCCCCTTCTCCTCCTGCCTTCAATTTTTCCCAGCACCAGGCTCTTTTCCAATGCGCTGGCTCTTTGCATCAGGTGTCCAAAATATTAGAGCTTCAGCTTCAGCATCAGTCCTTCAGATGAATATTCAGGGTTGATTTCCTTTAGGATTCACAGGTTTGATCTCCTTGCTGTCCAAGGGACTCTCTAGAGTCTTCTCCAGCATCACAGTTTGAAAACACCAATTCTTCAGTGCTCAGACTTCTTTATAATCCAACACTCACATCTGCACGTGACTACTGGAAAAAGCACAGTTTTAATTATACAAACCTTTGTCTGCACAGTGATGTCTCTGCTTTTTAATACACTGTCTGGGTTTGTTATAGCTTTTTCCTCAAGGAGCAAGCATCCAAACTTTATTTTTAAAACTATATAATCATTCAAATGCTCCTATGACAGCTACCTCTTCCTTGAATCCTAATATCTTTCCTTTCTTCTTTTCTTCTTGGTGTTAGCTGCTCAGTCACATCTGACTCTTTGTGACCCCATGGAGTGTAGCCCCCCAAGCTCCTCTGTCCATGGGATTTCTCAGGCAAGAATACTGGAATGGGTTGCCATTTCCATCTCGAGGGGATCTTCTTGACCCAGAGATCAAACGCAGGTCTCCTGAACTGCAGGCAGATACTCTCCCACTTGAGCTAGCAGGTAATCTTTGCTTCTTAATCGGAGTATAACTGCTTTACAGTGTTGTGCTAGTTTCTGCTGCACAACAGTGTGAATCAGCCATAAGGATACATATATCTCCTCCATTCTGAGCCTCCCTGCCACTCAACACCCCCATCCTACCCATTCAGGTCATCACAGAGCACCGAGCTGAGTTCTCTGATATAAAGCAGCTTCCCATCAGCTAGTTTACACACGGTAGCGTGTATGTCAATGCAACCCTCAGTTCATCCCACCCTTCCACCCCCCCCGAGTCCACAAGCCCATACTCTGCCTGCTTCTCCATTCTCACCCTGCAAATAGGTTCATCAGCACTACTTTTCTAGAATCTTTAAAAATCTGAAAAGCAAATAAAGTAGTCAAAGAGTAATGTCTCAAACTCCTTCCCAGGCAAGACTCTGGCTTTCTAATTCAAAGGTTACTGGCTTCAAATCCTTCAGCTTTCCTTTTAGGAAAACAGAACATTTGCATGGTCTGCAAGTGTTAACATCAGAGGTAAAAATCAGGGGTCAGAAGTGACTTCATGCTATTTTTATTGAGACAGTATATCATTGTTCAGTCGCTCAGTCACGCCCAACTCTTTGCGACCCCATGGCCTGCAGCATGCCAGGCTCCCCTGTCCTCCACTATCTTCTGGAGTTTGTAGGAAAAAGTTTTTAAAGGACTCTATGGTAGACAAATACTTTAAATACTTTCCTTCACATAGAAAGAACTCATACAAACAGGTAGGATTAGGTTGGGCAGCAAATGGCAAGACAAACGATAGTGGACTAAGCAAAACAGAATGTATTTCTTTCTCATGTGAATCCTGAGGCCCTTCTGAATGCCTTCTTTTTCATTGTTCGGTTATCAGCAACATGTGCTTTCACCTTTGAGCACTGTGATTTCTGTTCCAGTTCCAGACATTACATCTGAATTCAAACCAGCAGGAAAAAGGAAAAGAAAGGAGTGGGCGCACCTCCTGCTATAAGGGCATTTTGTAAAGTTGCATATCCACTCAAAGCTTCACGTCTATGCTGGGCATTTTGTGTCTGTGCCTCCACCATAGCCACTTCCCCATACTGCTTTGTGCTTTGAAGGACTTACCTGAATGGACACCATCAATGAGCCTCCTTGCCCTCTGACTTCCACTGATTCCAGCCAACTGAGCTACACTCAGGAGACCAGAGGACGAAGGAGGGTGAGGATGGGTATCTCTTTCCCCAGCCTGTCCCCTGTTAGTTGCTAAGAGTTGGCTCTCTCTATCTAGTGCATGAGTGGGAGTGTCTAGTAAAACCAACTAAAAGTCAATCTTTTATTATTACCATGCACAAACAATTCTGGGCTTCCCAGGCTCAGTGGGTAAAGAACCTCCAGCAATGCAGGAGATACAAGAGATATGGGTTCAATTCCTGGGTCAGGAAGATCCACTAGAGGAGGGCATAGCAACCCACTCTAGTATTCTTGCCTGGAGAATCCCATGGACAGAGGAGCCTGGCAGGCTACAGTCCACAGGTCACAAAGAGTCAGACATGCCTGAAGTGACCGAGCACGCACACACACACAGACAATTTTAAACAATGTCAATGATTAACACTACTCCTGCCATCTACAGACCACTCCCACCTTTACCTCTCCCCACCTGTGGCCACTGCCTCTCCCACGGGTTACAGCTCCTGTCAATCATCCATCTTCATCCAGTGATTCTCTCCAGGTTTATTAATCACTTCTTCCTCCTTGCCCCTCAGGCCCAGGGGTGAAAACAGCTCTCTGTATATGTTCCTCTGAGTTTCCAAAACTCCTACACACACTCTCTCTTTAGTTACTTTATCAAACTCTGGCCAATTATCCAGTTTGAGTGCATCATTTATTTCTTGCTGGTACTATGGCTGATTCCACCCAGCAGCAAGAGAGTTTTCATCTTGAAGTAGTCATAAGTCAAGATAAAATTTTTAAGTTCTTTATTGAAAAAAAAATGATAACCTAGATATCAGGACAACAACAATCTCTGTCATCCTCAATATATGATTTTCCCTTATTTGAACTTAGAGACCACAGATCTACCAAATGTAAATACTTTTAAGATTATTCCCAGGCAAAGCTCTCATTCCTCTAACCACTTTTGCTCTTCCCTCCAAGGAAAGTCTCAAGGAAACCAGCTAGATGGGTGCCACTGAACAGTATATCCAGTGTGCTGCCCTAAAGCCAAGTAGAAGGAACTTGATTCAGTCCTAATATCCACTCAGAGGTGCCCTTAGGAAAGGTTGTATTCAGAACATGACCAACTGAACAGAGGGACACCCTGCCCAGTTAGAACAGACACTGCCAGGACTCACTCCCCTGGTGGTCCAGGGGCTAAGACTCTGCCCTCCCAATGCAGGGGGCTCAGGTTCGATCCCTAGTCAGGGAACTAGATCCCACACACCACAACAGAAGATCCTGCATGCCACAACCAAGGCCCGGTGCAGCCAAGTAAATAATAAATGATAACAATGAAAGAACAGACACTGCCTGGTGTGCCATTCCAGTGCAGATCCACTGGACATTTTCCTACCCCTTAAGAGAGTGGAAGAGATAGTATTTGATCTCATTCCTCCACCCACAGACTCTGGACACCTCCTCATCCCCGTGTCTGTTTCATGAAGTCAGGCCTGTCCACACCAGCCCATCCTTGGCTCCTGGGCTGGATCAGCCTCCCCACTGGAAAGGCAACTTGATAGCTCCTGTTTCTTAACTGTGAACCCCAGCCAACACTTGCTTTTAGCTTGTCAGCACCCACATGGCCACTTCCTTGTAGTACTGATTTTACAAAGGGAAAGGCAATGTTTAGGAGCAACAAAATGGCCAAGGATGAACAATTAATTGAAGAACTTTAATTTCCCTCCCTACGCATTCCCCAAATAAAGTACCTAGTAAATTTGGATTTCATTGTCTTATTATAAAACAGTCTGCCCTGGGAGAGCCTGGTGAAGAAGACTCCACAAAGCAGTGAGATGTGCTTTTCAAAGCCATGTGTCATTGTCATGGCAATCAGCAGACAGGCCCCTATTGTGCACAGCTCAGCTCCAGGGCCCAGAGCACAGGACATCCTGTGAGTGGGCTGCTGGTTGTTTGGCTGTTGCTACAACAAGCCTCAGAAAGAACGTCCACGGGGTGGGGGGTCAATGTTTGAAGTCCCCACAAGTCTGAATGCAGGTCTCATTTCTCCTCCTTGTGGTTGACTGAAAATGTCAAGCTCTTCTAAAAGTGAGATAAAGCCTTATATAGAGAAACACTGAGGGTGGGTTTTGTTCTGGCTGATTGTTTTTAATCTCTGTGCCAAACACTTCACACATACACACACACACACCCCACCACTAATCCTTACAAGATCCCAGAGAAGTAAATGTGACTATCGTTGCTGTTGTTTAGTTGCCAAGTCTGACTCTTTAGTGACTGCATGGACTGTATCCCGCCAGGTTCCTCTGTCCATGGGATTCTCCAGGCAAGAATACTGGAGTGGGTTGCCATTTCCTACTCCAGGGAATCTTTCTGACCCAAGGACCAAACCCACATCTCTTGAATCTCCTGCATTGGCAGGTGGATTCTTTATCACTGAGTCACCAGGGAAGCCTTATAAATGGGACTAGTTTCATTTATAAAAGATGAAATTGAGGCCTAGAGATGTAAATAACTCTGTGTATCCTGGAATCTGGGAAGCAGAAGCGTAGCACTGGGGTCTCAGGTTGGCCAGCATCCAAAGCCCCATCACATAGTCCCTACCTGTGGACTGTGAGGCCTGTGGACACAGACCCTCAACTCTGACCTCCACAGGGTGAGGTGGGCAAGCAGCTGACCAAGGTGGTGTCAGAGAGGAAGGCAGTGATATGGTAGCATCATGGCAATGCAGGTCAGCTGCCTGTGCCAGCTTGGGCAGGGAAATCACCAGCAGAGGATGGGAGCTGGGGCAAGATGGGTTCATCAGTTATCTTTTGCTACAGAGACAATCCCCTTCAAAATACAGTGGGGTAAGGAGAGCAGTATAGAAGTTCCTTAAAACACTAAAATTAGTTACCTTGTGATCCAGCAATCCCACTTCTGGGCATATATCCAGAAAAGACAAAGAGAAAAAGCCTCTGATTTGAAAAGACACATGCACCCCAATGTTCACTGCAGCACTATTTACAACAGTCAAGACTTGGAAGCAGCTTAAGTGTCCACTGACAACTGATAGATAAATGGATATATACATAGCTCTAAATGATCTAGACCAGTATTTCCCAAACTGGCTATCTCAGAAAACTGTTCCTGATATGTTAATAGACAACTTGTTCTGCAATTGCCACGGGCAATAATTGTCCTACCCCACCTGAAGTTCATCCCAGGTGGGGCTAGAGGGAAAGAACCTGCCTGTGAGATGGGAACACGAAGAGCTGATGGTTCACGAATGAACAACTTGGATCAGAACAGCCATGTGCTGCAAGAGTAAAGCCTCCCGTGGAGACTCAACCAGGAAGGCGCTCACAGCCCCTCTTGTGCGCACAGCAGCGATGAGACCGCCTATCTGAAGAGCGTGCTGTCTCGAGTACCCTAGGATCGCTCATTCCTACAGCACATCTGCAGCATCCAACACAACCTTCCCTCAATTGCTGAGGAGTGATTATATTCTCTGAGGTACACAGAGAATGTGAAAAGCGGTTAGAGAACCCAAGGACATTTTTTAAAAGCTTTGCAACCATTTTTCTTTTTAAAAAAAATTTTTTTTAATTAATTTATTTTTTAATTGAAGGATAATTGCTTTACAGAGTTTTATTGTTTTCTGCCAAATATAAACATGAATCACCTATAGGCATACATATGTCCCCTCCCTCTGGAACCTCCCTCCCATTTCCCTCCCCATCCCACCCCTCTAGGTTGTTACAGAGCCGTGTTTGAATTCCCCGAGTCATATAACAAATTCCCACTGGCTATCTATTTTACATATGGTACTGTAAGTTTCTGCATTACTCTATCCATACACCCCACCCTCTCTTTCCTCCTCCGCTCCCCATGTCCATAAATCTGTTCTCTATGTCTGCATCTCCATTGCTGCCCTGCAAATAAATTCGTCATTACCATCCTTCTAGATTCCATATATATGTATTAGTGTACAATATTTATCTTTCTCTTTCTGACTTACTTCACTCTGTATAATAGGCTCTATGTTCATCCACCTCATAGAACTGGCTCAAATGCATTCCTTTTTATGGCTATTAAATATTCCAGTGTATATATGTACCACAGCTTCTTTATCCATCCATCTGTGGATGGAAATCTAGGTTGCTTCCATGTTCCAGCTATTGTAAATAGTGCATCAATAAACATTGGGGTACATGTGTCTTTTTTCAATTTTGGTTTCCTCAGGGTATATGCCTAGTAGTGGGATTGCTGGGTCATATGGTGGTTTTATTTCTAGTTTTTTAAGGAATATCCATACCATCTTCCATAGTGGCTATATCAATTTATATTCCCACCAACAGTGCAAGAAGATTCCCTTTTCTCCACACCCTATCATACACATTAAAAGATGCTCAGCATCGTTCATTATTAGAGAAATGAAAGTCAAAACTACAATGCAATATCACCTCACACTAGTTAGAAAGGCGACCATCAAAAAGTCTACAAACAATAAATGCTGGGTGTACAACCTTTTTTCCGTGGGGATACTACATTAAGTGGTAATCAAGGAAACAAATAAATATCAGCTGTAGGAGAACTGATGAATTGGAAATGGGTGGGAGGGGCGGATTCTGACCTAACTTGTAACCAGGGAGGGTAGGAGACCCTCCAGAGTCTCAGTGAAAGCTCCTGGGATCCCCCAAAGCACAGGTCTTAAAATGTATTACCTACATTCTTAGTTTATGCTTCTCAAGGAGATTCGTGGTAAAAACATAATCACAGTTTTGCTGTTTCTTTTAGTTGAAAACATTTTAAAATTTGTTGAACAGGTGTTTCTCTGCTTTTACTTATTTGAACACTGTCTTAGCTCAGGCTGCTGCCACAGAATACCATACACCAGCTGCCTTATGAACAACAGAAATGTGTTTCTCACAGCTCTTTGGCTGGGAAGTTCATGGTCAAGGTGCTGGGAGATGCAATGTCTAGTGAGCATACACTTCCTGGTTCATAGTCAGCTGTATTTTGGCTAAGTCCTCACCTGATAGAATGCTTGCTTCTTTTATAAAGGCATTAATCCCATTCATGAGAGTTCAACTCTCATGACTTAATCACTCAAAGATCCCACCTCCTTAATACTATAACTTTAAGGAATTAGATTTCAACATATAATATCAAACCAGTCAATCCTAAAGGATATCAACCCTGAATATCCACAAGAAAGACTGATGCTGAAGCTCCGATACTTTGGCCACGTGATGCGAAGAGCAGACTCACTGGAAAATACCCTGATGCTGGGAAAGATTGAAGGCAGGATGAGAAGGGGACGATGGAGGATGAGATGGTTGGATGGTATCGCCAATTAGATGGATATGAGTTCAAGCAAGCTCCAGGGGTTGGTGATGGACAGGGAGGCCTGACGTGTTGTGTCCATGGGGCCACAAAGAGTTGGACAAGACTGAGCAACTGAACTGACTGAGACTCTCCCTCCCCGACAAAATGTTTAATAAAACACCCATTTCTCACCCGTGCCTCATGGAATGGGTTTCCTTCTAGGGAGAAAGAGAGAGAGTTTAACACATAGCAATTCACTTCAAAGAAAACTCTGTAAAGCATGTCTCTTTTCTCAGAATCTTGCCCCGGACACCCTGGTACTCACTCTTTTACTGACTTCATGAACTCCGAGGAATGAAAATCTGGGAGCCATCTCCACCAAGGAACAACCTATCTGAGAATGATACCAAGCATAGGTAGGCAAAACTGAGCAATGGAGATAAACGAACTGTCATGATTCCATCTGAACCCCCGAATCCAGTCATACCTGAAACCAGCAAAACTGGAAAGCAGCCAGAATGAAAGCTAGATTCATCAGTATTGTAAGCTGACAAATTAAGGTTAGTTCACATTGCCGTCTATACCCTGAAGCTAAATGATTCCCAAATAACCCTTCTTATTGTAAAATAAAGAAATTGAGATGCTAAGAAATCCATTAAGTTGAATAAGTCCACATGGCACTAAATGGGAGAGCTGTAATTCTACTCCAATTTAGCTCCAAAGTCTCTGAGCTCTCCCCTACACCCCACGATGCCCCAGAGTCTCTTGTTTTTCAGTTCTCCATCACGGACAGTGATTTTCACATATGCTAGTTTCCATTTGCTACGAATGTCTTTAGATTATTCAGATCCCACTGGAGACGTATGCTCATGGAACTCTTCCACTCTCTTTCACTTCTCTTTGTCATCCACCTACACTGTAATCAAACTAAAAGCTGGTTTTCACAGTCTAAACAACTCAGAGCAGTAAGAACTGTGGCTGTGCAGCGAAGAGAGAAGAATAAATCTTCCTGATTTGGGACCCAAAGACAAATTTCCACAATAGTCCTTGGAGTAAATGACAAGTTCTAATCTCATCGATGGCAGAGTGCCATATTTTGACAATAGTTTCAACATGAGCAGCCTGCTGGGAGGGCAGTGTTGGTGACGCTTCTTGAAAAAACTTTTTTCAAAAATGCAATGTGCTCTCCCACTTACCAATTGGTTCAGGAAAGGGGGAAAATGTCACAGAGGAAAAATGAGATGACCTTTGAAAACTTAAACAATGATAGTCATTGATGAGAGTATGAATGTAGTCAAAACAAAAGTAACACTCCTTTATCCCTTGGTAGAAATTTCAGAACAAATCCATGTTCTTGGCCACAGAGTATACACTCTGTCTTGGTAACTGGATTCTCACCTTGCAGCCAAATCACTCAGACAAGGAAAAGGCACAAAGCAGAGTGAGGAAAACCCCCACCAAAGTGTCTCCTAACACACAGGAACACACATACACACAAAGCAACCCACCCAAAAGCAATGAGAACAGAACGTGTATTGGTTTTGAAGACTAAGAAAATTGCATACAAATCTTGGCTCCACCACTTTATATTATGTGAACATGTGGAAAATTACATAAGTTTTCCAAGCCTTGTCTAAAACATAGAGACAATACCTACTACTCTGGCTTGCTACAAAGATTCCATAACATAACATACCTGGGGTCCCCTAAATAGCAGTGATGGTTATTTACTCTTCCTTTGGAACCACTCAGGTCAGGTTTCCCCCATAAGGCTTCAAGCATGACATAATGATGAAGCTTTGGTTCAGACCAATCTGGGTTCAAATCCTGGCTTAGTCAAGTCCTAACTCTGCATCTTAGGACAATGTATCCTTTAGCTTTTGCTCTGTGAGAAACAACCACAAAATCTCGGTGGCCTACAACAGTAAACACTGACATTGCCTGAATGCCTGTGGGTCAGCCAAGTGTTGGCTACTCCAAAATGGGCTCAAACCAGGGGGCTCCTCTGAATCCTGTTGCAGTTGCTCACACACCTGCTGGCTGACTGGGAAAGCTTTTCTGAGGTGGCTTTGATGCATGAGTCTCCTATTCTACTCCTGAATCAGAAACTCTATTCACCAGCACCTGGGCATGTTTCCATGGCAATGGTAAAAGGCCAAGCAAAAAGACAAGAGGCTTCCAAAGCTAAGCTTGGCACCAGCACACCATCACTTCTGCCATATTCTACTGGCCAAAGCCAGCTACACAGCCAATTCCAAAATTAAGAGGTTTCAAGATACTCCTGTCCCTTTAGTAAGAGGAAGTTTAAAGTCACATGACAAAGTTACAGGGGGGTGAAGAATTGGGGAGAGTGATGTATAATCTATCTCTCACATCATCTGTCTTGGTTTCTTAATCTGTAAAGTAGGAATAATTCTACCTACAGAATTGATTCTTTTAGATATTAATGATGTATTTGTGTGCCTATCACACTCTCTGGAACATACACAGACTTGATACATGTTGGCTAATAGTGGGGGTCAATGCAGTGGGCATGTGAGTGGAGTGGTGCTTGTTGTTTAGTTGCTTAGTCGCTAAATCATGTCTGACTCTTGAGACCCCATAGACCGCATCCCACCAGGCTCCTCTGTCCATGGGATTTCCTAGGCAAGAATACTGGAGTGGGTTGCCATTTCCTTCTATAGGAGATCTTCCCAACCCAGGGATCAAACCTGTGTCTCCTGCATTGGCAGGTGAATTCTTTACCACTGAGCCATGAAGGATGCCCAAGTGGAGTGGTTCTCTGTCCCAAATCTTTCTAGAGCGTTCTGGCCTGCTTTATTCACTCATTCATTTGTTAACTATTTATATAATATTCATTGCTTAGTTGCTCAGTCATGTCTGACTCTGTGCCCCCAGGCTCCTTCGTCCAGGGGGATTCTCCAGGCAAGAATACTGGAGAAGGTCAATACTGCCATGCCCTCCTCCAGGGGATCTTCCCAGCCAAGATGGATTCTTTTTATCCATGTAGGTCTTTTTATCCCTATTAAATGAAAGATGAAACTAAATCTGAGTGAATATCTCAGTGAGGTTTATCAGACAAGCAGCAGACAAGAGGACACCACCTCATAAAGTTAAGACTGTATTTAGGTCCAACAGTGCTATTTTAGGTTGGGACTGTCACTCAGAGTCTCCTTCTAACTCAGAATTCAAAGATTCTAAACAGTTTGTAGGGAACATCACAGTAACATCATGCTATATCTGATGCTTGTTCCATTCATTCACTTATCTATTTATAAAACAGTGAATGTCTGGCTTGTTCTGAAGGATGAAGGAGAGGTAACCTGGAGAAAGAAACGGGAGATCAGAGAAGCATAGGGCATTTCAGACAGAACCACAGCATAAGGAAAGGCAAACGGTGAAAAGGCACCCGTGAGACAGTGAGGAAGTTCACCGTAAGGCTTCAGTTTCAAGGCTGAGACGAAGTAGATGATGCTAGAGAAGTAGTCTGGCATTTTTTCAGGGATGACCATGAATGTCATGCAAAGAAGCAAGGATGTTAGATTATAAACAGTGAAGAGTTTTTGGAAGGTTTTAAACTTAGCAGCAGCAGCAAAAGGGAGCCAGATAAAGACAAGTCTGATCTTTCCAATGAGACACCAGCTGGCTGTGTGGGTAAGGGCTCTAATGAGGGTCACATCTTCATAAGAAAGACAACCAGCAGGCATCCTTCGACTTGGCTACTTTATAGAAAGGAAGTAGAGGGAAGGACTGGTACTGCTGGGTTGGACCCATCCTTCAGAACATAAGAGTACAAGAGGGATCCAAGCTAATACACAAGCACCCTTGTATATATTATACAAAGCTGACCTTTTACAATATACAAGCACAAGAGGGACCTGCTAATCAAATCTGAACACAGCAAACCTGAATTACTGAACTAGAAGGAAACTAGAAGGGCGTTCCATCAGTCCCCTTTTTACAAATGACAAAATCATGGCCCACAGAATGCACAGAACTCCTTAAGGTCACCCAGGAGCCGCCTCAATCCCAGTCCTGTCCTTGTCTCACCCCCACCCAGACATCCCGCCTCCTCTGCAGGTGACTGCACAAGACACCTGAGTATTGACTGTGCAGGCAGCTAAGAGGCTGCGGGTGCGGGACTGGAGCCCTTTGGGAGACAGTGTCACTCGGGAACTTCTATCTTTCTTGGCATGGACCCCACGAGCCCTTCTCCCCTCATGCTCCCTGCACTTTGGTCTCCCACAGAGGCCAAGGAGACACAGAGACCAAGGGCATGCAGAGCCAGCATCAGCCATCCTAAGAGAAGAACAGGTTCTACAACCCAGTGGAAAGTTTGTGAGAGAGGCTAAAACTAATCCCATAGGAAGAGGTTACTGAGATAAGTGATGAAAAATGCACAATTCTGAGAGAGCCAGATCCATGTCAGGAGGTGTCAGACCTTCTTGGCAGCCCAAAGTAAAGATTTCATGCTTCCACTGCAGGAGTCACAGGTTCAGTCCATAGTCAGGGAACTAAGATCCCACATGTCATATGACACAGTCAAAGTAAATTTTTTAAATAAATAAAATAACTGCTTATAAAACAGCAACTCCTATCCATATCAGGACATGTCAGAGACCCAGTCTCAACTTCTAATCTGTCTAGTGGACACTTCAATGGTCCAATCCTTGTTACAGCAACTTTGTTCCCCAAACACCTTAAAAGGCACCCCCAGCATTTACCTTTTGGGGCTTCCCTGGTGGTTTGGACAGTAATGAATCTGCCTGCAATGTGGCAAACCTGGGTTTGATCCATGGCTTGGGAAGATCCCCTGGAGAAGGGAACAGCTACTCACTCCAGTATTCTTGCCTGGAGAATTACATGGACAGAGGAGCCTGGTGGATTACAGTCCACAGAGTCACAAAGAGTCGGATACAACTGAGCGACTTTGACTCACTCACAGCACCTACCTGTTGCCTCCTAACCTCAGTTTTTGCTGATTTGAGGAGTTCTCAGGCTGACTGCTTGGCTCACATTGAACAATCAACATGTATGACCTTGATTCTGAAGTTCAAGTTCTCTAGGACTGCTTCTCTAAAGTAAAAGGCCAATAATATCACATCCCACTCTTCATTTCCCACCTGCAGTTTATTCATACAATTCTCCAATGTCCACAGCAGAAACTACACTTGAAATAAACTAAAGAGAGGCCCCCTTTACTCTAACAAAATTCAATTGTTACCATAAATCAGAAGAAAACAGAAAAGATAAATCTAAAGGAATACATCTGGGGTTGATAGTCTGTTGGCAAATAATCTTTTCTTGTTTCTCCCTAAGGTCTACGGTGAGAGGAGCTGGGGGTAGGGTGGGGTTTGGGGAGTAGTGTATTAGAGGAAAATGCTCTCTTTAGAGAAAGATTAGCTATGAAACAGGTAGCTCAAAAAACAAAAGGCAGGAAGCGTGCCTTCTATTCCATCAAAGTTCATGAATCACAGGGAAATCGAACAGACTCTCTAGGCTTAATTTAGTCCCTTTATTGTCTCTTCGGTTTATGGTTTTTCTTTCCTGTGGGCAAGCTATCTTCCCTATAGCTTTGAAAAAAATATTTAAAATAAAAATATTCCCAGAGTCTGTGGGTTCGTGGGAAAATGGGACAAGAGAGAGCTGTCGTAGGGCAACACAGACAGAGAATCTAAGAAAATGCATGCTCCCAACCCACTTCCAAGTAAGACATGCAGGCCAATTACAGACCTTCTCAGAGGAGCCCAGGCTTTAGACCCACTCGCGAAGTGGTCCCAGCACTGCAATGGGCCATCTCCAGCTGTGAGCTGGCTTGGCTCCCACTGCCAAACTGAAGCCCTGTGCGGTCTGCATGGCACAGAGATGAGGAACCAGGCTGTCACTCACATTCTGAGAGGTTTCCTTGGCAAGCAAAGCTCTGGGAGGTACCGTACAATAAACACCAAATAAACATTTCTGTAGGGAGCTTCACAGAAGTCAGATTTTCTGTAGAAAATATTGAAATACACCTAAAAACCATGTTTGTTTCCCAGCAAAGATGCCTTAACAGGCTCCTCGAATTGGTTAGTTCTATGGCTTTAGAAAATTTTGACATTCTGGGGTTAGCCACAAAAACCGAGTAACTGTATATTACCTAAAAGCTACAAAGATTGTTCTTATAGGAAGAGAGCTCTTATTTGCAATGTGATTTATATGTGCTGTGCTAAGCATTTGAAACTCACAGCTGTCCTCCAAGGAAGCACTTTCTCTAATAGACTCTACCTCTTTTTTTGTTTTTTTTTTAGCAGTTTTAAGCTTATAAAAAATTGAACACAAGATCTAGAGTTCCCATTTGATAACTCCCGATCCCCTACCCTCATTCCCCATCTTGTATTAGTGTGGTACATTTGTTACAACTGACAAGCCAATATTAATTACATCATCCGTAACTGAAATTCATAGATTTCATGAGAGTTCACTCTCTGTGATATATATGCTGTAAGTTTTGACAATAATGTAAGATGACAGGCATCCACCATTACAGTCTCACACAATAGTTTCACTTCCCTAAAAATCCCCGTGGATCCAAGATTCACTCAGTCTAGTGCTGCAGGCACCCAGGACAGACACCTTCACGCTCCCTTGCCTCACCTGTGGCAGACATTACTAATCAATCATGGCACATTTTCTCCATGAGCCCATATGACGCTCTCTCAGCACAGGGCTTCAGGCAACTACTAGGACAAACCATCACTGACCCTCAGGATGAAACTTGTCAGTGAGCCCTACACCAAAAAGATACCTGCTTGATTAAGAGCAGCTTCCAGGGAAAATTGGAGATTAAAACTTGAATCTCACAGAGCTCTACCAACTCTGAAATTCCCCAACCGAACACAGGCTCAGTCCGAGGTTTTCACTTCTATTTTCAGTAAGGTGGGAAATTAATCATATAAGGTGACAAATATCCCTCTGGCTTGGAATTGCTCAGTTCAGTTCAGTTCAGTCACTCAGTCGTGTCCGACTCTTTGCGACCCATGAATCACAGCACGCCAGGCTTCCCTGTCCATCACCAACTCCCGGAGTTTACCCAAACTCATGTCCATCAAGTCGGTGATGCCATCCAGCCATCTCATTCTCTGTCATCCCCTTCTCCTCCTGCCCCCAATCCCTCCCAGCATCAGGGTCTTTTCCAATGAGTCAACTCTTCACATGAGGTAGCCAAAGTATTGGAATTTCAGCTTCAGCATCAGTCCTTCCAATTGGAATTGCTAGTGATATAGTAAATGTTCATTTAATCCCCTGCATAGGACTATTCCCCTCCTCCTTTCCCCTGCCAACCACTACTTCAGGGTTACTGTGCAAACTTTCCTTCCATGTTTTATATGTTACTGTATTGATTCCCCTCCATAACTTGTACATTTAAATATATATATATATATATATTTTTTTTTTTACATATCATATGTTTCCCCGTACATATGTGTAAGGATTTCTCTAAGGTATATGCCAAGAAGTGAATTAACTGGATTTTAGGGTATACACAGTTTCAACCAAAGTAGAATTTACCTAGTGTTCCTACTTCTAATTATTCTCTCTAAGTCTATCTCCTCTTCTAGACTGTAAGCTTCTTGAGTGCCTCAAATGTGATAGTGTTAGTCACTCAGTCATATCCAACGCTTTCAACCCCATGGACTGTAGCCCACCAGGCTCCTCTGTCCATAGGATTCTCCAGGCAAGAATACTGGAGTGGGTTGCCATTTCCTTCTCCAATTGAATGTGATAGGCACCCAATTAATATCTGATGAATGAAACAATTTAATTTCAATTTCAGTAACTGGGGCTGATTTTAACTGCATCCTTAATCCCTCCTTTTCCCAAACAACTTTCACTATAGTGTGTTCCCCTCAAAATTCATATATTGATGTGAGAGTTGGACCATAAAGAAGATTGGGAGCAGAAGAATTGATGCTTTCAAACTGTGGTGCTGGAGAAGACTCTTGAGCGTCCCTTGGACAGCAAGGAGATCAAACTAGTCACTCCTAAAGGAAATCAGCCCTGAATATTCATTGAAATGACTGATGTTGAAGCTGAAACTCCAATACTTTGGCCACCTGATGGGATGAGCTGACATTAGAAAAGACTCTGATGCTGGGAAAGATGGAGGGCAGGAGGAGAATGGGGAGACAGAGGATAAGATGGTTGGATGTCCAAAGGACATGAGTTTGATCAAACTCTAGGATTTAGTGAAAGACAGGGAAGACTGGTGTGCCATGGGGAGCCTGGTGTGCTGCAGTCCACAGGGTAGCAAAAAGTCAGACACAGCGTAATGACTGGACAACAACAAAGCACTCAGAGTGGGGTAGGGGAGTCCAGGGACATGTGACAGCACAGAAGAGGTACCTCTGCGCCTGAGGTTTGGAAAAACTGAGGACAAGAGAAGGGGGTGACAGAGGATGAGATGGTCGGATGGCATCACTGACTCAAAGGACATGAGTCTGAGCAAGCCCCGGGAGATAGTGAAGGACAGGGAAGCCTAGAGTGCTGTAGTCCACGGGGTAGCAAAGCGTCAGACACGACTTAGTGATTGAACAATGACAACAACAAAATTCATAGATTGACGCTCCAGTCCCCTAACTCAAAATGTGACTATATTTGGTGATTAAATTAAAATGAGGCTGTCAGGATGGGCCCTAATCCAATCTGACTGGTGTTTTTATTTTTTAAAAAAAACAAGGAAATTTGGACACAAAAAGAGACACAACGGCTGTGCACACACAGAGGGGCGAGCCTGTGAGGACGTGGCAGGAAGGCAGCCAGCTGCAAGCCAAGAAGAAAGGCCCTGGGAGAAACCAGCCCTCACAGCACCTTGATCCTGGACTCCCAGGCTTCCGAACTATGATAAATAAGTCTGTGGTGTTCTATTATGGCCACCACAGCAAACAACGTGGAGTGCTACCTCTACAAACGAAGAATCCAAATTGCCATGTCCAAGCCCCCTCCTACATTGTCTCCATTAAACTCTGAAACCAAAATTTCTAGCTTAGCAGTCTTTCCTGAGAGTCCCTTGGACAGCAAGAAGATCAAACCAGTCAGTCTGAAGGGAAACGAACCCTGAATACTCACTGGAAGGACTGATGCTGCAGCTGAAGTTCCAATATTTTGGTCACCTGATGCAAAAAGCCAACTCACTGGAAAAGTCCCGACACTGGGAAAGATTGAGGGCAGAAGGAAAAGAGGGTGTCAGAGGATGAGACGGCTGGATGGCATCACTGATGCAATGGACATGAACTTGGGCAAACTTCAGGAGATAGTGAGGGACAGGGAGGCCTGGTGTGCTGCAGTCCATGGGGTCACAAAGAGTAGGACATGACTGGGCAACTGAACAACAACAGTCTTTCCATTACACCACTGAGGTTGAAGCTATTCCATGGAATTTCACATTACACACAGTGGGGACACACCCTGAGTAAAACGTTGGTGAGCTGCAGATTTTTAGGATCCCTTACCACGGACATCAGAACAGTTTCGTAAAATGGGACTTCCTCCCTAAATTGTCCGAATCAAGAACTTGAAGGGTTTAAAAAATAAATC
This sequence comes from Moschus berezovskii, assembly GCF_049115385.1. Lineage (NCBI taxonomy): Eukaryota > Metazoa > Chordata > Mammalia > Artiodactyla > Moschidae > Moschus > Moschus berezovskii. The sequence goes on from NC_142475.1 coordinate 51,815,754, forward strand.
AGGAAGAGTGCTAAAGATGCCATAAAAGTGATTTTTTTCAAAAATTTTCCAAGGAAAAGATTCAAGATCAGAGGCAGGTAATGAAACTGCTTAATAAGACAATTTTATTCATAATAAGTAGAAAACTTGTAAACAATGCAAATGTTCATCAAAACAGGAAAGAATAACAAAGTCCAGTTTAGCATTATGATTAAATACTCCTCAGCAATAAAAATGAACACTCTACCGAACCACACCAAAACCTGGACACATCTCAAAAACAGTACACTAAGAGCAAAAAGCCAAATACAAGACAGCACATTCCGTCTGATTTCATCTGTGAGAAGGTCTTAAAAAGCCAAGATGAATCCATTGTGACCAAAAGCAGAACAGAGGTGCCTGGGAGCAGGGGAGGGAGGGGAACAACTTGAAATGGGGCATCAGGGAATTTGAAAGCGATAAAAAATATTCTCTATCTTGTCTGTAGGGATGGTTATACAGGTGCATGTAGTTGTCAAAATTCATCAAATGTTAGACTTCCAATGGGGTCTTATATAAATAAACCTCAAATTTTGATTTCATAAAAAGACAAAAATGGTCAAAAGCTAGTATGTCATTTGATCCCGGTTATTCCATCACTCTGCTACTCTTAAAAACATGTGCATTTTCAATGTGACTGTGCCTGCCTCCACAACTGCAGAAGCATAAACTACTCATTCTGTGAACGAGTATACTTTTTCCATCTTGCTGCCCAAATAGATCTTTTCTTTCCATGCCCTGCTGATATCTCAGTCCACCTACTTTTTTACCACTTTTCAGAGTTGTTCCTTCCACTTCTGCTTCAACCTTCCTTTTTGTTGTTTGTTTGTTGTTTTCCTTTGTGGTCCCAAGAAGCACTTGTTGTTTAGTGGCTAAGTCATGTCCAACTCTTTTGCAACCCCGTGGACTGTAGCCCACCAGCTTCCTCTGTCCATGGGATCTTCCATTCATGAGTACTAGAGTGGGCTGCCATTTCCTGATCCAGGGGATCTTCCCAACCCAGAGACCAACTAAACCCATGTCTCCTGCAGTGGCAGGTGGATTCTTTGCCACTGAGCCACCAGGAAAGTCCTTAAGTACACACAGAATTATGCTAATTGTAATCCTTGCTTTAATGCGCACAATTGTCATTGGTTCCTATTACAATCCCATTTCATTCTATTTTATTTTGAACAGTATGATGCATACCCTCACTGCACAGTATAAGAACCAGAGCAACCATAACTTACATCTTCCCGTGTGTTCTTACACCCTTTCGTTTGCTTCCTCCTAAAATTTTATTCATTACACTTATAGTTCTTCTGCTTTCCTTTTTTTTTTAGTTTTTCACAAGCAAATGGTCTCATTTTACTTAAGTTGGACATTTCTAAAACAGGTATCATACTGTACTCTATTCCTTAGGATAAAATGTTAGCATAACATAGAGTTAATCCACTCTCACAGACACACGATAATCTGTTGCATACACATCTACAATATTTGGACTATTTTTGTCTTGGGCATTTAGGACGTGTCCAGGATTTTGTTATTATAAATAGTTCAGCTATGAACATTCTTGTTTGTGACATCTGGTGCACATGTACATGGACTTCTCTTGGGCATATGTACCCAGGAACAAGATATTAGGTCATAGGGCATCGGAATGTCCAACTTTACAAGTTAATGGCAAACTGCTTCTCAAAACTCTAAGTCTATTGGAGGAGAACAAATCGTTAAATGAAGAGGGAATGATACATTTTCTGAAACATTGACTATTGTCCTTACTTTCTTTAATATTATATATAATATATATATATATAACATATAATATATACACAGATATATATGGGGCTTCCCAGGTGGCACTAGTGGTAAAGAACCTGCCTGCCAATGTCAGCGCAGGAGAAAGAAGAGACCTGGGTTCAATCCCTGGGTCAGGAAGATCCCCTGGAGGAGGGCATGGCCACCCACTCCAGGATTCTTGCCTGGGGAATCCCATGGACGAAGGAGCCTGGCAGGCTACAGTCCACAGGGTCACAAAGAGTCAGACACAAATGAAGGGACTTAGCAGACATGCACACACACACATACATATATAGTCATTTATTAAAACCAGAAAATAAATCATATGCCATGTCCTACTTGGCTTCTTCATAAAATCACAGTTGGAATATTTGTGAACAATAAGAAAAATATTTTCCCCTTTTTCCAGAAAATTGGAAGCTATTATAATTAGCCTCTTTTAACAAGCTTTATTTTTATTAGTTAATTTATTTATTATATTTTTGGCTGTGCTGGGTCTACATTGCTGCACATGGGCTTTTTCTAGTTGCGGCGAGAGGGGGCTACTCTTCATTGCACTCCGCTGGCTTCTCATTGCTTTGATTTCTTGCTGTGGAAACAGGCTCTAGGCACGCAGGCTTCAGTAGTTGTGATACACGGGCTTTTGTTGCCCTGGGCATGTGGAATCTTCCCTGCCCAGGACTCAACACACGTGCCCCCTGCCTTGGCAGGTAGATTCTTATCCACTGTACCACCAGGGAAGTTCCAACAAGTTTTAGAAATAAGAACAATAGTAATGACAAGTCGAGCACTATTTAAGACCTATGCATCTATTTATGGTTCATAGTTTAGTTCTCATAACAATCTTATTAAGAAGTTCCTGTTACTGTTTCCATTTTACAGAAATGTAGATTGGGATTTAGACAGAGGAATACTAGTGAGTAGTTAACCTAGCATTCAAATCCACCATCCTTTTTCATCTTGGTCGTCTCAAGACTTGATAAATTTTTGTGACACTGACTTCCCCACAGGACGTTTCAGACAGTTTTCTCTCTCAAGGTTTCCTCTGGGTGTGTGACTCTCATGGTGAGACCCTGCTGTTTGTTCACTCTCAGTCACGCTGGGCTTTGTCCACACCTCGCTCTTCAGCATAACTGCCACCATCAGCCACAGAATGCCCCGTGGATCCATGTCTCCTCCTCTTGGGGCAATTCCTTTCAGATTTGAGCCGCACACACACTCACTCACATACTCCCATTCACACACACATACTCCACCCACCTCGCCTCCTTCCCACTGAAGACACTGCAGATCTTGACAGTCTTTTCTTGGCTGGATGTTGTGAAAGGGATGCTGAACTGATTGGAAGCAGGAGAAATATGTCCTTCATCAGCAATGAACGGCACATTTTGGACAAATCATGTAACCTCTTTGAGGCTAAATTCTTGTTGTGAAGATCAAATGAGATGACACGTGACAGCCCTTCAGGAAATATAAACTGCTAAATAAAGCCAAGTCACTGCTATTGCTGTCAGCCCCCTTTCTTATAACAATGCTATTTAAACCCTGATTAAATGGGTATCACACTGACATTCACAAAACTTGAGACAGTGCAGTATAATAAAGTGAGGGTGAGCCTGGAATAAAATGTATTGAGTTTTCAGCTGGCTCTTCAGCTTATCAAATATGTGTCCTTAAGCATTAACAACCTTACCTGAAAAATGACAACGATACTATCTACCACAAAGAGTGTGAGGATTAAATTGTATGTCTCACATAAAGCATCTATGACAGGGAGAATTCTAAAGTGGTCCCCAAGATTCTTGCCCTCTGATGCATGCCTTGTATAGTCCTCTGTATTGAGTATGGGTAGGGTGTGTAGCAACTGAGCGACTTCACTTTCACTTTCCACTTTCATGCACCGGAGAAGGAAATGGCAACCCACTCCAGTGTTCTTGCCTGGAGAATCCCAGGGACGGCGGAGCCTGGTAGGCTGCCGTCTATGGGGTCACACAGAGTCGGACACGACTGAAATGACTTAGCAAGCAAGCACAAGTGTGTAGGGCTTACCTTGTGGTTCAGCTGGTAAAGAATCCACCTGCAGTGCAGGAGACCTGGCTTAGGAAGATGCCCTGGAGAAGGAAAAGGCTACTCACTCCAGTATTCTGGCCTGGAGAATTCCATGGACTATAGTCCAGGGGTCGCAAAGAGTCGGACATGACTGAGCAGCTTTCACATGCCAAGGTGTGTAAATATGATATGATTTTTACTCCCATGATTAGATTACTAATAAACTGACTTTGAGTTAGTCAAAATGATTATTCTGGGCGAGTCTGACCTAATCAGATGAGTCATTAAATGAGGTATTGGACCCTTCCTGAAAGAAGAGATTCCAACTGGGAGAGAGACAGTGAAACCCTCCTGTTGACCCTGAAGAAGCAAATTATGTGTGGGGGGAACAGCCCACATTGCTAGGACCCGAGGGTGACCTCTAGGAGCTGAGGAAATCTCCAGACAACAGCCAGCAAAAAAAAAGGACCTCGGTCCCACAGCTGAGGAGGAGGACATTGCAACCCATTCCAGTGTTCTTGCCTGGAGAATCCCACGGACAGAGGAGCCTTGTGGGCTACAGTCCACGGGGTTGCAAAGAGTCGGACACAACTGAAGGGACTCAGCATGCACACACACACATGCTAAGCTGGAAAGAATTGAATTCTGCCACCAATACAATGAATTTGATAACAGAACTTGATAAAAGATAACATCTTCCCTAATCAAGCCTCTGGAAAAGAGTGCAGCCCAGCCAACACCTTGGATCCAGACTTATAAGAACTCAACTGAGCTGATTCATTTGGTCTGACACACTCAAACCCTGACCTACAGAACTGTGAGATATTAAGTGGGTGTTGATTAAAGCCACTAAGTTTGTGGTCATTTGTTATGCTGCCCTAGAGAACCAATACAGTATCTAACACACTGCCAAGCACACACTATGAGGTCAGTAAAAATAACAAATCTTAGTGCTCTCAGAAATATATTTAGTGTATCCTAAAATAAATACACTCTTTCCTGCCTCCTGATCCTCTGCATGCTCTTTTCTATACCTGGTATAGAAATGTTATTTATTATAAATTATTACTTCAATAACTTTCTTCTCTCCCTTTACCCATTTTTCACTCAGTCAATTCCTACTCATCCATGAGATCATACGCTTGAAAGGAAGGTGAAGAAACTAAACCAGAAATTTTTAATGACTACTCTGGGATGACCTAGTCAGTTAACAGTAGAAGTGAGACCATAACTCCAGCTTCCTAATAGCACCTAAAATCCCCTTAGCCCTCATTTGTCCATGAGGATGCCTGGTTTCCCTTATCTACCACCTTGAGTTTCCTCCCCAATCCACTTTTCTCAATAATGCCCTAAAAATGGGCATCCCTACACCAACAACTGAGAGAAATTAAGGTCCAAAGAAAGGTCCTCCCTCCATATAGTATGAGCATCTACCAGTGAATCAAAGTTTCTCCCTTCAAAACTGGTTGGCTTGGTATTGAGGTTATGAACAAATATCATTTATTCTATGCTCTAAGGCATGCACCCATAAGAGTTGCTGCTGTTCTTGTTCAGTCTAAGTCGTGTCCAATTCTTTGTGACCCCATGGACTGCAGTGCACCAGGCTTTCCTGTCCTTCACCATCTCCCAGAGTTTACTCAAACTCATGTCCATTGAGTCGGTGATGCCATCCAACCATCTCATCCTCTGTCATCCCCTTCTCCTCCTGCCTTCAATCTTTCCCAGCATCAGGGTCTTTTCCAATGAGTCAGTTCTTCACATCAGGTGGCCAGAGTACTGGAGCTTCAACTTCAGCATTAGTCCTTCCAATAAATATTCAGGGCTAATTTCTTTTAGGATTAACTGGTTTGATCTCCTTGCAGTCCAAGGGACTCTCAAGAGTCTTCTCCAGTTCAAAAGCATCAATTCTTCGGTGCTCAGCTTTCTTTATGGTCCAACTCTCACATCCACATATGACTACTGCAAAAAACATAGCTTTGAGTATATGGACCTTGGTCAACAAAGTAATATCTCTGCTTTTTAATAAGCTGTGTAGCTTTGTCATAGCTCTTCTTCCAAGAAGCAAGCGTCTTTTATTCTCATGGCTGCAGTCACCATCTGCAGTGATTTTGTAGCCCAAGAATATAAAGTCTGTCACTGTTTCCATTTTTTTCCCATCTATTTGCCATGAAGTTATGGGATTAGATGCCATGATCTTAGTTTTTTTTAATGTTGAGTTTTAAAGACTTACTGAGCATAGCCCTGCCCACCAGAGCAAGACCCAGTTTTCCTCACAGCCATTCCCTCCCATCAGGAAGCTTGCACAAGCCTCTTTTCCTCATCCATCAGAGGGAAGACAGAAGAAGCAAGAATTGCAATCCCATGGCCTCCAGAATGAAAACTGCAATCACAGAAAACTATTCACAGGAGTTATTTATCAGCAAAACAACTCTTTGTTAAGAAAAGTGAAAGTGAAGGTCACTCAGTCGTGTCCAACTCTTTGGGACACTATACAGTCCATGGAATTCTTCAGGCCAAAATACTGGAGTGAGTAGCCTTTCCCTTCTCCAGGAATCAAACCCAGGTCTCCCACATTGCAGGCGGATTCTTTACCAACTGAGCCACAAAGGAAGCCCAAGAATACTGAAGTGGGTAGTCTATCCCTTCTCCAGTAGATCTTTCTGACCCAGGAATTGAACTGGGATCTCCTGCATTGCAGGAGGATTCTTTACCAACTGATAAGGAAGCTGACTCTAATTTTAATAGCTATGTGAATAGAAACTAAGCAGCAAAATCAGTTGCCCCATTAGAAATTCACTCCTAGTTCTCCTTTTCACAAACAGAAATAATTTTGAGTGTTTGGTCCAGACAGGTGGTACTCAAATGTGGTTTACAGTCGAGTCACCGTATATTGTACTACAGAAAACGGTGATGGAGAAATGTTTTGGGAGGAAATGCAGGGCTCTTGACCAAGTACTCAAGACTCTCTAGACATTCCCTCCCAGTTGGATGAAGAATGTGTTCAGGAAAGAGCAACCAGGAAGTGGTGCAATAGCATGATGGTTGAGGGAAAGAGGAATGCTTACCCTGTAAGAGGGCCACTCAAGACCGCCATGGTTGTAATTTCTCAGCATATTTCTCAAACAATTTATCTGTGCTATGTTCCAAAGACTAAACTAAACCCTGGGGCTGGAGTTGTGTATTTGATATTTCCCCTGCCCTCAAGAATTTAAGTTCTGGTAGGAAGCAGACTTAGCAGCAGCAGCAGGAAGCACAGAAGTAAATAATAATTGCAACATAGATGCATGAAGCAAGATAATTCTTCAACGTGACCCTCCTCCCTCTCTGTCACTTGGTTGTTGTTTAGTGGCTCAGTCGTGTCTGACTCTTTGTGACTCCATGGACTGTAACCCACCAGGCTCCTCTGTCCATGGAATTTCCCAGGCAAGAATACTGGAGTGGCTTGCCATTTCCTACTCCACGGGATCTTCCCACCCAGGGATCAAACTGGAGGCTCCTGTGGTTCCTGCATTGGCAGGCAAATTCTTTACCACTGAGCCAAAAGCTGTTCCCAAACTATATTGAATGGATTTTTGGTAAAGCAGACCTGGACTTGACAAGAGCCTGGAGTCTAGTCTGACCCACCAAAGATAGTCTAAATCTGCTGACCCACAGTCACCCTGAAGATCTGTGAGCATGAAAATAAATGACTGACGTTTAAATCACTGAGATTTTGAGACTGTTTGCAGCAAAGCTTGACTAATATATCAGAGACCTTGCAATAGCCATTGATTAACTCAATTAATACATATTGAGCTTATACTGTATGTCAGGAACTATTCCTAGAACTAGAGCTACATCAAAGAACAAAATGGACAAAAATGCATCTTGCATTCACATGATGGCCGTTATTCAGGTGAGAATTCTTAGAACCAATACTGTGGCTATGAATTTGGAAATAAAGACTGATTATTTTTACTTGATTGTACAAATTACAACACAGTTTTAACAGTCTATGAGAACATATGTCCAGTAACCAACCCACAAAGTTTCATCTAAGAAAACTGAATTTAGGAGGGTTAAGTGGACTTCCCTAGTGGCTCAGACAGTAAAGCGTCTGCCTACAGTGTGAGAGACCTGGGTTCAATCCCTGGGTCAGGAAGATCTCCGGAAGAAGGAAATGGCAACCCACTCCAATACTCTTGCCTGGAAAATCCTACGGACAGAGGAGCCTGGTGGGCTACAGTCCATGGGGTCACAAAGAGTCAGACACGACTGAGTGACTTCACTTCACTTTCACTAAGTGACTAATGAGGGGTCACTTTGCAGACATATTGGGGATGTCATTATAAACATGAAGCCCTTACTTTGCCTCTGAATTACCTGGGATGTTCTAAATTACGACAGTCCAGGCCATGTCCCATAGATTCAGATTTGATTCATTGAGAATCAAGCATCAATTTTGTTTTCATTTGTTTTAATTTTTCATGTGATTCTAATAAGCCAGCATATTTGAGAACCATCATATTGCAGACAGACTGTATCAGTCAAACAGACATCAAATGCAGCAGATATAATAGTGTCTATCAATAATGACTTCACTTCTAAACCATGGAAGGATTGAGTTCAGAGATCTCTGAGTTCCCCAGTCAGAGCATCTACAGTCTATGAACTGTTCCAGCAACAGACAAAAAGAGTTGACATTTGCTTTTATTATAACTACTTAAAAAACTCCAGCCTAGGATTTCTGTCACTGATCAAGCAGTTAAACTTTCTAATTCAGTAAATTTGAGTTAAATGATATGAATTGATATGAATGATACGTTGTCATTTCAGGATAAACATATCTAAAGCTATGTTTTTAAAAGCAAACTGCTTCAACATGAAAGACTCAGAAACCTTTTAGTTAAGTCAAAATTTCATCAAATGTTATCAAATTTTGTTTGCCTTGTTTTCCCCCCAAAACAGTTCGGAGGATAGGCTCCTTGGAAAGCAATCAAGATAGTTTCTGCTTGGGCCAGGAAATGAGCAAATTTAATTCCAGTTCTTGTTGTTAGGAGTAATTTTTTTCTTGTGATTTGTCAGCAGTTCCAGGGATCAATGACTCTCTGGTGAAATGGGACAACTCAGAGGAGTGGGTGGTTTTAAACGTCATTTCTTCCGTTCTGTCAAGTAATTTAGGTCGTGATGGAATAAATCTCATGGGGAAAAGTCTTTTAAATATTGTCAAAGAAAAATCCTTTCCTCTGTGTCTTACATGCATGTGTGCTAAGTTGCTAAGTGTGCTTCAGTTCTGTCTGACTCTTTGCAACCTCATGGACTAAATATAGCCCAACAGGCTCCTCTATCCTTGGGATTCTCCAGGCAAGAATATTGGAGTGGGTTGCCATTTCTTTCTTCAGGGAATCTTCCCAACCCAGGAATCAAACCTGCGTATGCAGCTCCTGCTCTGCAGGTGGATTCTTAGCACTGAGTCACCTGGGAAGCCCCTATGTCTTACAACCATAGTTAAATATATGTCAGCCTAGTAAATAACAACTAGCTCATAAACTTGGTAGAGGCACATTAGTAAAAAATGCTTTGCCAAAGCGAGTTCACTGGCCCAGACCTGGGCAAAACTTCGTGTTTGAGTACTACTTACTTACATCTGCCTTTTGTCTAGTTCCCAGATTGGATTGGACATAGTCACAAAAATGAAAATGAACATCACCAACACATTTTAATTCTCTTCTGTCTTTGTCTGCTTTTGGCATCTGTGTATATTCCAGGAGAGTTCTAGTCATTGCTCTATAAGAATGACACAACTTTGATGGAGAAGGTCCAGAAAAAATTAAATTAATAGTCAAAAGATAAGGCAAGCTGCCATATGGAGATACTGAGCCAACCAACAAAACCCACAGACTGAAGAGGGGTATGGTTGAAATCTATTAAACCATTACATATGTGGACAAAATAACTCGATTTGGGTCAACAAATTCCAATAACAGCACTAAAGTATACCCACCTTAAATACTTAAGGAAGAAATTTCTAGTAAACTGCATACTGATTTCTGATATACAAACCAATAACCAGTGAAACTGGGTTTTTATTTTTTCCATTTCACAAATAGTAATCTAAAGTTAAGATTTTAAGTGACTCACAGAAAGTTGTACAACTAGTATATATGAATATAATAATAACAATAGAGACTTCTCTGGTGGTTCATTGTTAAGACACTGTGCTTCCATTGCAAAAGGTGGGCGTTTGATCCCTGATTAGGGAACTAAGATCCCACATGATGCAGGGCCAAAATTAACAGATAAATAAATTAATTAAATAACTGCTGGATACTAACAAAAAAGGAAAAGTAAAAAATATTTTAATAAAATAATAATAATAACATTCTTTAGGTTTTTACCATGTGCTGGCTGCTGTGCCAAGCATTTTTATGCATTATCTTGTCCTTTTAAACCTTGCAACAACCTTTTTAATTAGGCATTGCTATTATCTGCTTTATACAGTCACAAAGCTGACTTTTAAGTAGCCATGTAAAAATACCATCACTTCTTATCTCAAAATTACAGTCAGTATATAATGGAAGGAATTTTGTAATCAAGGCCATCTGATTCCAATATTCACACTGATCAGACCAACTAACTGCAAAATCCATAAGGTGTTCTGCTTCAGGGTATACATGTGAGTGTATGAATCCTCAAAAAAGAATGATGAAAGAAACACGTACTTATAAGTGGCAACCCTGAGATTAAAATTTAAGCCTTCTGAATGCAAGTCAGAGGAGGCCTCACTGAGATGCTGGGTTCACACACCTGGCAGAAAAGCCTTCCAGGCAGAAGGACGACCCAATGCAGAGGCTGAGATGGGCATCTTAGGAAAGATCCAGGAGGCCAGTGTGTCTGCAGCTCACTGGGCAAAGCGAAGAAAGGGAGAAAAGAAGTCAGAGAGGTGACAACAGGCCAGATCAAGTACAGCAGACAAGATGAGTCTTTCTGAACTTCCCAGAGCACATGACTTTCACCTCTGCTCTCTGCAGCCTGCAGGCAGAGAGAGGAGACAACTGGACACACAAGCATCAATAATCAAAATATAGACAACCTGGATATTCAGCTATGTGTGTGTGTTAGTCACTTAGTCATGTCCAACTCTTTGCAATCCCATGGACTGTAGCCAGTCTCCTTTGTCCATGGAATCCTCCAGGCAAGAATCCTGGAGTGGGTAGTCATTCCCTTCTCCAGGGGATCTTCCCAACCCAGGAATCAAACCTGGGTCTCCTGCATTGTAGGCAGATTCTTTACCATCGGAGCCATCAGGGAAGCCCCCATATTCAGTTATATCAGTCATAATTTTGAAGAAAATTGGTACATATTTTTAAAATATCATTCCAGTGAAATCTAAAATGTGGAATTCTTGCTGTTTGGATATGGGATATAATTCAGAATTGAAGAGAAAAATTATTTCTCCCTGTGGCCAGGAAGGAATTTGATACTACATGTTATGAAAAGCCATCCGTTAAGTTTATACTAAATTCTTCCTGCTGTCATTTCGGAGCATTTCTTCTTGTTAAGTCCTGAGTGTAGGTAATAAACCAGGGGATATTTTTGCAAAATACCATCTGCTCTCTGAAGAATTGTTGCCAAGAGAAATTTTGCCAGGTCCAATGTGACAAAAGAACAGAGCAGTCCATTTCAAATACACACCCCCAGCTGATCCCAAAGACACACATGTGCACACATGCATATACACATGCTTGACTATACCAATAACAATAAGGACGAATGCCAGGCTGTCAGGCTGGGCACTCAGTGCCTCCACACAGCTTGCTTCTGGTGCCCCACACAGCCATCCGCAAAGTGGAGGCTCTCTGGTACCAGCCTCTGAACCTCCAGCTCCTCCCACAACCTGACACCCACATGTTTCCCTGGGAGCCCCACCTCTGCTCCAGGTCAACAACGCAGTTGCCCAAGGGCATCTGATCTTCACAAACATCATGACAGAATGACTCTCCAGATACACACGCTACCCACGAGCTAACTCATAGGTGTCCTGTTGGATGTTTTCCTGGTTATAGGTTTAAGACATTCCACAGTCTTTCCCACTTCAGTTGAGTTCAGTCGCTCAGTCGTGTCCGACTCTTAGCGACCCCATGAATCACAGCACGCCAGGCCTCCCTGTCCATCACCAACTCCTGGAGTTCACTCAAACTCATGTGCATCGAGTCGGTGATGCCATCCAGCCATCTCATTCTGTGTCGTCCCCTTCTCCTCCCGCCCCCAATCCCTCCCAGCATCAGAGTCTTTTCCAGTGAGTCAACTCATCGCATGAGGTGGCCAAAGTATTGGAGTTTCAGCTTCAGCATCAGTCCTTCCAATGAACCCAATTTTCACTGGTTCTCCAATAATTAAAAATTCTCCTCTAAATTCAACAGTTAGGGGTATTATCTGTTCTTTAGTTTTCTCCCTTTTCACAACCCCCATTCTAGTTAAACTTCACTTGTGACTCCAGATCCATTCTCCACCCTTTTCTGTCCTATTTAGCCCTAAGAGACCAGCAACCTCTGGAAAGCTGCACCACGCAGGCCCCCTCATCCTCCGGCTTTCCACTGGGTTTGGCTAAACCAGCAGAAGAAGAGAGAGGTCGATGTTTCTTCCCTCTTCTCATCTTGCTCAACAATGCAGCTTGGATGCATTGTCCTCTCCTTCATCTTCTCCTTAGCTTTGTTAACACTATGTCCCTGTTGGTTTGTAGCCTTAGGAGCTTCCAGGTGAAATGCGAAATCAGCTCCCAAATAGAGAGGGAAGGTAACTTTAAAAGAACGAGGCAGACCACCCAGATTGGTAAGTGGCAGGTTTAATAAGCAAGGGAACTTATAAATGAGGCTTGTCTTACATAAGATGAGTAGAACTCAGTACCCACCTGCAGAATCATTTTTTATATATTTATTTTTAATTGGAGGATAATTGCTTCACAATGTTGTATTGGTTTCTGCCATACATCAACATAAATCAGCCATATGTATACACATGTCCCCTCCCTCGTGAACCTCCCTCTCATCTCCCACGCCATCCCACCCCTCTAGGTTGTCACAGAACTCCAGGCTGAGCTCCCTGCACTATATAGCAACTTCCCATTTGCTATCTATTTTACATATGGCAATGTATATATTAGGGCTTGGTGACTCAGTAAGGAATCTGCCTGCAATACAGGAGACCCAGGTTCAATCCCTCAGTTGGGGAGATCCCCTGGAAAAGGGAATAGCTACCCACTCCAGTATTCTTGACTGGAGAATTCCATGGACAGAGAAGCCTAGTGGACTACAGTCCATGGGGTCACAAAGAGTCAGACATGACTAAGCAACTAACACTTTCATTTTTCACTTTCAAGTATATGTTTCAGTGCTACTCTCAATTCATCCCACCCTCTGCTTCCTCCTCTGTGTCTACAAGTCTGTTCTCTATGTCTGAGTCTCTATTCCTGCCCTCACCTGTAGAATCTTAAAAGCTTACCTAGAGGCCTGAACAGGGTTCAGTCATGTATACAATCCAGATGGCCTGAACACATTGCTCTCTCAAGGCTGTGTACTTGGGGCAACTCCTAGCTTGGGGAAGCCAGAGGAATATTCATTTCTCAGGTCCAGCTCACAGGTGAGGCAGGGTCATGTCCTCTCAATGACCTTCTCCAACAGTCCTGCTTTTGTCCCTTGTACCATAATGGTGGTAACAGCTTCCCCTTGTTGTTAGTCTCTGGGTGCAGGAACATCCTTTGTTGATTTTCTTAACTCTGACCACACTGCTGTAGGTAGTTTCTTTATTAGACTCTCTTTAGGTAAGCTATCTCAATAGAACTCTGTTTTTCTCCAGAACCCTACTAATACACTAGCCCTGGTCTATTTTCAGTTCTTTCAGTCACTGGATAAATGTTTACTTTTCCCTTTGGATGAAAGTCTAATTCCATTTGCCTCACTTCTAAATAGTTCCCACGGAATATGCAAACACTAAGTCCAATGTTTTTGAGGTTCTACCCACATTCTTTATTCCCCTTGGTTTGACACTCAGCTTCATCCCAAATTTCCCTGAAAGTATTCATATGTTTAATCAAGTAATATTCATTAGGACTGAAGGATATAAAACATCATGAATAAGACACAGTCCATACTTTCAAGTAGCTTGCTATCCCATGAAGAAAAAAAAACAGAAAAATATTAATAATAATGAGGAAGGGAAGAAAGGAAGAACAATATGACTCAGTACTAGGAACAATGAATTTAATCTCAGGGAGCCTACAGAAGTGATGTCCAATGTGAGATGTGAAGGATAAGAAAGTGAGCGCTATATTTAAATGGATAACCAAAGATCTGCTGTATAGCACATGGAACTCTGCTCAATGTTATGTGGCAGCCTGAACGCAAGGGGAGTTTGGAGCAGAATGGATGCACATATATGTACAGCTGAGTCCCTTTGCTGTCCATCTGAAATTGTCACAACACTGTTAATTGGCCATACCCCAATGCAAAATTTAACAATGAAATTAAATTAAAACTAAAATTAAAAAGAATAAGCAAGTGTGAAGTAGGAGAAAGGTAGAGGGAGGTGGAAGAGAGCATGGACAGATACTTAGAATGTGGCCCAGGAAACAGAGTGTTCATCAGAGCTGGAGCAAAGATTGCTGGGAAGAGAAGAGGAGGCAGATTACCCAGGTCTTGTGAGCCTCTTTAAGGAGTTTGGACTTTACCAAAAAATCAGTATGGAATCATTGGAGAATGTTAAACTGAGAAATACCAAAATCAGATGTGTGTTCCAGAAATTCCAAGGAGCTCTCAAGTCGAGAATGAATGACAGGGAGCAAGACTACTCAAGGCAATAGTGGCAACCTGACCTGGACAGGGCTGGTGAAGACTGTAAGAGCTGGTAGAATTATTAAAATGTTCAGATGGTAGGGTCAGTAGGACTTGGTAGTTACTGGGATGGAGAAGATGAGAGAGATGGAGAAACAAAAAGGCACACTCAAATCTGTGGTTTCAGCAAGAATATGCTGGCACCGTTCACCAAGATAGAAAACACAGCAAGATGAGAAGGCCAAAGGTAAAAAGGCTCCTTAATGGTGCAACTGAGTTTGAGGTCTGGTTGGCTTTCCAGTGGAAAAGTGTCTGTGAGTGGATAAGCATGCAGGACCAGGGCCATGGTCGGCTGTTATGGGGACTCCTCACTCTCCTAATGCCTTTCTCTGCTTTAACTCTATTTCCAGTGGTCACCCTCAGCCTCTTACCTCACATTCACCTAATTTAGGGTCCTCATTCCTTTCTCATGGGGTGTCAAAGAGCGGGACACGACTCAGTGACTGAACACACACAACACACATTACTTTTCAGACACATGGTTTTCTTTTACAATGTCCATACCTTTTTCCCCAGAATGTCTACAAGCTTAATTTCTTTATGATACCAACGACCAGCATAACCAACTTGCTTGAGCAAGCTAGGAGTCCTTCTCTTCTCACTTACTCCCAACCTCCACCTTCAGACTGGCATTGGGCTCCTACCTTCCAAGTCCCAACAAGCAACCATTTCCCCACATACCTGTAATTCAAATTCAGTCCCCAGCTCTAGCCAAGGGGATCCCAAGTCCCCTTTAACATTTGAGTAGGGGGTACTTTCAATAAGCTGTGTCCATGTGAGTTAAAGATACACATTCCCACCTGGAGGAGATACCAATCATTCATTAGGGAAGCCAAGAGTGCCTGCTCTGAGAGGAAAGCACTAAGAAAAGCAGCAGCGTCTTCTAAGAGCAGGTGTATTTCAGCTTCCAATAGCCCGTCTCCGCTTCCCATTGAGCTCAGCCCCCAGAGGCTCAGGATAAACCTAAATCAACCTTCCTTCCTCCAAAGCCAAGTCTCTGCCAAGAGTCGACAAGCTTATTCACTGGCCAGAGGTAAATCTTCAGTTCTGCTTTTCTCATCAACTACAACCTGCACCTGTGGTTGAACTCTTGCTCTCTCCCCAGTGAAGGAACCAGCAAAGGAACACACAGGACTCCTTGGGAGTTGAACACTGGTGTTCTCCCACCCTTACTAGCCAATACCTTAAATTCACTTCAATTCCACATACATTTACTGAGCACCTCTTATGTTCCAGGGTCTGTGAACAGCCCTTTACACACACATTTTAAAAATAAATGTGTTAAGTTAGCATCTCTGCACTTGAAAAGATTACTGTTTGGAGGGGGATAAAAGTGTGCAATAAATAACCACAGTATATTATGATAAACAGTATCTTTTAAATGTCGGGGGAATACAGGCAAGGAAGCAATAAATCCCCCCTGGGTTGATGGGCGGTGAGGTAGCGACAGTTGGGGAAAAGCAAAGGAAGCAGAAATCGAATGCCCTGAAGCTAGAATGATATCTCAAGGGTTTCATTTGCCATGGGGAGGAATATTAACTTCGGTCTGTAAGCATCAGGGAGCCTTAACACAAGCAGTCTCAGTTTGGAGTCCTAGGACTTCCAGTGCCTAGGAACTGTTCCTTTGAGTGGAACAGTGCCACTCAGAGTATGGTCTATGGACCACATCCACAGATGCCAGTCCATCAAGATGAGCACCAAAATTAGGAATGAGCCCTTACAGGACTTCTCTGGTTGTCCAGTGCTTAATAATCCACCTGCCAATGCAGGAGACACAGGTTCAATTCCTGGTCCTGGAAGATTCCACATGCTGCAGAGCAACTAAGCCTGTGTGCCAAAACTACTGAGCCCACGTGCTTTAGAGAAGCCACTGCAATAAGAAGCCCCCACACTGCAAGCAGACACTAGCTCTTGCTCACGGCAAGTAGAGAAACCCTGTGTGCTCCAACAAAGACCCAGCTCAGCCAAAAATAATTAACTTTTAAAAAGAATGAGCCTTTAGAAACTTGACACCGAGGTGACATCCACGCAAGTGATCAGTGGACTTATATCAAGATATTGATCAGTTCAGGTGTGGTAACCTTGTTGGGGCAGGAGGAGGAGGGCGGGGAACTAGCTAAGTACTAGTATTGATTTGTGACAAATTAAAATTTTGAAAAATAGATAAAATAAAACTTGTCTGTCACCATAGATAATTCAAGAAGCACAGTTCTAGAAGATTCTCTGTTGGACTTTAAAGTGTTCTTGGCACTGTATGTAAAATTGCGTGAGGTTTTTGGTTTTGTGTGCAGATGTTTTGCCTTGTCTTTAAGGAGCAAGCCCATGGCTTTTATCAGATTCTCACATAAATCCCTCACTAAGAAATTAAAAGCAACTGAGTTAAAGATTATTAAGAAATGGATCTTCAGACAAACAAGGGCAAATATTATATGATATTGTCTATATGTGGAATCTAAAAAAAAGAGTACAAATGAACTTACCCACAAAACAGAAACAGAGGTACAGATGTACAAAACAAACTTAGGGTTACCGGGGGTAGGGGAAGGGATAAATTTGGAGATTGGGATTGGCATGTACATACTACTATATATATATATAAGATAAATAATAAGGACCTACTTTAAAGGTCAGAGTACAAGGTACGTGACCTGTGTCAAGCCCCAGCTTGAGTAGCATGGCCAATCCGGTACCCACGGGGGATGGGAGAGGACACACAGTAACTACACAGTAACTGAGCATCACCTGGACTCTAGGGACGCTCTTACAGGAAAAGTAGAATGTTGTCTCTTTCAGAAGAGAGAATCCTACATATGAAAAACAATAGTTTTCCACTGAATTTGTTCTGCTGCTTGTAAAATGAGATAACTAATTTCAAGGAATTTATCAATCCACAAAGCTTTGTAAGACTCTAAGTACAGAGCCACCTTCAGTATTTTCTTTTAAAAGAATTCAGACATGGCACTTTTGGTATGAAGAGAACAAGCAGGGAAGCTAAAGAAGCAGCTGAGACATGATTTTCCCTTGGGTGGAAGGTTGCAATGTTTTTTTGCACATCAAGAAAAGCTGTGAAAATCGGGATTGGTCTCCCATCCACCCAACTATAAAACTCTCAACAGTATAGAATCATTTATAGTTATTTTATGAAGCATTGTTTATAATTGCCTATGATGGAAGCTGGCCTGTTTCTTCTTATACTCCCAATTCCAAGGTTTTATCATTAATCATTCATACTTGGGTTTCCTGGTGATGCATAACAACAGTCATGGTAGATTCAAGGAAAATCCAGGATAAAAGCTTGCAAATGAGGCAAGAGTCTATATTGGGAGTTTCGACTCCCTTTCCACATAGCATGGGCTTGCCACTCTCGCTTAGTTGTTCTATAAAGTGCAGAAAGAAATATGCACTATGGAGAATATCACAAAATAAACTTCTTACCTCTCTTCTCATACTGGGCACTAGGATTTGAAACAATGAACAAATATCACTTATTTCTACTCTGTCCAGGTAACTTCCTGTAAAGAGAGTCTTTATCTCTTTTGCTTTCTGTTCTGCCCTCATTTTCTTATATGATCCTTAAAACATCAAATGTGCATGCTAAGTCACTTCAGTTGTGTCCGACTCTTTGTGACCCCATGGACTGTAGCCCGCCAGCATCCTCTGTCCATGGGATTCTCCAGGCAAGAATATTGGAATGGGTTGCCATGTCCTCCTCCAGGGGATCTTCCCAACCCAGGGATCGAACCCATATCTCTTATGTCTCCTGCACTGGCAGGTGTGTTCTTCACCGTTTGTACCCTAAAACATCAAAGGCACGTCTTAAATATATGAATAAAAGAATGAACTAATGAACAATCTGGGAGTCCTTCTCCACACAAGAGTTAGGTAACAATTAAGATCATCCTATGAAAGTAACTAAATCCAATGCATCAAGAATGGCTATAATATAAATACATATAGTCCACCATATAGGTTAGATGATTCAGCTACAGCCCTAATAAGACGACCTCTAAGCTACCAGTAAACTGCTTAAAGTGCTAGTGAAAGCTTACCTAGGAATAATGAACATAATGTCTCTTTTGGCTATGTGTGTCCCTTACCTCCCATCTCTTGCCTTGCTCCCCACTGGTCCAGGTGCCATACTAGTCCTCACAGGCCAAGTGGAACTGGTCACCCACCAGTCTGAATCATAATTGATCGCTCTGGGTGTTAATAAAACTGCTCAGATTATAAACTGGTTACTATTCAAAGTTCAGTCTTCTTCCTTCTTTATCTCATTACCTTTTTTATAAAAATAAATAACATGCTCTTCAGAGGAAAATTCACAATGAAATGCAAGTAAAGAAAAGTTAAAAAAAAAAAAAAGCACTATTCTTTTTTTTTTTCTTTCAACAAATAATTCTGAGCACTCTTCTATGTGCTAGGGCTGTAGCAGGAAATAAGATGGTCAAGTTCTCTGTCCATGTGGTGCTTACATCCAAGTGGATAAAGAGGGATAACAAACTAGTAAACAAACCTAGGTGCAATACAGCAAGGTGGTGACAAGGGCTAGGAAGACAAATACTGCAAATTAAGGGCTGGGGCTAATTTAATAAGGGGTCCTCAAAAGAAGACCCTTCTAACCAGGTGACAAGTAGGCAGAAAACTGAAGGAAATCAGAGTGTGAGCTAAGCCAACTTCCAGGGGAAAGTCATTCCAGCAGTGGAAACAACAAACACAAAGGACCAGAGGCAAGGGTGGCTCTGACGTGCTTGAGAACACTGGAGGAGGCAGATGGCCCAGAAGCTCAGAGAAAAGTGATTTGAGGCCACTGTGAGGAAGCCGTTGGAAAGATTTTGGATTTGGTCACGAGAGAGCTAGAAAGCCACAGAAGGACTTTGAGTCAGTGGATAATCTCATGTTATCTTCAAAATAATCACTTTGGAAGCTCTGAAAATAAGCTACTGGAGTGGGCAAGGGCAGAGAAAAGGCCTCCAGTTTGCAAGCTATTGGAATAATCCAGGTGAAAAGCAATGGAGGCTGGGGTCAAGGGACAGCAGTGAAAGATTAAACCAGCTAAGGCACATAAAATCGGGCTCCCCGGGTGACTCAGACAGTAAAGAATCTGCCTGCAATGTGGGAGACCTGGGTTCAGTCCCTGGGTCAGGAAGATCCCCTGCAGAAGGGAATGGCGTCCACTCCAGTATCCTTATCTGGAGAATCCCGGGAATAGAGGAGCCTGATGGGCTACAGTCCATGGGGTCAGAGCGTTGGACACAACTGAGCGACAAACACGGACGAGGCACATAAAGCACTTGGCACAGTGTGGGACAAAGGAAACCCTCGATATCCAGCAGCTGCTGATCACACTGCTACTCTCCCATCTCCCCGCTTGACAAGAACCGAAGATTCAAATCCCACACGTGCATCATCGACTCTCTGGGAGCCAGAATGAGCCTGCGGGGTTCTCTACCTCATGTGGCTTTGAGATCTGACTGGCTGATTAGAAACCTTGCTTGATAATGCCCTATTATTTATCACCTTGTTGGAATGAATCTGGTTGTAATGTTTCTAACACAAATAAGGCATTCATTCTCCAAGGAGATGCAAGTTTTCTTCTGGGGCTGTGAGTCCCTGTGTGTCAGGGCAGGGGTGCACTGACCCCACCAAGGACTGTGCCGCAAACACCCTGAAACCACTTCCATTTGCTCTGGCCTTGGCTGGTGCTGCCAACAGTACCCCGTCCTTCTCTGTCTTGTCCTCACTTAGGGAATTCCACAGAACTGCATTCTTCCACTCTCTACTCACCCTTGCCAGACTGCTAACTCAGACCTGTGCAGCACGAGGAACCATCCAATCCCCTTCCATGTCTCCTTGATTTTTAGCTGCCCAATAGGACAGAAATGTTGCACTATCCATCTGCTGCTGAATTCTAGCATTTTAGAAAGGGGTCGGGGGGGTGGCGAGTAAACACCAATTGTACACAAGCTTTTCCAGAAGACACAAGAGGAAGGAACACTCACAAACTCATTTCACGAAGTCAGCATAACCCTACTACCCACACATGAAAAGAATTTATAAGAAACCTCAATAAACACAAACATCCCTCACAAACTGGCCATAAACACAGAGGTGGCAGTTATTAGCTCCATTTTATAGGGAAGGAAAATCAGGCTTAGAGAGGTTCAGAAACATGTCCTAAAGGCACATAGTTTAAAGGCAGCAGATCTAGAATATAAAGCTAGGTCTCTCAGACTCCAGAATACCTTCTATTAATCAATGTATTGCAGACACTTCTATCAATGAAAAGTGAAGGTGTTAGTTGCTCAATCGTGTCCAACTCATTGTGAACCCATGGACTGTAGCTCACCTGGCTCTTTTGTCCATGGGATTCTCCAGGCAAGAATACTGAAGTGGGTAGCCATTCCCTTCTCCAGGGGATGTTCTGAACCCAGGAATCAAATGCAGGTCTCCCGCATTGCAGGCCGATCAATACTCGGATGTTTACTGAAGGAGCTTGAATGAAAGGAGTGAATTGCTAATAGTTAAGTTTCACCTCCCGCAGGTAAATGAAGAAGGCATCCTTAGACCAAGCACTGACAGCCTCCTCTCCTTGAGCACAGCAGCTCCCCCCTCACCCCCATCCTGTGCCTCATGGTTACCCTAAGCTCCTCTGCCTGGCCAGGATCTGCTTACCACGGAGAGTCACAGACTCTGGTGTTTTAAGAACTGCAATGTCAGCTCAGTTAAAACCGCCAAAGTCACAATTGTTTAAGAGCTTCAATCCCCCAGAGACACATATATTGTAGAAAGCACAGCTTGAAGCCAAATAAAGACTGAGGTGATTTGACATGTGGCCAGTGCATGTCTTGTTCATTAATGAAACAGCCTTGCAAGCAATTAAGTCTCATGTGCTGTTGTAGGAGACCCTGGATTCTCATCCCCAGGGTCTCCTCCCCAGCCAGGTCCCCTACCCCACACTTAAGTGCCCCCTTCGGCCATCTCCCTTGACCCACAGTGGAAGGGGAGAGAGAGAGAGAGAGGTGGAGACTGTGATTTCTGGGGGTGCACTTCTACAGAAGTATGCTGGAGAAGACGCTTGAGAGTCCCTTGGACTGTAAAGAGATCTAACCAATCAACCCTAAAGAAAATGAACCCTGAATATTCATTGGAAGGACTGATGCTGAAGCTGAAGCTCTAACACTTTGGCCACCTGATTAGAAGAACCCACTTATTGGAAAAGACCCTGATGCTGGGAAAGATTGAGGGCAAGAGAAGGGAGCGACAGAGGATGAGATGGCTGGATAGTATCATTGACTCAGTGGACATGAGTTTGAGCAAACTCCAGAAGACAGTGAAGGACAGGGAAGCCTGGCGTGCTGCAGTTCATGGGATCACAAAGAGTCAGACACGACTTAGTGACTGAACAACAACAATCCTTCTATCCAAGGGCCTGCTCACTGGTTGTCTGTCCCTCCACAAACCTGTGCCCAGGTCCTCCTCTGTTGTACCCAAGTCTGGATGGCTTCCCCCCAGAGCAGCTTTCTACCTTTAAAACCCACAGAACATCCTAGAATGTGGCAGGAATTACACCAAATTAATAAAGCACAGCTCCCAGAGGCAGCCTCATCTATCCACTCCCAGGCAAAGGTAAGAAAGCACTTCTTTTGCATCAAGACAGAAATTATCCCTTGAAGAAGAGTCAAATCTGAAATCTAAACCAACAGGAAAATCAAGATATCGCTGAGTACTCACAGAATTTTACTAGATGCCAGGACAAACTTTTCGTCATTTATATACTCCCCTTTTAAACATTCACTGCTGCTGCTGCTAAGTCACTTCAGTCGTGTCCGACTCTGTGTGACCCCATAGACGAAAGCCCAACAGGCTCCCCTGTCCCTGGGATTCTCCAGGCAAGAACACTGGAGTGGGTTGCCATTTCCTTCTCCAATGTGTGAAAGTGAAAAGTGAAGTCGCTCAGTCGTGTCCGACCCTTAGCGACCCCATGGACTGCAACCTACCAGGCTTCTCCATCCATGGGATTTTCTAGGCAAGAGTACTGGAGTGGCTTGCCATTGCCTTCTCTGTAAACATTCACTAGGTCTCCAAAATCACTGAAGATGGTGATTGCAGCCATGAAATTAAAAGACACTTACTCCTTGGAAGGAAAGTTATGACCAACCTAGATACCATACTAAAAAGCAGAGACATTACTTTGGCAACAAAGGTCCGTCTAGTCAAGGCTATGGTTTTTCCAGTGGTCACGTATGGTTGTGAGAGTTGGACTGTGAAGAAAGCTGATCACCGAAGAATTGATGCTTTTGAACTGTGGTGTTGGAGAAGACTCTTGAGAGTCCCTTGGACTGCAAGGAGATCCAACCAGTCCATTCTAAAGGAGATCAGTCCTGGGTGTTCATTGGAAGGACTGATGCTAAAGCTGAAACTCCAATACTTTTGCCACCTCATGGGAAGAGTCGACTCATTGGAAAAGACCCTGATGCTGGGAGGGATTGGGGGCAGGAGGAGAAGGGGACGACAGAGGATGAGATGGCTGGATGGCATCACCGACTCGATGGACATGAGTTTGAGTGAACTCCAGGAGTTGGTGATGGATAGGGAGACCTGGCGCGCTGCAATTCATGGGGTCGCAAAGAGTCTGACACAACTGAGCGACTGAACTGAAGGACTACATGCTAAAACTTTCTCCTAGCCCATAACCCACCTTTGTACAGATTCCTAGAATGCACCCCTTCTTCCAGGCAGGGGCAGCCCAGTTCAAGGGAACTCCAGGGCACCGAAGGGTCTCACTGTCTATGCTTCCCCCAACTCTTCCCACCCTAAGCAATCATAGGCAGTTGCTCTGCCCCCCAGACAAATTTCAGTCTAAAACATCTGAGCCTAAAACAGCTAATTAAAGAACAATTCAAGGCAGAATCTGATAGATGGTTCAGAGAGAAAGTACTAAGAAAGTCCAAAGACTACATATTCCAGAAGAACAAACCCCAAACTTTACTGAATCAACACAGGTCAAAATAACTGACACTCTGTAGAACTACTTACTATTAATAGTCAGGCCATCCTTGTTTTCCTCCACGCAATTTTGTAAAGAGCAGCAGAGACGTAACCAATGCCCTGTGAGATGATGTAATCCCATGAAGAATTACATGTGCAGGAAATAGTAACATCAGACATTTCCCTACTTTTGAAGGGTCCCAATATATAAGGCAGCTACAAATAGCTCTCAGTGATTGACATGTGTTCTTCATGGAGTGGTTTGTTAATATTAGTAATAATTAACTAGTGGCAGATTATATGACTGTCACAATACCCACTTCTTCCCCAGTGGGCCTATTTATCAGAGGATTATACCCACCCAGTGGCATCTTCAATGGAGACAGAACTTATTTTGGCCACTGAAATCTGAGTGAACATGTGATCTGTGCCACTTCTGAACAGAATCTTCTGGTTCTCCTGCCTCTCTCACTTCAGTCAAGATACCAGTAATACCTCTGATAGGGACTGCTCTTTAGTCTTTGAGTGAAACCAAAGCCAGATCAATGATGGAGATACAAAATAATCCAAAACCAAAATAGTGATTGTAAGTCATTGACATTTTTAGGTTGTTACTTCCGTACCATGTAGCCTAAATTGCTTGAGGTATAATCAGAGGCCAGACTGATTCCTGCCTGAGCATACTAAGAAAGAAAGAAAGAGAAACCAGAAACCTGAGAAATCTTGCTGCTAAGTCACTTCAGTCGTGTCCGACTCTGTGTGACCCCATAGATGGAAGCCCACCAGGCTCCCCCGTCCCTGGGATTCTCCAGGCAAGAACACTGGAGTGGGTTGCCATTTCCAGCCAAATATTGGGTTGGCCAAAAAGTTCATTCAGATTTTCCATAAGATCTAATGGAAAAACCCATATATAGTTTTACTATTAATTGTGTGGCTCCCTCTTCAATCATGAAATACAGACTAGTTAAACATCAAAGGCTTGTGGATCACTTAGCAAATGGTGTAGCATTTCATGAACTTCATATTTCACTTCATCTTTTACCACCTTAATAACTGTTGAATATCTGTGAATCAACTGTACTGTATACTATTTAATTTTTAAATTTTTAAACACCTATACAATATGCTATTTAATTTTTAAATTTTAAACATCTTTACAATATGCTATTTAATTTTTAAACTTATTCCTTTGACTTAGTCTGTCAATTTCAAAAAAAAAAAAAAAAACTTTGTACCACTACAATAAATGAAAAACTATTATCACTTATCTTAATGTTGGGGAGAAAGCCCTTACTATTAAATTATCCTCCAATTAAAAAATAAAACAAGAATTCAACTATGTATCGTGTTGATAATTGCATAACACTCATGGCAAATCTTGGGCACTTTGGGAAACACTGCGCAGAGGCGAGCATAAGGGCTCAGAGTCCTAGACTGTAGTCTAGGCTGCCCCACGGCATGTAATCTAGGACAACTTCCTCTGAACTTTGCTGTCTTGACCAGAAGAAGAACTGACACTCTAAGGTCCTGGGAACATCACATTATCTGCTGTTCTAAGCTGCCCATTCTGCTCCTCCTCTCCCCTACTGCGGCTCAGAACAATTCACATGTGTGAAATCACTAACAACCCTAATAGGAAAAAGAAAACTTAGCTGATCTACAGGAAGGCTCCTATTTACACTGTGAGTACATTTCTCTCCTCCCAAAGAGATCATCTCAAAATGAGAAAGCTCAAACAAGGACACATCTTATTTCATCTTCCTTTATATTTTGCCAACAACTTCTTACTGTTAGTTGGAATTCTCTCATGGTTCCAAAATTATATCTCTCCTCTCCTCCCCATGGGGTGACTTTATCTGCTATTGTCAATTTGGAGAAAGGAGGAAGGAAATCATAATTTCATTTAACAGGCAGATGTTGGCCACTAGTCAAAAAGAAATACCATAATTGGTAATGCAAAGCAAAGGAAATGCTGTCCACTTGAGGTGTGATTCCCTGTCTACTAATTCCAAACCTTTAAATTCTTTGCCCAAGTTCAGATTCCCACTCTTCAAAAATGAACATATGTAAAACAGACTTGCATTAAAATTACAGATTTTAGAATCTTACAGATCATCTGGCTCAACCAACTTATTATACAGATGAAGAAATTAAGATTCCAAGAGATTTGGCTAAGAAGCAGCAGAGCAAAGATGAGACTCAGGCTCTGTGCTCACAGGCAAGGTGATGATGTATACTAGAAACACAGCCTCTGCTGCATTTTGTTTGATAAGACATATTCACATTAATTATTTCTCTTGGCCTCAGTTGTTTTCATCTGTAAAGTGGGGACCATAATATCTACCTTTCAGGGTTATTTTAAGAATCAAGTGAGATACACTGGTGAGTCTCAAACTTCATGATTCAAATGAATCAGATTCTAAAACAAGACAGGGGAAGAATGGAGAGAAGGAGAGCAGGATGTGTGAACAACGCAAGAAGGTTAAAAAAAAAATAAACAAGCTCAGCCAGTTCAGAAATGGAAGGAAATCCAAGGTAAAGAGAGCAAAGTAAGTAAAGACCAAAGTTGAGGACATGGGAAGAGATAAAAACACTTGGTGTGGGCCATGCTAGGGACAAGTTTTTATGTAATACAGTAATGGAAAAGTCAAATGTAGCATTCACACACTCTATGGTCAACACTCAAACTTTGACTCACAAAAGTGAGTGAAGTCACTCAGTCGTGTCCGATTCTTTGCAACCCCATGGACGGTAGCCCGCCAGGCTCCTCCGTCCATGGAATTTTCCAGGCAAGAGTACTGGAGTGGATTGTCATTTCCTTCTCCAGGGGATCTGCCTGACCCAGGGATAGAACCCGGGTCTCCCGCATTGCAGGCAGACGCTTTACCATCTGAGCCACCGGGGAACACAAAGACAGGGCTTATCCCAGATCTCTGCTGAGATTTAACCAGGATTAAAATGTAAATGGATAAATCTATTTCAAGACAATGGAGAGTTGACCACAGGAGCTCCAATTGAATTCTGACTTTACAGCATAACGTTGTAATTCATAAGCAAGATTCTTACCAGTATGGAACATTAGAAATGGAAAGGGATGTTTTTTCCTGCCCTTCTGACCACTGGTTCACTGCTCTAGAATATCTGAATTGCCTGAGAAGTGTTTTAAAAAATGGTCAGTCCTGAAGCCCATTCTATTAGGAAGGCTTAGGTACTGGACTATGCTGTACTTAGTCGTTCAGTCGTGTCCAAATCTTTGTGACCCCATGGACTGTAGCCCACCAGGCACCTCTGTCCATGGGGATTTTCCAGGCAAGAATACTGGAGTAGGTTGCCATGCCCTCTTCCAGGGGATCTTCCCAACCCAGGGATCAAACTAGGATCTCCTGCATTGCAGATGGATTCTTTACCAGCTGAGCTACCAGGGAAGCCCAGCTTAGGCACTAGTAATTCCTAAGACTGTCTCAATTGTTTCCAGTAGCCACAAAGTAAAAACCTATATAGCTTCCGGAACACTGGCAGTGGTTTAGATTTCTCCTTTCTTTTTATTAACTTCTTGCCTGGCCAGGGACGAGTCTCTTCCACCTTGACCTTCATTCAGTTCAGAAAAGTAGTTCTCCGTTTTCTTTGATTGTTCCTCTAGAAGTCTCATCTGGGTTCCACTTGAAATATACATATGTAGGGAGGTTCTTCCCAAATTTCCCTAATGAGATTCAACTGGAAAGGGGACCCAGGGCATGTACGTTTTTAAACAGCTCCCTAATTCTGATGTTCTAAGGTTGAAAACCAATGTTCTGTAGCTGGGCATATAGCTGTAAACAAAATAGGCATGGTCTCCACTCCCACAGAAAACTTTCAAATCCATCAGAAAGACTATATGAGCAATTACTGGTGTGACGATAGTGGTAAAGAACTCGCCTGCCAATGCAGGAGACATAATAGACACGGGTTCTATCTGGGTCAGGAAGACCCCCTGGAGAAGGGAATGGTTACCCATTCCAGTATTCTTGCCTGGAGAATCCCAGGGACAGGGAAGCCTGGTCAGCTACAGTCCATGGGGTCACACAGAGTCTGACACTACTGAAGCAACCAACAGAAGGACGACTGGTGTGATGAGTGGTAAGAAAACCAAAGTCAAAACGGTCATAGAAATAGTCCTCTTCCTGTGCATGGAATCTAACCAGAATCTTCAGATAGAATGTTCTACATGTGGAATGTTTACCATTAAGTCACTAGACCAGAAGAAGACACATTGTCTCCTCAGGTCTCAAGGCTCCCACCCTCCTCCATCTGTGGATACCCCGCATCATCATCTCCGTGAGATTGGCTCAAAAATTCCAATCCCAGGATCCAGGGGCCACTGAAGTGGTCGTTTGGATGAGTATGTGATTGTTTCAGGGAAATAGGACACTGAGAGGTGAAAAGTTAAAAGCAAAAGACTTAGGATCCAATTTATATTCCAACATAAAAGCTTTGGGCTGAGAGCCAGATAATTTTCTTGCATTTGACTTTTATTCTCAGACTCTTAGCCAACTACAATTCTTATTTTAAGTATCATCCTCTGATCCTCCTTTGGAAATGAAGGATGTGCCGCCAGGAAAGACAGAAGGTAATCGCCTTGGCTTTGTCAGCTCCAGCAAGAACAGGGCTGTATAGGTTAATGCCATAGGTCTAGCACGTAGCAAATGCGTAGATTATAGAAAACCCATGTCAGAAGTGAATGGCTGAACTCCCACTGAGAAACAGATTAAAGAACAAGAAAGACCAAGTTTCGTTCTCCACAGGGTATAGGCTATCTACTAAACTTTCCATTAATGAGAAGAAGATGGTGAGCGGGGAATTATTAGTCCTCCAGACTCGCATCCGTTCACTGCACTAATATTTATCATGTGTCTATTGGTACCAAAAAAAGAAAAAATGAGCTAAAAACAGCAAAATGAGAAAAAGAATCATGGACCAGATGCAGGCATGACTAACTGAGCTATGCTTCACATTTTAATACATTACAACATATTCAGTCCCTACAACAATAATCTCACAAACGAGGAAACTGAGATTCAGGGATGTTGAGGCGTTGTTCCAGGTCACACAGCTGGTGATGGTCAGAGATGGGACTCCAACTCTAGTCTTATGAGTCCTTTGCCCCCACTCTTATCTGCCACAGTAGGCTGCCTTCCTACACCTTAGATGGGAAAGATTTAAATCCCAATTCTCCAACTGCACCAAAGCACCAGAAAATAGGCTATTGAATGGGTTGGGAGACCGTGACCCTTGAAAATTATGAAAGTTAGAATTGCTGACTATCTACCTTAGGTGTGACCTCTGGTTATAAAAGTCAAGAAACTTACAGGCAAGTGACAAGATATATGACAGGGTGACTGCAGAAACCAAGTCAGCATGAAATGCAAAATTGTTCACTGTCTCTCCAATGATCTCCCTTCCAATCACAAAGCCTCTCACCCTGGGCATTAACTACTCATTCATTCTTCTTTCAACAAATACCTACAGGTCTGCAATGAGCCATGGGCTACAGATCTCCTTGTGGAGTTTCAGTTCGGTCAGTTCAGTTCAGTCGCTCAGTCGTGTCCAACTCTTTGCGACCCCATGAATCACAGCACACTTACCACTGGTTAAACCAATAATCGCACAATTAAATACATTAAATACAAGCTGAAGCACGTGCAATGAAAGAAAAGTAAAGGGTCTGATGAGAGCTTATGCCAAGGGAACCTGGCTCAGGAGGACTATCAGGCAGAGTCTTCTCCAGGAAAGGGACGTTTATGCTGACCCTAGAGGGATGAATAACACAAGGAATACGGCAACAAGAGCATCCCAGGTGGAAAGAACCTGGTCCCAAGTAGCCTCTCACAGGTCTGATGGTTAAGTAACTGCCATCCAGGGGAACAGGGATGACGGGGCTGTGCTTCTCCCATCATGCAACAAAGTGGTAAGCCCTGTCACAGAGCAAGAGAACAAACTCCAAAGTACAAGCTGTTTTCATGTGTCTGTACTTGCATGACAGTTCCTATATCGTCTCATTGGCCAAATTGCCCTTTCTGCATGATAAAGGGCAGAGCCAATGTGAGAGGCACACGCCTTCAGGGCATGGATACAAGAAGATATGTCCAGACCCCGGTAGCCATGTGCCCTATGAGACCAGAAGAGAGACACGTGGTCCCCCCTGGGGATACAAGCCAGGCCCTGAGAAAACAACATATAAATAGACATCTAAGAGCAATACTAAAGTGTGGACAGGAATTCGCCAGGGGAGAAGAGGACAAAATATCCCTGGGACCAGCGTGTTCTAAGTTTTAGAAGTGAAGTTAGAAACCTGTATAAGGAAATTAAAGATGCTCAGTACTACTCCATAGGACAGGGGGAGCCAAAAGCGGTGAGGAGCAAAATTGGAGAGTCAGAAAGGGGTCACGTTATAAAGGGCTTTCCAAGTCACGACAAGGAGCTTGAACTTTATTCCACAGGTAACATCAGACGTACGTTCTAGAAAAGTCTCCATTGTTTCTATATGAAGAAGCAGGGAAACCCATTTGGGGGTATCTTAATTCAGGCCTCACCTGGCATAGGAGCAGTTCAGTTCAGTTCAGTTCAGTCGCTCAGTTGATAGGAGCAGTAAGATGGGGGAAATGTTTAGATTTTAGATATACTAAAAAGTAAAAGGGGGCGCTAGTGGTAAAGAACATGCCTGCCAATGCAGGAGTTGTAAGAGATCCAGGTTGATCCCTGGGTTGGGAAGATCCCCTGGAGAAGGGCATGGTAACCCACTCCACTATTCTTGCTGGGAAAATCTCCATGGACAGAGGAGCCTGGCAGGCTACAGTCCATAGGATCACAGAGTCAGACACAACTAAAGTGACTTAACATGCATGCACAAAAAGTTAAATTAACAGGATTTGATGAGAGTGTGTAGACACTCAACAGATTAGAGACAATCAAAAGATTGATTCAAATTTCTAGTTGGAGAAACTGAAAACGGAAATGGCATTTGTTGCTAAAGATAATATGGAAAAAGTAGAATTATTGGGGTAGGAAGATGAGCATCAATTTGTATGTTTTGAACTGGAATTTCCCATGAGACAATGGAGTTTTGGGGAAGAAACTTAGACATATAGGTGTGAGTCTTAGCAGAGAAACATGGGCTATATGGATCTATGACAAAGAGCTGGCAACCACCAAGGTGAGTGTGTATGAAGCGAAGAAGACCAAAACAAAGCCTGAAACAATACCCGTCCTTGAGGTGTGTGTTAGCAAGACCAAGACGAGCCATCAAAGGAGACTGTGCCTTAGTCACAAAGGTGGTGCAAATGCAGGGGGAGCTGGTAATGGGGATGGCAGTGGAAGAGAACCTTCCAAAAGACTGTAAGGGCAGCAGCATGTAATAGGGCTGAGGGGTCTTGTAAGCTTAGGACTCAGAGGAAAACCCTTGGGCTCATGACCTTAGACAGACCAACTAGAGTGGACAGATAGAAACAGAGGCAGACTGGAGTAATGCCAAAAGGAATGAGAGTTGAAAACTGTCAAAAGCCCGGTAGAGAACAATGCCTAATCTGTGAAGGGAGAGAGATGCAGAATGACTAGGAGAATGAAGGATGGAAGAAGGCTCACAAATCTAAATGCTATTTAAAGGTTTTTTAAGTGTTAAAGATCCAGGAAGAAAAGTGTAACATACAAAAGAGAGATTATCAGTTTAAATTTTTACAAAAGGATAATTATCCAAGATTTACTTCCTCCCAGGCCCCTCTTGTGGGCTTAGTCTCCTCCAGTCTCAGGCACTTTGCCTGATCTTGCCGTGAGGTCCCCTGGGCAGGGTGAGCACACACTAACCCACGCATTCCATGACCGCCCAGCACGACAACCCCACCCCAGCCACTGGCCGCTCACTTCACTGAGCCACGAGCCACATCCTTCTCATTCTGCAAGAAGGGAAGGGATTTAAAGCCTTAAAACTGGAAGAGAATGGCTTTTAGACAAATTGCCCGAAGCAAAGCACTACCCAGGGAAACAAAACCATCCCCTCCCTCCAACCAGCCCTCCCCAGATGATACCTCCTGATTCCATCACCCGAAGGCTGCCCAGCAGAAACCACATAGCAGCATTAAAAGGCTGGAGATGAGCGTTTGATTGTAAACAAGGTACAGAGGCTCAACTGTGTTGACCTTATTTATATATAATGAACGAAGACCGAGAACAGCCGTCATTATGGCCTCTGAGCATTCACAGCAAAGGGAAAGAAGAGGAAAAGGGCACTTCCTGGTATGCATGAGTGGGTCCTGATTGTAATGGTGATGTCTCATCCTGCTTGTTTATGAATCACAGTGATCTCTGTTTCCTTAAAGATGAACTGAACAAAATGACACATCTTGAAATGATCACTCATTCTGCAGGAGGGGAACACGATAGAACCTAAAGCTTGCTAGGCTGCATTTAGTCCAATCTCTCTTTGTATTTAGAGTGTTTGCCAGAAACACATTTAATCCAATAAAGCCCCGAGATGTACATCTTTTGGCTCATGTATAGACAGACTTACTGTATTGGAAAAAGAGGCTGTGTGTCTTCCATTTCCAAAGCAAGCTTCTCAGAATGGCCTGGCTGTGCAGGGCTGGAGGAAAACCCCAGAGGAGGGTCAGGGATCCTTCATCACTCAAGGCTGGGGGGAGCGCCATGAGAAGTCAAAGGGAAGTCTGGAAGGTGGCCATGGCTGTGTCAGCATGGGGCCACTGTATCTGCCCAAGGCCACTGGAGCTCTTGGAGGGTTTCTACATCCTGGGGGTGATCTGAGTCACAGGGTTGGTGGTATCTGACCTGGAAGGCCCCCACCCACCTCCCATGGACCTGCCACCAACCCACAGGAGCCAGTTCTATAGGCTGATTAATGAATCCTGTTCAGATTCACCCTAATCAGTCTCCAGAATTATGTTTTGTTTTGTTTTGTTCACTCACAAAGTCCTGTCTGACTCTTTACAACCCCATAGACTGCAGCATGCCAGGCTTCCCTGTCCTTCACCATCTCCCAGAGTTTGCTCAAACTCATGTCTATTGAGTCAGTGATGCCATCCAACCGTCTCATCCTCTGTTGCCCCCTTCTCCTCCCACCTTCAATTGTTCCCAGCATCAGGGTCTTTTCCAAAGAGTCAGTTCTTCGCATCAGGTGGACAGAGTACTGGAGCTTCAGCTTCAGCATCAGTCCTTCCAGTGAATACTCAGGACTGATCTCCTTTAGGATGGACTGATTGGATCTCTTTGCTGTCCAAGGGACTCTCAAGAGTCTTCTCCAACACCACAGTTCTTATAAATGGCTACAATTTCTAAATTCTGCCCTGCAGAGGATCACTCTACAAGTGATCGTACTCTGTAAGTGATCTTACTCTGTAAGACCGCTCTACAAGGCTGGTGGAGGGGAGAGAGCTCCTCAAGCCCTGCTGAGTCTCTCTGGAGCTTCATTTTTCTTCTCGCTCTCTCTTTTTTTTCTAAGATGCTTATAGACTGAAGAGTCCACTTGCTGACATGCATGGTGAGTCCAGGATGCGACATGGATGCAGACTCTCTCCTTTCTTCCCTCACCTTCTCATATACTTATCTTTTAATTTATCTTATTTTTCACTGCATTGGTCTTAGTTGAAGCTGCATGATCCTCGTTGTGTAATGTGGGATCTTTCATTGCATCACACGGACTCTCTAGTTGCAGCATGCGGGCTCAGTGTTTGCAGCGTGTGGGCTTAGTTGCCCTGCAGCATGTGAGATCTTAGTTCCCTGACCAGGGATCGAACCCATGTCCTCTGCATTGCAAGTTGGATTCTTAACCACTGGACCACCAGGGAAGTCCCTCATGTACATGTGTTTTTGCCACCACTTCCTTTCTATGTGACCTTGATCTGGGGACAGTTCTGTAACTTCTTTTAAAATCTCAAATGCCTCATCTGTAAAGTAGAAAAATAATAGTCCCCACCTCATAGGATTATAGTCAACATTAAGTGAACTCATGCATCTAAAGCCCTAAGCTCAATGATTGATACCATGAAATTTTCAATCAAGACAACAACCAGGACCTGTTTGGTTATTTTTATTCATGCTGATGTTGTTGCTATTTTTCTCCCAGAACTCTCAAGCTCCTTGAGGGCAGGGATTATATTTTTTTATTCTCTGTCTATCCCCACAGTGACATGCAAAATGTCTTATGGCTTCATGCCCTAAATTGCTGCACACAATAAAAGGACAAGGGGGGAGCTTTCCTGGTGGTCCAGTGGTTATGACTGCACCTTCCAATGCCAGGGATGCGAGTTCCATCCCTGACTGGGGAGCAAAGACCCCACATGACTCCAGGCCAAAAACCCAAAACAAAAAAGCACTATTGTAACAAATTCAGTACAGACTTTTAAAATGGTCCATACCAAGAAAACTTCAAAAAAATAATAATTGTGTTACCATCATGTATGTTCATACACTCAGTCATGTCCAACTCTGCAACCCCATGGACTCATGGACTCACCAGGCTCCTCTGTCCATGGAATTTTCCAGGCAAGAATACTAAAGCAGGATGTCATTTCCTCCTCCAGGGGATCTTCTGACCTAGAGATTGAACCCCAGACTCTCCCGTATTGGTAAGCAGATTCTTCACCACTGAGTCACCTGGGAAGACCTTTATCATCACAGTGACTCTTAAAAAAAAAAAGGACAAGGAAGAGGAGAAGGAAAAGGGGAGAAGGAGAGTAGGAAGTAGGGGAAGGAAAGAAAGAGAAGGGAAGGGATGGTCCATAAAACCAGCTCATACACAAAACTGGGTCAACAGTAGGGTTAGTCAAGCTATCTAGACATGCTGATGGAAAAACCAAATAAGCAAACTAAGTGGCAGGACACAGTTACAAGTGGGACAGGAGCAACCGGAAATGCTGGGCTGGATCTGCCAGCCCAAATGTGCAAACTTGGCCAAGTGCCTCGTCTTCCTTAGGCCTTGGACTCCCCATCTCTAGATAAAGGAGGCTGAGCAGTGTGATACCTTCTGTCTATACCATGTCTAGGCTTTATCATTTGTGTAGCCTTCATGATGTGGGTCACGAGCTTAGCAGAAGTCCAGTGGACAGCACAGGCCAATGTGGATGGAAGATGAGCTGGAAGGTGATACCCATCACAGGAAGAGGGGGAAAGGTCCACAGGGGAAACACAGGGACAGCCAACCGAGCTCCAGGAATAAAGCAAACATATTCACTAAGCATTGACGATGTTCCAGACACTGAGCTAGACACTTTCATTGTATTAAAAAAAAAAAAAAAAAGGCTGAGAAAGCCCCCATCTGAGAAAGTAGAGAAACAGAGCCCAGGCAATGTCTCAACACCTTTTACTCACATGGGAAAGGACAAAAACATAGAAAGTACAAATTCACACACTTCTGACTTCATAGAGATACAGGAGAGAATGAAGGGGTTGCTGCAGGTAAAATCATCATGGAATCACATGACACAATAATCAACTCCACCGGGAAAGGGGCTGCTGATGGGACCTGGCCAGCTAAATTATGGCCCTAGAACCCTCGACGGGAAGAGATTATTGATAAGCTTTGGTGGACTGAGCCAAGAGGGGTTGAAAAGAAGAGATGGACTGTTGAAGCTGTTTTCTTCCAAGAAAAGTGTGATTTCAATCAAAGTCTAGCCTTCATACTCGACTAATATTTCCCTACTTCCCCCAACCTCTGCCAAGAACCAAAAGCATCCTCTAAAACATGGATGCAGACACCCTCTCTAGCTTGGTGAATTTTAGCTGTCCTGGCCTGCCCCCACTCTTTGCCTTAAAGCTGTGTTCCTATCAGTCTTCCTCCTTTTCCAGCCCCTTCAAACTGAAGGTGGACTTGAACGGTCCTTTAGAGGCCACCTTGAAACCACCTGTGGGCACCATATCCTCAGCCAATCCCTATGTTCAGCCCCAAATCCTAGGAAACCCTTTATCAGCAGGGGCTCTGAGCCTCAGGCCCTACCAGACAGAAGAGGGGCCCACAGCTCTCAAGAATAACGTCATCTAGTCTGCGAGTGTGAGCAATGATATAATGAGTGGGCGAATAGGGCCAGGACAGCCTCGTCTGGCTTTACGCATCCTTGTCAGGACCCAACAGCAGGAGCGAGGATGCAGGCCTTCCAGTGGTCACTTAGCGGTAATTCTCTGCCAGCAGGGAGATGTGTGTTGAACCCACTAGCCTCCTTGTGGCTTGTTGCATGGAGTCTTTGGGGCTTCCCAGGTGGTGCCAGTGGTAAACAACCTGACTGCCAATGCAGGACAGAAGAGACATGGGTTTGATTCCTGGGTCAGGAAGATCCCCTGGAGGAGGGCATGGCAACCCACTCCAGTATTCTTGCCTAAAGAATTCCATGGACAGACAAGCCTAGTGGGCTACAGTCCGCAGAGTCTCAAAGACTCAGACACAAGCGACTTAGCACGCATGCCTGAAGTATTTGTTCATGCTCTTGCTTCTTTCTGGAATGTAGAGTCCCACTTTCATCTAGCTTTTACCTCTTATTCATCCAATAGATCCCCGCCTAAGCATCTCCTCCCCAGGGAATCTTTCCTGGGCACTCAGTGTGAGACAGGCCGCTTTCCAGTACCATGTTCCTTTATTTGAAAGGACTCATTTCATTTTTGCCGAAAAAGGTCTGTACAGTCAAAGCTATGGTTTTTCCAGTAGTCATGTACAGATGTAAGAAAGTGAAAGTTGCTCATTCGTGTCTGACTCTTTGTGACCCCATGGACTATACTGGAGTATTCTGCCTTTCTCTTCTCCCGTGCGCCACACCAACCGAGCCTGTGGTCTACAGCCCATGAGCTGCAGCTACTGAGCTCATGTGACGCAACCACTGAAGCCTGCACCCCCTCCACTGAAATGAGAATCCCGCTCAGCACAACTAGAGAAAGTCCATGGGCAGCAATGAAGACCAGTGCAGCCATGAAGAGAAGTGAAGTGAAAGTCGCTCAGTGGTGCCCAACTCTTTGCAACCCCATGGACCATACAGTCCATGGAATTGTCCATGCCAGAATACTGGAGTGGGTTGCCGTTCCCTTCTCCCGGGGATTTTCCTAACCCAGTGATCAAACCCAGGTCTCCCACATTACAGGCAGATTCTTTACCAGCTGAGCCACAAGGGAAGCCCAAGTATATCGGAGAGGGTCGCCTATAGCTTCTCTAGTGGATCTTCCCGACCCAGGAATCAAACCAGGGTCTCCTGCATTGCAGGTGGATTCCTTACCAACTGAGCTATCAGGGAAGCTCACAGATGTGAGAGCTGGACCACAAAGAAGGCTGAGTGCCAAAGAACTGATGCTCTCTAATTGCAGTGTTGGAGAAGACTCTTGAGAGTCCCTTGGACAGCAAGGAGATCAAACCAGTCAATCCTAAAGGAAATCAACCCTGAATATTCATTGGCAGGACTGATGCTGAAGCTGAAGCTCCAATACTTTGGTCACCTGATGTGAACAGCCAACTCACTGGAAAAGACCCTGATGCTGGGAAAAGTGAAAGGCAAAAGGAGAAGAGAGTGGCAGAAGATGAGATGGTTGGATCGCATCACTGACTCAATGGACATGAGTTTGAGCAAACTCCAGAAGATGGGGAAGGACAGGAAAACCTGGTGCGCTGCAGTTCATGGCTCACGAGTCAGACATGACTTAGGCACTGAACAATAACATCTCAGTTTGCAAATATTCATTCATTGATGTGATTATTTGGCATCAGTCTCCCACACTAGACTGTGGGCTCCATAAGGACAAGGACCTTCTTTTTGCCCAATAACCTTGCCCAGTGCCAGAGAGGCAAGGTTACTGGACCTTCCTTGTTGAAGGAAGGAATTCAGAGAGACAAGGAAGAAGTGCCTAGATCACCTCAAAATTGACTGGACCACCATCCTGGCCCCAGGGATTTGAGGCAGAAGTAACTTAGTGATTACTGAGTTCACCCTCCAGTTGAAGCAGGAAGCCCTAGCGGAGCATCAGCAATTCCTATCTGAAGGCTCCCCATTCACTCAACCCCAGAGAGGCATGTTGAAACATTTATAACTTAATATCCAAGGAGCTGCGTGCTCCTATGAAGCACTGTCGAAACATAAACAAAAATCAATTTTAAAATGCTATAAACGAAGCAACTTTGGCCATGAGATAGCAGGCCTACAACTCCTTAGAGAGCATCATCAAAGTAGACTATTAATGTGGAACAAAGGACTCCAACAATGCCAGCCCTACACATCCTGATCTTTCCCAGACATCGACCAGAGGAACAAGATGCCTATAAATACCAAGGCTTCCGAAAGTGTTTTCATAACAGTACTAACATCAGATAAAGAGCTGTGCCAGAGGAAATCCTTGATTCTCAGAACTCTGGGGAGAATGGCTGGATTGTGTGATTTATTGATAAGGCAGCAAACCACAGCAGAGCTAAAATTAGTCACTACCAGTGAACGCAAATAATATGTATTGCAAGATAAACACACATTGAATACTCGGCATAGAGTCTTAAGACTACATAACACCAATCATTCAGCCATTCCTAATCAAGCCACTATGGTCAGCATGGGAGCAGGATGTACCAGGCATTTTGGTGATCAACAGTTACACAGCTCTGCTGCTCTGATGAAATCTCTGGAAAGATCATAGAAAGGAGATACATAGTACAATTTAAAGAACAGAGGTTTTGATCTCATAGTGAACTGGACTTAAATTTCAAGTCTGCCACTTACCAGTTTTGTGCTATTAAGCCTCATCTATAAAATGGAAGTGCTATTACCTGCTTCATAGGGTTATATCAGGGGTTCATTAACTATGGCCCTTGGGCCAAATCTGGGCTACCACCTATTTTTGTAAATAAAGTTTTATTGGAACACAGCCACACCAATTTTTTTTTTTTTTTACAAGTTTTCCATAGCTGTTTTCACGCTATAGTGGCAGGGTGGTTACCATGAAGACAATATGGTCTAAAACACCTAATATACTTATCTTTGAAGAAAAGGCTGGTCATCCCTTGGTGTAGCCTACACACGTGTTATTCTCTACCTGAAACACATTTGCCATCTCCCTTTGGCTAGCCAATATCATCTCATCCTTCAAGGTCACTTCTTCAGAGCAGCTTTCCTTTACCACCTAAGTGAAGTTAAATCTCATGCTCTATTCTCCCATTATAGCACCACTTTGGATAAGACTCACCACATTTGAAAATACTTGTCCACCGTCTGTCTTCCTAATTAAACTAGTCACTCTTGACTGTGAGCATCAAGATGACACCTGAATCCTAGGTCCTCACTTAGAAGTTGACAACAAGTATCCTAGTTGAATTCTACACAATCCTACTGCTCCATGTGACTTCCCTATCTTTGGCAGATATTCCTGGCAGTAGTCTAAGTTTTATCTAGTGTAGAAAAATCCTGGTTCAAGTGACAGTCCCTAGAATGGAAGAAACGTCAAATCCCTCATCATAATAGTGGCAATATGGGCAATGAACCCATATTGTTATTAGGAATATACTTAATGAGATTGTCCCAGAATCCCAAAGTCATTTTATCAGCCAATATTTATCAAACATCTGCTTCATGAAGACACCATTTTAGTACTGTGGTGAACAAAGAAATACGATCCAGTTAGTCCATATCTAAGCCAAGGGCTACCTCAGAACTCAGGTCATGAGGCTGAAATTTCATATTGGAATTCCTTTTGGAGGAGAGCAAGTCCTCCAAACTAGTATATCAGATCCCAGGAAATATGACACCACTCAGTTCAGTTCAGTTAAATCACTCAGTCGTGTCCAACTGTTTGCAACCCCATGGACTGCAGCACACCAAGCTTCCCTGTCCATCACCAACTCCAGGAGTTCACTCAAACTCATGTCCATCAAGTCAGTGATGCCATCCAACCATCTCATCCTCTGTTGTCCCTTCTCCTCCCAACTTCAATCTTTCCCAGCATCAGGGTCTTTTCCAATGAGTCAGTTCTTTGCATCATGTGGCCAAAGGATTGGAGTTTCAGCTTCAGCAGCAGTCCTTCCAATGAATAGTCAGGACTGATTTCCTTTAGGATTGACTAGTTTGATCTCCTTTGCAGTCCAAGGGACTCTCAAGAGTCTTCTCCAACACCATAGCTCAAAAGCATCAATTCTTTGGCACTCAGCTTTCTTTATAGTCCAACTCTCACATCCGTATATGACACCACTAGATTTGCCTCTAATTCATGAACATATTATCGTGTCCTTATTTGAGCACCAGATGAAAGACAACTCACTTTTAGGAACCATGATGTCTGCAAATATACAACTCTGAATGACAGACTCACAGCCACTGTGCCAAGATGGGAGCCCAACCCACCAAAGACAAGACTAATGGCGCTCATGTCCCTCTCACTCCTCGTCACGTGATCACTGATAGAATGAAAAGTGGAAGTGTCCACACTCTAAATTTCTCTCTCTCTCTCACACACACACATACACACACAAAATAGATGCTTTCATTTACATAAATTAAACATCCCTGTGGTGTCATTCCACTCTTTAATCCATTCTTCCCCACCTGGTTATTTACACAGCATGGTAAATTATCCCCAAACCCAGTGGCTCAAAGCAACCATCTTACCATGTTCATTCATGACTTTTGTGACTCCAGAATTCAGGAGGAGCTCATCTGAGGATTACAGCTGGGACCTCCTTTACACTGCAGTCAGAATTTGACAATGGCTATAGTCTTCTGAAAGTTCAATTGGACTGATGTCCAAAATATCTCACTCCCATGGCTGGCAGTGGATGCTGGCAGCAGGTTGAGAACTCAGCTAGGACTGCCAACCAGAACATCCCCATGTGTCCTCTGCACGTGGCTTGAGGTTTTTCTCATCCTGGAGGTGGGGTTCTGAGGGTCCCAGAGCAACCATTCCAATGACCCACTCAGAAGCTGCATGCCCACTCAGAAGCTTCTCACGCAGCCTCACATAGCACCACTTCTGTACATTCTGTTAGCTCCAAGTCAGAATGGCCAACATAAGTCCAAGGGGAGGGGAACAGACCCCACCCTTTGATGGGAGAAGAATTGTGGCCGTTTGTTAATCAGCCACATTCCATATGAATAACCCTTGTTCCCACTCTCATCTTTCTTGGATTCTGAAAATAACATGCCGCTGACTGTTTCGCATTCTATACAACAAAACCAGTTTTACGTGTATCATCAGAGGCCGATTTTTGATCAAAAAAGTCAAAATAATCATGTATCCCCAGCACTCGTGGGGCTCAGTCATCACCTCCACACTGGCAATGCCCATCAGTTCTAATGGAAAAGCCTCAAAAAGGAACCCATGTTACAGTTAGCTCACCTGCAGCACCCCGCCTGCTTGAGACCACACGGAAACTTCTCTGTAATTGCCACTGAGTGACCAATAACCACAGCATATTCCCTCCACAGAAATGGAACACTTAACCTGTGGAGATCATGCTCAAAGTGCTTTCGCCTTTTACTGCCAACAGCAGACAAGTGACGAAGGGATCTCTGGCCTGTGGTTTCTCCAAAAGCTGAGACAAGGATATGGATGCATGGCTGACTGGCGATGTGACCCCTGGGAACATCACAGAGGAATGAGACGGTGAGATGTCTTGGGATTGTCCCACTGAGCAGGTGAGGAGGGCTTCCCAGGCAATTCAGCAGTAAAGAATCTACCTGCCGAAGCAGGAGACGCAAGAGACTCAATTTCGATCCCTGGGTTGGGAAGATTCCCTGGGGGAGGAAACAGCAACCCACTCCAGTATTCTTGCCTGGGAAATCCCATGGACAGAGGAGCCTGGCGGGGTACAGTCCATGGGGTTGCAAAAAGTCAGCCATGATGGAGCAACAGAGCACGCACACACACTCCGAGGGGTGAGGAAGTAGGGGAACTTATTCACCAACTCCTGCCCCACTC
This sequence comes from Moschus berezovskii, assembly GCF_049115385.1. Lineage (NCBI taxonomy): Eukaryota > Metazoa > Chordata > Mammalia > Artiodactyla > Moschidae > Moschus > Moschus berezovskii. The sequence goes on from NC_142475.1 coordinate 51,857,366, forward strand.
TGCTTGAGGTCACTCCTGGGGCATTAAACCCTTGCCCACCCCCCCAGCTTGCCACACATTGGAATTGAGCCCCCTCCCAACACCAGAGACTATCCTCAGGAAAAAATACAAAACCTGTCAGCTGCAGGCATCTCCAGGGTGGGATGGGATGGGTAGACTTGACCCCCACGGTGTCTACTCTTCTAGACTAAGAATTCTTTGAACTCGATCTCAGTTAATCCCCAAAACAATTCTGTTGTAATCATTGCTGTTTTTGTTCACGTTGACACCGTCTCCATTTTACAAAGGAGGGAACTGAGGCTCAGAGAGGTTAAGTAACTTCGTGGCCACACAGCATGACACAGGTTGGCCTAACCCCAATTTCTAAATTGAATTGAAAAGCCCAGAGAGGGTGAGTGACTTGCCTGAAACCAATAAACATCTGCGCCACAATCATACATAAAAGCAAGCTCACCTCTCTGCTGCCGCTGCTTAGATACTTCAGTCGTATCCAACACTTTGTGACCCTATGGACCATAGCCCCCAGGCTCCTCTGTCCATGGGATTCTCCAGGCAAGAACACTGGACTGGGTTGCCATGCCCTCCTCCAGGGGATCTTCCTGACCCAGGGATCGAACCCATGGTCTCTTACTTCTCCTGCACTGCAGACAGGTTCTTTGCCACTAGCACCACACCTCTGGCTGTCACCATATCGTTCCTTGCAGTCCTCTCCCACTGAGCCCTATGCCTTGCAATGCAAAGCCTAAGGAGCAGCTTAACCCAAAACATCTGCACGTTCTTTGCCTCAGCAAAGCAGACGATATATGCTGTAAGTCAAAACACACAGCATCTGTGCTATACATTAGGACTCTCCCCAAGAGGGCCGCTCTCTCTGCCCCCAACTGTGTGGAAACAACCCAGAAGGAATCTCCTCAGAATCAGAGTGTACTTTGGACCCACAGAAGAGAAGGGGCCGGGAACACACAGACTCAGCCAAGCGCGGCTCCGTCGAGGGCTGCCTTCTTCCTGGAATTCTACTTAAGAGCCGTAGCCCTGGCTCAAACCCAGAAACAAGCAACCTAAACGGAATAGCCGAGCAGCGACCTGAGTCAGGGGATGACTGTTTACTAGAAGGAAGCTGGACCCTGGAGACGGGCTCTCATGGAGGCAGGGAGGGTGGGGGGCAGACAAGGGAATGCCCTTGGACAGGAAGATGGATGGGCAGTTGTAAATCAAGTCTGTCAAAAAAGATGGAAAAGAATGACCCCTTTTTAGCCGTGATAAAGTTTTCAGTCCCAAAATACCTCTTATCACACCCATTACCAAGGTGAGAATCTAATGATCAGTCATTTAAACGAAGTCACACAGCTAAGGAGATTCGAGTCTAGATTTAACTGCTCTTGAGTGTGGGTCAGACTCCAGAATTACTTCCTTTACACCCCACTGAGCACCGACAGAATACTAGATCACGTGAACACTCCCTGCAGCTAGGACCGTACCTTGCTACGTATTGCGGGCCCAGGACTTTGCACAGTGCCTGGCCCAGAGTAAACAGCATTCGAAGGGGCCCAAGACTTCATATGCAGAAGGAAATGCACATGGCTGTCACTGGAATGGTTGCCACAGAGGGCCATCAGGAAAAAAATCTCTCTGGGCTGCTTTCACAGGAAGACAGAGCCGGAAGGGGGCACAGGTATAGGAATTGCCATAGTGAGGAGAGAAGGAGTCCGGATAGAGGCACGGAGACCCGGGCTCAGGGTGGACACAGCAGAGTCAGGGGACCAGAGTAGACCAGAGTTGCCTGGAGTTTGTGGTTTATATCCAGTCAACCTTAAAGGAACTCAACCCTGAATCTTCATTGGAAGGACTGATGCTAAAACTGAAGCACCAATATTTTGGCCACCTGATGCAAAGAACTGACTCATTGGGAAAACACCCTGATGCAGGGAAAGATTGAAGACAAAAGGAGAAGGGGGGGGCAGAGGATGAGATGGTTAGATAGCATCACTGACTCAAGGGACATGAACTTGAGCAAACTCTGGGAGACAGCAGAGGACAGGGGAGCCTGGCGTGCTGCAGTCCGTGGGGCCACAAAGAGTCGGACATGACTTAGTGACTGAACAGAACTACAAGAGAGAAACAGGAGAGAAGTGTAGAAAGGTTGCCGATAATCATTTTTATCCTTGAATGTCAGATTACAGACTTCGGAAGGTTTAGTAAAAATTATGACTGAAGTCGAGTGATTTCTTCCTACATGCCGGACACTGTCCTCACAATTTACAGCAGAATTTCTCTACCTTGGCACTAGTGACATTTGGGCCAGATGATTCTTGGGTGTAGGAGACAGTCCTGTGCACTGTAAAAAATATCTTAGCATCACCCTCCGCTCTACCACTGAATACCTGTAACACCCCCCACCCCCCTGCCCCCAAGGTTGTTCAGTCGCCCAGTTGTGTCCCACTCTTTGTGACCCCATGGACTGCAGCATGCCAGGCCTCCCTGTCCCTCACCATCTCCCGAAGTTTGCCCAAGTTCCTGTCCATTGCATCGCTGATGCCATCCAGCCATCTCATCCTCTGATGCCCTCATCTCCTTCTGCCCTCAATCTTTCCCAGCATTAGGGACTTTTCCAACAAATTGACTGTTCACATCAGATGGCCAAAATGTATTTTCAGTATTTTGCCACTTCGAATGCTGTTTACTCTGGGCTAGGCACTGTGCAAATACTTCAGTATTTTGCCCCCACCCCTGTAGTGACAACCAAAAACAACTCCTAATGTTACCAAATGTCACCAGTTGAGAGCTGCTTTACGTGTATTAAATTATTTGCTTTTTACAACAACTCTGTAAGGCAGGTACTATTATTATCTGTATTTTAGGGGTGAGGAAACTGAGGCACAGAGAAGTTATGTAACACATCCAAGTTCACCGGTTTTGGGAGGGGCAGAGTCAAGACATTCAATCAAGACAGATTCACTTGGAGCCCATGACTTTCCTCACCCATGCTTCATCTAACATGTTGAAAGATTAAATTTTAAAAATGCAAAATGTAGTAAGCACTGAGCTTGCAAGCAATTAAATATATATCTGTATGAAGACACATGACCACCAACAATACTATGCAAAAAATAATAACATAGGTTTAAATCAGAGGGGTGAAATTATGGGAGCTTCATTTCTTCCTTAATAATGCTGTAATTTCTAAATATAAGTGGGAAGTTTGATGGACTCCAGGCAATCATTCTGACCTTATTTCTCCATCCATTCCCATGAATAATTGGCTGAAAACAGTTCATTCTCACTCAATCTGAGGTTCAGCTCAAATATTATCTTCTCCTTCAGGAAAAGCTTAAAAGAGTCGAGCGTATAATGAGGGCTCTACAAATGGAAGCTCTTCTTGTTACCTCATTTACAGATCAAGAAACTAAGGCAATGGGGACTCAAGTTTCTGTCTTACAAATGTTCTTTCCGCCATTCTGCCACCTGAACGATTTATCAATCAGGTAACTATGAGAAAGAAGGGAATCAGTGGCCAAAGCAAAAGGTCTGGACCCGAGTCAGCTGGTTTCAGGGTCCCCCTGGACCCCATAGAACTAAGTGGACCTCGCCAGGCCCTGAAGGCTCTAATCCCTTGTGCTTTGCTGCCCTCTGCTGGTGAAAGGCACCACTGCTGGGAATGAGCTTTTGCCTTAGGACGGGGTACGATAAAACCAGTCTGCTTTTTGACGTAAAAGCTTCCTAATATCTATGTTCACGCCCTATTTTGCAATTTTTTACACAGAGGAGCAGGAATGGCAGCAATTCCATGTCTGAGTGAAACGAAAGCTTTAAAGGAAAAATATTTTAAAAGGAAAATAAAACCTTTATCCCAACGTTCCTAGGAGCAAAAGGATATTTGGAGCTCTGTCACATCCATTTCCTTCATTTAACCCAGTTCTGGCTGGCGGGACAGCAAGGTGGGCAAAAGGGCAGCAGACCTCGAGGCAGAAAAGGAGCTGGAGGTCACTGGAGTGCAGAAAGAGCGAGTATCAGGGCACACACGCGTGCACACACGCACCTATTCTGACATGCTCAGAAATGGGCTCAATCATTTTTAGAAATTCCAGTACCCTTTATGGTTGACATTTCACATCACGAAAGTGTTAAATGTGAATAAGGCCAGCGGACCATCAGAATGGTAGAGGAGTTTGAGAGTTGGCCTGGGCATATCACATCCCTAAAAGTAGGAACTGGGGCTTCCCAGGTGGGACAGTGGTAAAGAATCTGTCTGCTAATACAGGAGGTGCAAAAGACATGGGTTCAATCCCTGGGTCGGGAAGATCCCCTGGAGGAGGAAAATGGCAACCCACTCCAGTATGCTTGGAAAATCCCATGGACAGAGGAGTCTGGTGGGCTACAGTCCATTGGGTAGCAAAGAGTGGGACATGACTGAGCTCCCATACACACACAAACTTTCCCCGTTTTGCAAAGTTCTGAGAAATTTTTCCCCTGTCACACAGTCGAAGGGTGGCCAAGCTGTGCTTCCCCCAGGACCTGCCTTGCTCCAGCCCCTGTGCCTGGCGGAGGCGTAAGCCCTCTGGCGTAAGCCCTCTGGACCTGAGACTTGCCGGCCACAGCAGAGGAGGGGTCAGCAGAGTTGACCCACCCACACTATCAGCCACTCCAGCTCTGAAACAGTCTTTCAGCCTTTTCAGAGGCACCCTTGCTGCTGCCCATCAAGAGAAAGAAAAGATTACATCTTGGAAAGGAAAAAGCTGGATGCTAAAGACAAAAGCAGATTAGCGTTCCTGGGGTGAGTTGGTTGCTCTGAATCATTAGGATAAAAAAAAGCATCTTGCCATCTGGTTATTAGCTTGGGGCTATGGTGTCAAGCCCGTCTCCTTCATCCTGCCCTCCTTAGGAAAACACGGCCATGGGTGGTCCAGATGGCCAGAGGCCTGCACACAATGAACAGAGGCTGCTGATGCTCGCGTGACCCCTCTGGCCACAGGAAGTCCTCCCATGCAGAACTACATTCAACCAGATTTTCCCCCCAGTGAACGGCCAGTTGGGAAGTCACGACTTCAGGGAGGAAACCACTGGAGAGCATCAGGACCTGTCCATCTACCACTTCCCATCTTCTTTTTATTCATGAGCCGAAATGCCCACCCTGGGCTGTGTCTGCCTGCCCCCACCCCCAGCCTGCTCATCTCACCGGGGCCTCGGAGATGCAGTTACCTAACCAGAGAGAGAGATTCTCTTTGCAAACAGGCTCCTTTTCTGTCTCAAGTTGTATCCATCCTTCCTTCACTCTTTCTGATCACTGACAGCACCTATCAGTAGAAACACTTTTTTGTAAGATTTAATACAGCAATGCGGGGATCTCCCACTCACCCCCACAAGGGTCCCCCCCAGACTTTGGCAGCGGGGGTATATCCCAGGCACAGAGGCCAGAATTCACATTGAGTAAGCATGGGTGTGATCACCCGGATTCTTCAAACCGCACCTCCACTGGGACTTTTAATAGGCTCCCAAGACAATTTCAGCTGACTCCTGCCAACCACTGTGTCCCAAATGTCTTCCGAATCAAACCCAGAATTGAGAGCTAGAGCTGATTTTTATAGAACAAATTGGCCTTCCCTGGTGGCTCAGGTGGTAAACAATCTGCCTGCAATTCAGGAGACCGGAGTTCGATTCTTGGGTCAGAGAGATCCCCTGGAGAAGAAAATGGCAACCCACTCCAGTATTCCTGCCTGGAGAATCCCATGGACAGAGGAGCCCATTGGGCTACAGTCCATGGGGTCGCAAACAGTCGGACTTGACTCAGCAACACACACACGCACAATAAAACAAAAGATGGAATCCACTGATATTTAAGGTCAGGGTATATATTCCAAATAAACATGACCAGGACCTAACCTCTCTGAGCCTTATTTTCATCACAGGTAAAATAAAGATCATCAAAGGAACTCTAAAACGGAAACCACTTTAATGATTAGCAGAATAATCCCTGGAACCTGGGAATTCGGTAGGTTATATAGCAAAGGAGGGAATTAAAGTTGCAGATGGAACCACCACAATATTATCCAGGATTTTCTGAGTGAGTCCAATGCCATCACTGCTTAGAGTGAGGGAGGCAGGAGAATAGACTCAGAGGAAAAACCATCAGAGAAGCAGTGTCACTGGTCTTAAAGGTGGAGGAAAAGAAACTGTGTTTAAAGGGAAGCTGCTAGAACTATGGACGGAGGAGCCTGGTGGGCTGCAGTCCATGGTGTCGCTAAGAGTCAGACACAACAGAGCGACTTCACTTTCACTTTTCATTTCCATGCTTTGGAGAAGGAAATGGCAACCCACTCCAGTGTTCTTGCCTGGGATGGGGGAGCCTGATGGGCTGCCATCTATGGGGTCACACAGAGTCGGACACGACTGAAGTGACTTAGCAGCAGGAGCAGCAGCTAGAACTAGAAAAGTAAGGCAATGAATTTTCCCCTAAAGCCTCAAGATAGGAATGCCACTCTGATGACACCTTGATTTTAGTCCTCTGAGACCTGTGTCTGACTTCTAACCTACTCAACTGAAGAATAATAAATTTGTGTTGTTTTAAGAATAAAAAAAGGGTAAGTCTTAAAAAGGGGTATAGTGATGATTAAACCCACTGATGCGTTTGCCTAATCCATGCACGTGTGGGTGCTCAGTCACTTGTGTCTGACTCTTTGCGACCCCGTGGACTGTAGCCCACCAGGCTCCCGTGTCCATGGGATTCTCCAGGCAAGAATACTGGAGTGGGTTGCCCTCTTAAAGGGGATCTTCCTGACCTGGGGATGGAACCCTCATGGCCTGTATTTCCTGCACTGCAGGCAGATTCTTTACCCACTGAGCCATCTGGGAAGTCCTTGCCTGATCTATAGTAAGGGTTAGTAAAGTTTTTGTTCTCACATGAATATTGATATTAATATTGATTTTATTACTGTTATCAGTTAAGATTATTGATATATAGTGATATTAATATCTCAGAGGTCAAAGCAGAGCTCATATACACCTTTCAACCCAAAGACATACATCCAGCTTCTCGTCTATGAGAGGTTCACAACCTCAGCACTATTGACCTTTGGGGCTGGGTGACTCTGTTGGGAGGGGCCGTCCTCTGCACTGTAGGATGTGGAGAACACCCCTGCGCTCCAGCCAGTAGATTCCAGAAGCACCTGCTCTCCAATGGTGACAACCAAAAATGCCTGAAGATGTTGCCAGGTGTCTCCTGGGGGGCGAGATTGCCCCTGGCTGAGAACCGCAGGATCTGTCACATCCTGGTGATCCAATTTCTTTCTTTTATTTTTCATAATATCATAAGATGATCTATTCAACCACCCACATGATTGAAGCTCATTGTTTTCAACTTTGCAGGGTCCCCAACTGCAAGTTTCCATGAGCACAAGCAATATCTCTGACCTAAAATGGAATTTTTCATCATTCTTGGATCACAGACCTGCTAGCCCAGACCTACTTCATAATAATTCAGTCTGCTTTAAGCAAAAATCAAGAATCAAGATTATAGTCTGTATCTATCTTTTCTTAACAGCTTTATTGTCCTCCATTTAATTATGTTGTATTTCAAAACCATTTTAGCAAGAAGCAGGGGGTAAAATGCCCATGTATATATGTGTCCATAGGCACACAAATGCCCATCATAAGAAAGCCATCAGTGCCAATTCTGTTCTAAATTCTGTTTAGAATAGCAATGACTTTAGTTCTTAACTTCAGCTTTCTTGAGTGGCAAGAGGGGGAAATTCCATTTATTGTTTGAATGATGACAGATTACTTTCAATGTTGGCTCCCTTTATCCCCACAATACTGCAGCCGATGCTTACAGGTGAAGATGCTGAGCCCCTCAAGCCTACCTCACTGCAGAATTGGCTAAGAGAAGCCAAGGGGTGTGATGCAAACTTAGAATAGAAAGAACAGGGGGTTATTAATGGGTTCCTAGAGAAGCCAAACGGAGAAGGCAATGGCGAGCCACTCCAGTACTATTGCCTGGAGAATCCCATGGATGGAGGAGCCTGGTAGGCTGCAGTCCATGGGGTCGCTAGGGGTCGGACACGACTGAGCAACTTCACTTTCACTTTTCACTTTCACACATTGGAGAAGGAAATGGCAACCCACTCCAGTGTTCTTGCCTGGAGAATCTCAGGGACGGGGGAGCCTGGTGGGCTTCCGTCTATTGGGTCACACAGAGTCGGACACGACTGAAGTGACTTAGCAGGAGCAGCAGCAGAGAAGCCAAAACAAAAGTAACAGCAAGAGTCACAGAAAATCAACGAGAAGTAGAATAAACATCACAGAACCAAAAGAGACCAAGGGTCCTGGGTCCAGCTAGGGTTCATGAATTCAGGGACAGGGTCTGCAGGTTCTGATCAGAAGCTCTGTCAGAGAACAAGTAAGCACGCAGCTGTTTGAACATGAAACTGAAGAGTCACATCCCCACCGCACAGAAAAGACCCTTTCAGGGTCTGTGAAGGTGAGTGGGATCAGTTGGAGGAAAATAGGGAGGAATAAAGCAGACACGTCAGGTGAATGCTGCCATCATTCCAAGCCGGGTAGCTATGGTTCACCTGCTCGCATGCACTTTTCACCCTAAAGTCTGTCCTGCTGTTGTGAACACGGACCTATTCACTGAGACTGTTATTACTGGGTGACTCATCACACAGGAGATGGGGGAAGAGGAAGAAACAGACCAACGTGACCATCTAAGGAGAAGAAAGCCATGCTCCCTGAGCTCCAGGGAGAGCAGAGATGAAAACAGGGATGCTTCCTGTTGGTTTAGTCATAGCATCGCAAATGCTAAGCGGGGCCACCTGTGTGACTGTTTGCCTGGTGTGGGCCAGAGATCATGGGAATGGGGCTCAGAAGAAGCACTTTGCAGGGGGGAGGGGGCTGCCTAGCTTTGAAACTGAGTAGCTAGACAACCCTGGGTGGATTGTGCTTCTCTGAGTTGTAATTTCCTTATCTGTTGGAGTCAGGTAGGAGCACCTGCCTGGAGTAACTTGTGAAGTGTCAAGGAGAGAGAACTGTATGGCAGGTAGCCTGCACACCTATTACCTTGGTCGAAGGAAAGAAAGTCTTGGGCCTTCCTCTATCATTAAGGCAATAAGACTGGATTTAGAGGACCTTGTACCTTGATTCCCAGTCCATGGCAGAGTCAACTGGTCAACCATTCCACTTGAGGCGACCCCTCACTTACCGATTCTCTCCTCACCATCTTTCAATTCTGAGAAGGTTCCTCTGTTTTGCTGGGTTATTGGAAATCTACTTTCCCAGAACAGTGGCTTGCTTTCTACATCAAAGAAAGAAATAAAACCCAATTCCAACCCAATACTCACTACTATCAGGCGTGAGAATCCCACTGCAGTCCAAATATAGTTTCTCCACTCTTACCACCCACTTCCTTGCCAAAGATTCAAACATGCAAGAGCTTCCACCAGCCTAGCTAGGATGCACTTTTAGGGACAGAAGAGAAAGACCAGTTTCCCTACTGGCTGATGCTCCTAAGCATGGTATTCTGAAAAATATGGTGCATTTGGTTAAGCACATCCCCCTCCCATCTCTGTGGGTCCAGGAGTAACCACAGGGGACATTTCATCCATATGTTTCTCATTCAATCGAATGTAACACACTAAAACACTTCGAAGCAGTGCAGGGCCAAGACGGGTTTGCGTGCTATATCATTGTTTTTTACTCCAGAAGCAGTAAATTACAGTTTCCTGAGAGCAAACTATCTCAACCCTCAAAATATTTACCCTTGAGCCAAGCACAGAATCTCCACACTGTACCATGGTTAAATCATGCAGAGACTTATCTACAAAACAGACATAGAGTTACAGATGTAGAGAACAAACCTTATAATTACCAGGGGGTAGGAAGTGGGGAGGGATAAATCGGGAGATTGGGATTGACATACATACACTATTATACAAAAAATATATAACAAATAAGAACCTACTTATATAGCACAGAGAACTCTACTCAATACTCTGTAATGGCCTGTATAGGAAAAGAATCTAAAAAAGAGTAGATATATATAAGTGAGTCACTTTCTGTACATCTGAAACGAACACAACATTGCAAATAAACTACACTCCAATAAAAATATCTTTAAAAATCCATGTCAGCTTTGGAAGAGCAGGGATTCTCCATGAAGTTGTTGTTTTTTTTTACTGTCTTAATGAATATAACTTTATAGTAAATATTAAAATCATGGACTATAAGGCCTCCAACTTATTTGTTTTTCTTTTTTTTTTTTTTTGAACAGAGGAAAATTTATGCGTCGAACCTGGACTGGTCACTTATGATAATATACATGCTACAATTCCATTCTCCCCAATCATTCCACCTTCACCCTCTAAAAAGCATATCTAATAATTATAGATTACCCACCTGCCCAGTTCTATCTTCCTTTTTGTGTGAAATCCCCACCTTTGGGGATAAAGTGTTGTTGCATTAAAGACATATTTACAACCATGTAAATAATAATTAGAGTGGAATTTTAAAGTTGGAAAAAGAAGTGTGTTTCCATAATTAAAAGAACAGAACATAAAATAGAATATGTGAAACATCCTCCTGATGCTTAGGAATGTACAGAAGATGCCTTGAATCTCAAGCAGATGGGGAAATACATCGGAGTTCCCGTGGAGTGCAATATGTTTATGTTCATCAAAAGAGGAGTTGAAATTTGCAAAACACTGATACAGGAGAGAAATACTACCTTATGTCTTCCTCCACCAATCTTAAATGTGTTTGATGTTGATGAGCTTGTTTCCTGCTTCTTAGTTTTGCAGTTAAGCCTGTTTGACTTCCAAGTGGGGACTATTGTTCAAAAGTTCTGATCTTTATTAGTTTAAAAGTTGTCCTATTCTAGAGACAAAGACGTAGGAACAAATGTATGAATACCAAAGAGGAAAATAAGGAGGGATGGGATGAACTGGGGTTGAAGATGTACACTAGTGATGCTATGTGTAAAATAGGAAAGTTTCCCCAGTGGTTCGGCGGTAAAGAATCTGCCTGCAATGCAAGAGAGGGGGGTCTGATCCCTGGCTGGGAAGATCCCCTGAAGAAGGAAACGGCAACCGTCTTCAGTATCCTTACCTGGAAAATCCCATTGACAGAGAAGCCTGGCAGGTACAGCCCATGAGGTGGCAAAAGAGTTGGACATAACTTAGTGACAAGAGCCACAGAAAATAGATAACTAATGATGACCTATTGTATGGCACAGGGAACTCTATTCAGTGCTCCATGATGACATAATGGGAAGGAAATCCAAAAGAGAGGAGATTTACGTACACATATAGCTTATTCACTTTGCTGTACAGCAGGAACTAACACAACACTGTACAGCAACGATATCTAATAAAAAGCAGTTTTTTTAAAAAAAGGTCTTCTGATTTCTATCTTCACTTTTAATAGTCTGATATCAGATTGGATCTTTAGTCTCTGCTCAAATTTAAATTCTTATTGCCTTCCTTAAAAGTAAACTTAGTAGGAGGAAAAAAAACAGGAGTTTTTAGAGCCAATGAGGATTCAGGCTCAGTTCAGACACTCCCTCGTTTGGACAAGTTGTTCAATCTTTAGAAACCTCAGTTGCAATACATGTCAAATCCTCACCACCCTCTGCCTTGCTTCCAGTGCCAGAGAATTTATTCATCTTCTTAACACCTTTAAAAGTGGAGCTCCCCAAAAGCAGATGGGGATTAACCTTAAAATAGGTTGAATCAAAGGTTTGAAGCAAAGGCAAAGAGCTCAGACCCAATAGACTCAGCAGACAAAAGTCAAATTTCCCCATCTTTACATGGTCTCTCCTGGAGTTGATGGCACTTAGATACCACTGCAGGACTTCCCCAGTGGCTCAGTAAAGAATCTGCCTACAATGCAGGAGATAATGGATTTGATCCCTGAGCCAGGAAGATCCCCTGGAAAAGGAAATGGCAACCTAGTCCAGTATTCTTGCTGAGAAAATCCCATGGACAGAGGAGTCTGGTAGGCTACAGTCTGTAGGATCGCAAACAGCTGGACACAACTGAGCACGCACACACAGGTACCACTGCCTGGGTTTACTGTTGCTGTTGTTTAGTTGCTCAGTCATGTCCGACTCTTTTCAACCCTATGGACTTCAGCCTGCCAGGCTTCTCTGTTCATGGGATACTCCAGGCAAGAATACTGGAATGAGTTGCCATTTCCTTCCAGGGGATCTTTCCCAACCCACAGATTGAACTTGAGTCTCCTGTGTCTCCTGCATTGCAGGCAGTTTCTTTACCTGCTGAGCTGTGGTTTATTAAATAATAGGAAACCAGGAAGGGACAGATAGATTGGGGCAGTGGACACAATAATGCCCCTCCCCACCAAAGATGTCTACACCCTAATCCCGGAAACCTGTGAATCTGTTACCTCACGTGGCAAAGGCAATTTGCAGATGTGATTAAATTAAAGACCTTGAGAGAGGGTGATTGTCTCAGAATAGCTGGTGGATACAAGATAATCACCAGCGCCCTGACAAGAGATTGAAGGAGTTAGGAGAGTCAGAGAATGGTTTGAAGACACACTGATGCTGCTTTTGGAGATGGAGGAAGAGCCAACAAGCCAAGGAGTACAGGTGGCCTCTAGAATTTACAAAAGACAAGAAAATAGATCTTGCCTTAGGGCCTCTAGAAGGCGCCCAGCCTTGCCAGCATCTGAAGTTTAGCCCCATATGACTCACTTTGGACTTCTGACCTCTAGAGGGCTTCCCAGGTAACATAGTGGTAAAGAATCCACCGTCCAATGCAGGAGATTCAGATTCAGTCCCCGGGCTGGGAAAGAGTCAGACGCGACTGAAGCAATTTAGCACACACAACCTCTAGGACTGTAAGAGAATACATATGTGTTGTTTTAAGGCACTGGGTGGGTGGTGATGTGTTACAGTGACAATAGGAAGCTAATACAGTTGGCATATGAAAGCTTTGTGCTACAGGACAGGCCATATCATGTCATCATTCACCATCATTCCAGGGGTACCTGAGGGAGCAGGACAGTCGGGGGCGTGTCTGTCCTCATGAGAAAGCCTTTAGAGAGGGCCTGACAAGCTCTTCATAATCCAGATTCCTCTCTGTATTAATCATCTATTGCTGCATAACAGATAGCCCCAAAACACAGCCGCTTAAAACAATGCACATTTCCTATGACAGTTTCTGTGGGTCAGGTGTCCGGGCACAGCTTAGCTGGGCCATCTGCTTCAAGGTCTTTCATGAGGATGCAACGAAGGTGTCACCTGGGTACAGGCATCTCAAGGGTCTCAAGGTTCAACAGGGAAGGGTTCGTCTCCAAGCCCATTTCAGTGATTGCTGGCAGAACTCAGTTCCTCAGAGACTGTTGGACTGAGGGTCTCAGCTCCTTGCTGGCTGTAGGCCAGAGGCAGCTCTCGGTCCCTTATTGGGGGGGTGGGGAGGGGAGGGGCCCTCCCCAGCATGGCAGGCAGCTGGCTTCATTAAAACCAGCAAGAGCCAGCTGCTGGCAAAATGGAAGTCATCGTCTTTTGTAACCTAATCATGGAGGTAACATTCCATCACCTTAACTGTATTTTATTCATTATAAATGAGTCACCAGGTCCCACCAGCATGTGAGGGACTTGAGGGAGGGGATTACACAAGGGCATGGATACTCAAAGACAAGAGTCACTTGGCACCATCTCAGAGCCTGCCTACCACACTCTATGTCCAGGGAAGCCAGCCAGACAACACTTCCCAGTCCCCCAGGGGCGGCCATCTGACTGAGTTCTAGCAACGGAACATGAACAGAATGAAATTTGCCATTTCCAGAGGACTTTTTCCTTCCACCAGTGGGATGCACACAGGCAGCGTGAACTTGGAAACAGCATGTGGAAAATGGATGAACCAAGAGATGGAAGTCTAAGCTGCTGAATCAGAAGCTGAACAAGAGAAGAAGGCACTTCTTGATTGGGAACACCCTACTGGACCTGAGATCAGTAGCAAGTCACCTTCTATCATCTTTGAACCATTATAAACTTGGGGATTATTGCTTCTAGTTTAATCTCCTCTAATATCTCAGAAGGCTATGGGTAGAAAGTGTCATAAGGATGAAGGACCAACAGTTTGTAAACAAGAGAAACAGAGAGACTGGGAGAGGCTAAGAGAGAGATTCACATAACTGAGGGCAGTGAACCTCCCTCCATGGTAAACACATACAATCCACATACATCCTTTTTCCAAATATTTAGTATAAAATCTATCTACCCTACTCCCCCCCCCAAAAAAAAAACAGAAAATGCTTGATGCTTGTGTTTATTGTGGTAAATGTTGATAGGAAGTGTTGGGGCTGGTGGCACAGATGGCAAAGAATTCTCCTTCAAAGCAGGAGATTCAGGTTCGATCCCTGGATCAGAAAGATCCCCTGGAGAAAAGAATGACTACCCACTCTAATATTCTTGCCTGGAGAATCCCATGGACAGAGGAGCTTGGTGGTCTACAGTCCATGAGTTTGCAGAGAGTCAGACACAACTGAGCGACTGTCTAAGCACACACATACACACATCCCAACACAGAGCAAGACAGAGGGGAAAAAAAAACAGTGAAAAAACAGCAGGACACTGAAGAAAAGAGAAGTAAGGAAGTCACACATAATGAAAACTCCAGATGGCTACTGACCATCAGGAAGGGTTTGGATCTATTTCACCAAATCTTAAAGAGGCAACATAGTCCTAAATGACAGCTGGGATTGATTTGGCAAAACTTCAGTAGAGGAAAGAGAATAAAGACCAAGGACCCAGGTTAATTCTAGGAACATGTAGACATGCAGCAGTCTGTGCTTAAGAAATAAGAAATAGAGACCTTCCTGGTGGTCCAGTGGTTAAGACTTCAACTTCTAATCCAGGGTCTGTGGGTTCAAACCCTGGTTGGGGAGTTAAGAACCCATATGCCTTTGGTTAAAAAAAAAAAAAGCAATACTATAACAAAACAAATACTGAAGTAATACTTTAACAAATTTAATAAAGACTTTTTAAAAAAGTGGTCCACATCCAAAAAAAAAAAAAAATCTTAAAAAAAGAAAGAAGCAGCAGAGCTTGGCCCAGGTTGACCTAGGTTAATGACTCTTCAATTGTTGCTACTGAAACTTTCAGTGAATGGGCCTGTGATTAATGATCACAGGGTGAAGTGAGGATCTCAGTAAAAGGGTTTTATTCCAGGAAAATGCCCTCAAGAATATGTCACCGCCAAACAACTTGACTCCAGTCCATCAATAGCTTTATTCATGTTAGCAATAACTTTGAGCAGCATTAAAATTTGATTATGTCAATATACCATCTTACAATTTCCAGCAAATGAAAATGTTCATGGCGTATTGCAACTCTTGATCAACTGCAAAAATTCACCTAAATCACCACCTCATGACTTCTGGCTACTCCTCAAGTTGTAACAGACCATGAAAGGAAGATGTCTGACACCCCAGAAACCATCAAATCCAACCAACAGAGCATTTGAGGTGACTTTGGAAGATGGCTTTCAGATGTGTTTCAGCAAGCAGTATCGAGGTGGGGAGGTTGTGCAGGGTCTGAGGGAACGGCCTTGGAAGGAGATTAATCACATAAGTGTCCATTGTTCTATCAAATGGACTTATTCCATCAGTCATCAAATGTGTCAATCACACCTATTATAGGAAGGAGTTGATTAAAGGCAGGAAGGGTTGCTTATTTGAGTGGAAAATAACAGATGCAAAGCAGAGTTCATCCCCTGACTTCAGAAGGGGTGGCTCCCAACAGCCTAGCAAGGACCCATATGCTGATTTTGGTGTGTATGGTGTCTAATTTTTCTGTGCATTTTACCCAGAGACTAAAAATAGAGATAGAGATGAGAGAGAGAGAGAAAGAGAAAGACCGAGACAGAGAGATCCAGAGACAGAGTGACCAGTCCATGGAAAGGAAGATGGAGCTCTGCGGGAAAGAGTCTACCGTGAGGGCAAGAGGACAGGATGGCATCACTGTTGTCAAACAATCTCACAAAGCATTTCACTACAATCACTAGACTGACAATTATTTTCACATCGCCCAATTGCTATTTAGCATCACCCAATTTACAGCCTGTCTATCTTCTCCTACTCTCTGCCTTACAAGCTTTCCTGCTCCCTTTAGCCTTCTGTTCTACCATCTTCTTCAGCCCTGTCCACTACACCCTGAGTCCATGAAACTCAACTGCAATAGGTGAGGCATCCCATTTGCCTTTAGATTTAGACATGGTCTGGTGTAACACTGATATTCGATCATCACTATTTCTGTAACTTACACCCTTCCTCTTTTCCTTTGTCTTAACATCAGAGCTCAGTTTTAACCACCATCACAGTATAAACATCCTCTATTTCATCCATGAGCAGAGAGGGTTTTACTGGTAGTCTGTACACCTTTCAAATCTTCTTTACTGTCTACCACTCTCCAAAACAAAGGTCCGCATTAACTTTCCTGGTTTGGTCAATCATATCAAACGTGACCTTTTTTAGGAAAAAAAAGAAAAACACTTTCTGGAACCTGCAGATCCTAAAGTGGTCCTTCACTGGAATGTCATATCTGAAGCCACCAACTCTCCAAAGAAATAAGACACCTAGAGAAGGATTGAAGACTAGATTTCCTTTATTTTAACTCGAAGTCACCTAAGAGCTAAGTATATTGAAGTGCAGAGTTGTAAAAGAAACAAAATAGTGCCCATCTGCACATCATTCATTATCCACTTATTCAAAATTACTTTATGGGTGACTACACTAGGTCAGGGAGTACAATTCCTCTTCCTGAGGAGTTCATGTTTAGTGAGAGAGACCTTCAAGAACAAAGGAAATGTTAAATAGAAGGAGCAGAGGGCAGGGATGTCAGAATAAGTTTTCCCTAAGGAACATCCATGCTGACACTGGGGACTAAGTATTGGCAGCCAGGCAAAAGTGAAAAATCATTTTAGGCAGAGGGAACAACATGTGCAAAGGCCCTGCAGTGACAGGGCCAAGAGAATGACTCACTCTGTTCAATTCAAGCTGTTCAGAGTATGACATGGATGTGATATCAAGGCCAAGACTGAAGGGTTAAGCAGGTTCCAGATTACAGAATTTTTGGCAAACTTGGTTCAAACTTCATCCATTTCAATTTGCATGAAGAATTTTCTGGCAGAGTATCATTTGGTACAGGGAGAGACAAACAAAGGATGCCGGACACTTGAAGGCAGAGAATGAAGAAAATATTCCAGGAGAGAAGTTGAAAACTCTGAGAAGCATCTACCAGGAGCTGGTTTTGATGACTTTATGAGTTAACACAGGGCTGGTCCCAAAGTCTGGCGGGAAGACATGGGATCAAGATTGTGTGTAGGAACTTCCCTCATGGTTCAGTGGCTAAGAATCTGCTTTGCAATGCAGGGGACACAGGTTCAATCCCTGGTGGGGAAACTAAGATCCCACATGTCAAGGAGCAACTAAGCCCTCACGCGGCAACTGCTGAACCCAAGCACCACAATGATGAGCCCACGTGCCACAATAAGACCCAAGGCACTCAAAAGTTAAAAAATAATAAATATTGTTTAAAAGTAGATTGTGTGTAAAATTTAAAAGGAGCCAGAATGCCCTTCATGGCTTCAGAGATCTGCTGGTAATGTTGCCCTAGAGGAGTAGTTCTTGCCAGGCTCCTCTGTCCATGGGATTCTCCAGGCAAGAATACTAGAGTGGGTTCCCATGCCCTCCTCCAGGGGATCTTCCCAACCCAGGGATAGAACCCATGTGTCTTATGTCTCCTACATTGGCAGGTGGGTACTTTACCACTAAGGCCACCGCGGAGAGTGGGGAACCCAGTAAATGTTCCCTTTGTATCACTTGCCCACTGCAGGGCAGAAGGGCAAAATCTAAGATAGCAAGAAGAATACAACATTTTCCCAGGAGGACGAGCTCATGTTGCCTCTGGGGCCTGGCTCCCGTGTCTCCCGGACTCTCTCCAGGACCCTGCTGGCACAGCCTGTCTGAGAGACTCGTTAAGCAAGAGGAAGTTCCCACAAGAACTACAAGGAAGAAAAAACCCAACCCAGGGTGCTGAGTGGAAGAATTTATAGCTCATCAACTCTCCATCCTCTATTGAGATAAATGTCCCCAGCACGGCTCACACAAAGGCCTGGTCCACACCACCGGATTGAAAGTGATGTAAAATTAAAAATCCCCTTTTCAAAGATCTCATTCCAGAAAGCCAAAGCCAAGTAAAATACGCGATTACTTCCAAGATGAATGCCTGGCCTGGCAAGCGTTCCTGCTCTCCAGCTGTACATTGGGGTCTCTTGTCTTGGTGCATTAATTGACTTTTAAATCCAAACTTTATTGTTTCTAGTACAGAGAAACGCCCCCCCACATTTAAAAGCAATGTGTATTCCGTATTCCTTCGCATACGGAATGCAGTGACAGCTTGGGGTCTGAGAAGTTTCAAAGTCAAAAGAATATTTTCTTTTAACCTCTGGCAGTTCTAGGGGTAGGCTGTATTCCCAAGATAGGGTATAAATCAAGTACACCAGAACACCACACATGCAGGAAGTCTGCCTTTGGGTCTGAATTCCAGCTCCGTTGCTTACTAATTGTGTGCTCTTAGAAACTCATTCACTTTCCCGAGTCTTGATTTACTTGTCTTTAATGGAGGTGTCAACTGTTAAAAAATGCACAATGTGAGAGTTGTGGGTTAAGTTTTATTTGCAGCAATATGAAGACTGCAGCCAAGGAGAGAGGACCTTAGATGGCTCTGAGAAACTGTTCCAAAGAGGTAGATGGGAAGGACAGTATACATGTGACTTCGGTAAAGGGGGAGTAAGTGCAAGCAAGTGCGTATTTTGTAGAAAGTTTCTGCTAGTCTCGCAAAGCTTCTGCTAGTCACAAGAAATAATCATCACCATGAAGGATTTTAGTGCCTTTCTAGATATGAGGAGATACAAGAATTATGCTCATAAATCAGTTCCTGAAATTTTCTAACTATCTGAGGACCTGTCCTGTCAGTTTTCTCAGAGCGCAGAGTGCTTCCTTTCTCCTCTCCACCCTGAACTCCTTCAGCGGGTGTTGAAGGTCAGCCACTGCAGCAGCACATGATTTAGTCCTTGTAGAGGTAGACGGCAAGCACCCATGGCAAGTGCCAATTTGTGGAAGTGATAATGATCTTGGAGTAATTGTGAGGCTTAAACAGACAAAGCAGTGTTGGTGCCAAACAGAGGACTCAGATCACCAAGACAGCTCAACACACAGGGGCTCACCAGTCAGCAGATTAGCCATTTCTCTGCCATGAAAAACCAACTGACAAAGGAAGGTCACAGTTCACACTAGGTTCCGATTCCCGTGGGCTCACCTATCTTCAGAGGTGTCTCCTACCCCACTGGCACTCAAGGAAAAAGCAAATGGACAGAAAGTTCAAGAATAAATGAGAATGCTACCAATCAACAGATACAATTCCTTGCTCACTGTATGTCCTAGCTCAAGCTACTACAACAAAATACCTTAGTCCAGGTGGCTTAAACAACAGACATTTATTTCTCCCAATTCTGGAGGCCAGGAGGTTCACAATCAAGGCACCACACTTGTATTGGGCTGGCCAAAAAGTTCGTCTGGGTTTTTCCATGACATTCAGGTACAGAAAAACCTGAACAAATTTTTGGACCAACCCAATACTCCTTGGCAAAAACCTTCTTCTGGCTAACAGATGGCCATCTTCTTGCTGCATGCTCATGTGGCAGAAAGGAAACTCTGGTGTCTCTTTCTCTTTTAGTAAGGACATTAATCACATCATGAGGGCACCATCCTTATGAACTCATCTAACTCTCATCAACTTCCAAAGGCCCCACCTCCTGATACCATCACACTGGGGATTAGGACTTCAACGTACGAATTTGAGGGGGACACAAACATTCAGTCCCGAGTACTATACATCCATGTATCATTCACTGTCTTAAATCCCAAGCTCATATGCGAAGGTCAAGGTTAACACAAGAAGAGCCCTGCTGTGTGACTGCCCACCTGAACCCCTCCTCCATCCCTCCCACGGACAGATATCCTAGCAGACAGTCAGAGGGAATTCCAGATGCATTCATGAAATTCATGTTTCTTTCATATGTTAGCTCGACCCTGGGTAGTTATTCTGATGTACATTTTACATCCTCTCCTCGCCTACACCTTCCCCTGCACTTCCCTTAAATACTGATGAAAAGAATGACAGACATCCCTGGGGTAAAATCATATGGAAGGCTAGAGTGGGTTGAGCTCATGGTGTTAGGGTTCACAGGGTTTGGCAGAGTAAGCAAGAGCCCTTGGGTTCATTCTTGCCCATTCAAAAACCTTGGTTATACAGAAAATAGACCAGAGCCTAGCTCACACGATAGGAACTCAATACAAGTTTTAAACTAAACTGAACTGGACAATGGTTTCCAAATGAGATCTACTGAAATATACACACATGTGCATACACACACACACACATATGACACACACACACGACACACATATAAACATGTACACATGCTCCAATATGCATGTCATTTAAAAGGAATTTGATACTGATAATGTTACAGTGTGGATAAAGCTTGAAAACATTATGCTAAGTGAAAGAAGCCAAACACAAAAGGTCGTATATTGAATGATTCCATTTAATGAAATACCCAGAATATGTAAATCCATAGAAATAAAATGCAGACTGGAGGTTGCCAGGGACTGGAATGGGGCTTGGGAATGAGGAGTGCCTGCTTAATGGCTATGGGGTCTCCTTTGGAGTGATGAAAATGTTTTGGAAATAGACGGTGACGGTGGTAGCTGCATAACATTGTGAATGTATACTAAATGCCACTACGCTGTTCTTTAAAATCAATGATTTTCTATCATGCAAGTTTCACCTCACCTGAAAAATGAACGTCTCCAGCTTATGCTTTTAGGACCCAGAACAGGTATTCCTAGGTTCCCCACACACACACCCCACTTCCTCCTCAACATTCAACAATCAGCTCCTTACACAGCAGCTATGCATCTGTCTAATCCCTACATAGGAAAAATGAACAGCTGTTCTCAATTAGGGGCAGATCAGGTTTTGTAGACCTGAAGCTTATGGAAGTTAGGGAGCCCGTTTAAGAAAGAGAATGCAAATTTATTATACAAAATCAGGTAGGAAAGTGAAATTTTAATTTGTGTGAGAAATGAAATTACAATAAAGAGCAAGTTTTTAAAAAAACTAATACTACAAACTTCACAAAACCCATCAAAAAGAAAGCATGTTGTCCTCAATTAATTGCCTGACATGCAACTATAATAGTTTTTTCCCAGTTTTTTTAGTTTTGATCACTTCTATTTTATATTACCTATACATGGGATACATGGGTTTTCCCAGTGGCTCTGTGGGTAGAGAATCCGCCTGCTCATGAAGGATACACAGGAGATGCAGTTTCGATCCCTGAGTTGGGAAGATTCCCTAGATGAGGGCATGGCAATCCACTCCAATATTCTTGCCTGGGAAACCCCATGGACAGAGGAGACTGCGGGCTACAGTCCATGGGGTCACAAAGAGTTGGACACGACTAAAACAACTTGAGCAGGCATGCACACACACAGTGAAAACAAAGATCACTCAGTCTTCATCCAGCATGCTGATTGAAAATTACATTTCAGTTGATAGATTCAAAAAGCTCCTTTCAGTCTTGCAATTCAATATTGGTAATACTGTGTCAATTTTAGTACTGTGGTGAAATCTGAGCACACCTCTATGAAGTGTGTCTTACGTATGAGATATAAGATTTTAAGCTTTTAAGTTTGCTTGCACACTTTCTGCGCCAGATCCCTAGGACAAGTTTAATTATAGACTACCTCAGTCCCTGACTTTTGTGTCAGGACACCTGGCAAGTCAGTCAACCCAGTTGGATAGGAATATTCCTGGAAGCCTTCTCAGCTACAGGAGAGCCAGTAAAAACAAAACCATGCACTTGAAGTGACTTCAAGTCACTACATAAATACACCACATGAAGCAGGCCAGATGCAATGCCAAGTTATTTTCCCCCGAGACTGGAGTGGGTTGCCATTCCCTTCTCCGGGGGATCTTCCTGACCCAGGGATCGAACACTCTGCTATTTCTGGAATTCTCCACTTTAGACATCTATCTTATTTGTATTGTTGGAAATAAAAATCTGATTTTTTTCCACCATTAACTCATCCTGTTTCTTCCTCCTCCCTCCATCCCCTCCACACCCAAGAGATCCTCATCAGACCTAGAAGACAATCTACTTTTCCTTACTTACAAGGCCCTCCTTGATCTAACTCCAGCGGTCCTCCCTGGTTTCAGGTCCCCGTCCCTCCCCCGTGCCCACCACCACCCAGCCACCTTTGCCAGCCTTCTTGTTTCTTAGAAATGCTAAACTTGTTTCTGTCTTGAGGCATCTGCTTGGGAACTTCCTCCCAGAGCCTATCTTCCCATGCCCAACCCTAAACATTTGCTTTCCTAGCTTGGCTGTATTTGAATGTGTATTCTTCCCTGTTACTCTTGTGTTTATTATCCATGCATGCATGCTTAGTCGTTCAGTCTTGTCCGACCCTTTGTGACTCTGTGGACTGTAGCCCACCAGGCTTCTCCATCCATAGGCTTCTCCAGGCAAGAATACTGGAGTGGGTTGCCATTTCCTTCTCCAGGAGATCTTCCCAACCCAGAGATCAAACTCAGATCTCCTGTGTCTCCTGCATTACAGACAGATTCTTTACCTGCAGAGCCATCAGGGAAGCCTGTATTTTCTTATAAATTGACTCTAATTTTTCTTGGGGCAAGTTGACATCCTCACTCATTCAACAACTATTTCTAAGCCTTAAGCATCACTGACTCAATGGACATAAACTTGAGCAAACCCCAGGAGACAGTGAAGGACAGGGAAGCCTGGAATGCTAAAGTCCACGGGGTTGCAAAGAGTCAGACACAACTGAATGACTGAACAACAGCAACAAAAGAACTAAGTACAAGGGATACAGTTTACTGAACATGGGAAGCCTTACAGTCTCCTGGAGAAAACAAAGAAAGGGTAATGAGAATATGATATGATGAGCATCCAGATGAGAGAAGTTCATGGGAAGAGTTGAGACAGTCCTACTCAAGGACCACATCCCAGAATAAGTGCCTCTTCCCCTGAAACGTGAAGGATGAACAGAGACATCCCAGCAAAGTGGAAAGGGACAGGGGAAGGAGTGTTCCAGGCCAGGGAAAAGCAAGTTCAAAGACAAGGAAAGACATATAGAGTCATACAGTTGAGGTGCTGACATGGGCCAGAAAAATCTTCAGTCTTAATTCCTCCCTGGAGAAATGAGACACGTGAATTTCCCAGCATGTTGTTGGCAGTGATCACTTATTAATATGTGAGGCTTCAATGAATAACAGACCTCATTATCAATATATTATGAAACAAAGTAGACGACATTACTGAATACCAAGAATGTACCTTGGCAAGGATGAGACCCAAATTTTAGTGAAATAATGTATCCCTACAAATTAGATGACCCTGCAAATTAAGCAGCCTGTCTACACACCTGTCTTTAGGAAATAAACCATCTCATTGACTGTGTTTCAGCCTAGAAGTTAGCGTCTATCAGGAATTTTACCTGTGATGCAATAATACTGATACTATTAGTAGTAGAAGGTACTGATCTTCAAGTATTTGCATACCACTTTCTCTATCTTCACAATAACTCTCAGAGGTTGGGGGAGGGATAGATTAGGAGTTTGGGATCACCATGTACACACTGCTACATTTAAAGTGGATAACCAATAAGAAGGGTTTCCCCAGCGGTTCAATGGTAAAGAATCCTCCTGGCAATGCAGGAGATGCCAGAAACCTGGGTTTGATCCCTAGGTCAAGAAGATCCCCTGGAGAATGAAATGGCAACCCACGCCAGTATTCTTGCCAGGAAGATCCCATGGACAGAGGAGCCTGGTGGGCTATAGTACATGAGGATCACAAAGAGTCAAACACGATGCGCATACACACAACCAACAAGGACCTACTGTATAGCACAGGGAACTCTGCTCAATATTCTGTAACAATCTAAATGGGAAAATAATTTTAAAAAGAACAGATACATGTATATATATCACTGAATCACTTTGTTGCATACCTAAAACTAATACAAAATTGTTAATCAACTATACTTCAATACATTGATAAAATAAAATTTTTTATAAAATTCTACAAGGTGGGTGTTATGATCCCTCTTTTCCACTTGGGGAACCTTGGCTCAGAGAAGCTAAATGATCTCCTTAAGGTCACCCTGTCAGGAGGGATCAAGTCCAAATATTCTTATTTAATGTCCAGTCCATAATACCACAGTTGGTAAAGCAGGCCTTCTAGATTCCCCCATTAATCTTTCTTAATTCTTAAAGAGACGGGAATACAGACCACCTGACCTGTCTCTTGAGAAACCTGTATGCAGGTCAAGAAGCAACAGTTAGAACTGGACATGGAACAACAGACTGGTTCCAAATCATGAAAGGAGTACGTCAAGGATGTATATTGTCACCCAGCTTATTTAACTTATATGTAGAGTACATCATGTGAAATGCCAAGCTGGCTGAAGCACAAGCTGGAATCAAGATTTCCAGGAGAAATATCAATAACTTCAGATATGCAGAGACACCACACTTATGGCAGAAAGCAAAGAGGAACCAAAGAGCCTCTTGATGAAAGTGACAGAGGAGCAATAAAAGCCCATTTAAAACTCAACATTCAAAAAATAAAGATCATGGCATCCAGTCCCATCACTTCATGGCAAATAGATGAAGAAACAATGGAAACAGTGAGAGATTTATTTTCTTGGGCTCCAAAATCACTTCAGATGGTGACTGCAGCCTTGAAATTAAAAGATGCTTGCTCCTTGGAAGAAGAGCTATGACCAATCTAGACAGCATATTAAAAAGCAGTGACATTACTTTGCCAACAAATGTTTATCTAGTCAAAGATATGGTTTTTCCAGTAGTCATGTAAAGATGTGAGAGTTGGACCATAAAGAAAGTTGAGTACCTCAAGATTGCTTTGGCTATTGGAGGTTTTTTGTATTTCCATACAAATTGTGAGATTATTTGTTCTAGTTCTGTGAAAAAATATCGTTGGTAGCTTGATAGGGGTTGCATTGAATGTATAAATTACTTTGGGTAGTATACTCATTTTTACAATATTTACTCTTCCAGTCCACGAACACGGTATATTTCTCCATCTATTAGTGTCCTCTTTGATTACTTTCAGTAGTGTTTTATAGTTTTCTATGTACAAGTCTTTTGTTTCCTTAGGTAGATATATTCCTAAGTATTTAATTCTTTTCATTGCAACAGTGAATGGAATAGTTTCCTTAATTTCTTTCTATTTTCTCATTATTAGTGTATAGGAATGCAAGGGATTTCTGTGTGTTGATTTTATATCCTGCAACTTTACTTTAATCATTGATTAGCTCTAGTAGTTTTCTGGTAGAGTCTTTAGGGTTTTCTGTGTAGAGGATCATGTCATCAGCGAACAGTGAAAGTTTTACTTCTTCTTTTCCAATTTGTATCCCTTTTATGTCTTTTTCTGCTCTGATTGCTATAGCCAAAACTTCCAGAACAATGTTGAATAGTAGTGGTGAGAGTGGGCACCCTTGTCTTGTTCCTGACTTTAGGGGAAATGCTTTCAGTTTTTCACCATTGAGGATAATGTTTGCTGTGGGTTTGTCATATATAGCTTTTATTATGTTGAGGTATGTCCCTTCTATTCCCACTTTCTGGAGGGCTTTTATCATAAATGGATGTTGTATTTTGTCAAAGGCTTTCTCTGCATCTATTGAGATAATCAAATGATTTTTTATTTTTCATCTTGTTAATGTGGTATATTACGTTGATTGATTTGCGGATATGGGGGAATTAACCTGCCTGATTTCAGGCTCTACTACAAAGCCACAGTCATCAAGACAGTATGGTACTGGCATAAAGACAGAAATATGATGAATGGAACAAAATAGAAAGCCCAGAGATAAATCCACGCACCTATGGACACCTTATCTTTGACAAAGAAGGCAAGAATATAAAATGGACAAAAGACAGTCTCTTTAACAAGTGGTGCTGGGAAAACTGGTCAGCCACTTGTAAAAGAATGAAACTAGAACACTTCCTAACACCATACACAAAAATAAACTCAAAATGGATTAGAGAGCTAAATGTAAAACCAGAAACTATAAAACTCCTAGAGGAGAATGTAGGCAAAACACTCTCTGACATAAATCACAGCAGGATCCTCCAAGACCCACCTCCCAGAATATTGGAAATAAAAGCAAAAATAAACAAATGGGACCTAATTAAAATCAAAAGCTTCTGCACAGCAAAGGAAACTCTAAGCAAGGTGAAAAGACAGCCTTCAGAATGGGAGAAAATAATAGCAAATGAAGCAACTGATAAAGGATTAATCTCCAAAATATACAAGCAGCTCCTGCAGCTCAATTCCAGAAAAATAAATGACCCATTCAAAAAAT
This sequence comes from Moschus berezovskii, assembly GCF_049115385.1. Lineage (NCBI taxonomy): Eukaryota > Metazoa > Chordata > Mammalia > Artiodactyla > Moschidae > Moschus > Moschus berezovskii. The sequence continues at coordinate 51,883,850 of NC_142475.1, forward strand.
GGGCCAAAGAACTAAACAGACATTTCTCCAAAGAAGACATAAATATAGCTAACAAACACATGAAAAAATGCTCTACATCCCTCGTAATCAGAGAAATGCAAATCAAAAACACAATGAGATACCATTTCACACCAGTCAGAATGGCTGCTATCCAAAAGTGTACATGCAATAAATGCTGGAGAGGGTGTGGAGAAAAGGGAACCCTCTTACACTGTTGGTGGGAATGCAAACTAGTACAGCCACTATGGAGAACAGTGTGGAGATTCCTCAAAAAACTGGAAATAGAACTGCCATATGATCCAGCAATCACACTCCTGGGCATACACACCGAGGAAACCAGAATTGAAAGAGACACATGTACTCCAATGTTCATTGCAGCACTGTTTATAATAGCCAGGACATGGAAGCAACCTAGATGTCCATCTGCAGACGAATGGATAAGAAAGCTTTGGTACATATACACAATGGAGTATTACTCAGCCATTAAAAAGAATACATTTGAATCAGTTCTAATGAGGTCAATGAAACTGGAGCCTATTATACAGAGTGAAGTAAGCCAGAAAGAAAAACACCAATACAATATACTAACACATATATATGGAATTTAGAAAGATGCAAATGATAACCCTGTATACGAGACAGCAAAAGGGACACAGATGTATAGAACAGTCTTTGGGACTCAGTGGGAGAGGGTGAGGGTGGGATGATTTGGGAGAATGGCATTGAAACACGTATGTTGTCATATGTGAAACGAATCACCAGTTCAGGGTCGATGCATGTTACAGGATGCTCGGGGCTGGTGTGCGGGGATGACCCAGAGGGAGGATAAAGGGAGGAGGGAGGTGGGAGGGGGATTCAGGAGGGGGAACTCATGTACACCCAGGGCGGATTCATGTCAATGTATGGCAAAACCAACCAATATAATATTGCAAAATAATTCAGTTCAGTTTAGTCGCTCAGTCGTGTCCGACTCTCCGCGACCCCATGAATCACAGCAAGCCAGGCCTCCCTGTCCATCACCAACTCCCGGACTACACTCAAACTCATGTCCACAGAGTCGGTGATGCCATCCAGCCATCTCATTCTCCGTTGTCCCCTTCTCCTCCCGCCCCCAACCTTTCCCAGCATCAGAGTCTTTTCCAGTGAGTCAACTCGTCGCATGAGGTGGCCAAAGTATTGCAGTTTCAGCTTTAGCATCAGTCCCTCCAATGAACATCCAGGATTGATCTCCTTTAGAATGGACTGGTTGGATCTCCAATTAAAAAATTAATTAATTAATTAATTTTTTTTAAAAAAAAAGAAAGTTGAGTACCAAAGAATTGATGCTTTTGAACTGTGGTGCTGGAGAAGATTCTTGAGAGTCCCTTGGATTGCAAGGAGATCCAAACAGTCAATCTTAAAGGAAATCAGCCCTGAATATTCATTGGAAGGACTGTTGCTAAGCTGAAGCTTCAATACTCTGGCTACCTGATATGAAGAACTGACTCATTGGAAAAGACCCTGATTCTGGGAAAGATTGAAGGCAGGAGGAGAAGGAGGTGACAGAGGATGAGATGGTTGGATGGTATAACTGACTCGACAGATGTGAGTTTGAGCAAGCTCCAGGAGTTGGAGTTGATGGGCAGGGAAGCCTGGTGTGCTGCAGTCCATGGGGTCACAAAGAGTCTAACACAACTGAACAACTGGACTGAACTGAACTGAAAGTTTCTTTATGACCCCCTGGTCAGCAGATAGTGCCTTCATGCTAGTTCTGCTTGCTGTTATTCTAAGCAATTCCCCAAGCCTTTGAGTTTGCTGATTTGGGGGCAGGGGATAATTCTACGTGGTTGTTTTTTTTTTTTTTTTCTTTCCTTTAACATGTGCCTTTCCTTACTATCATTTCCTTAAGACCCTGCTTCTAAAAGCAGTGATATTTTAGAAAAAATATAATAGGATTGAGGGCCCTGGTGGCTCAGACAGTAAAGAATCTGCCTGCAATGCAGGAGATTCAAGTGCAATCCCTGCATTGGCAATATCCCCTGGAGAAGGGAATGGCAACCCACTCTAGTATTCTTGCCTGGAGAATCCCATGGACAGAGGAGCCTGGCAGGCTACAGTCCATGGGATCACAGAGAGTCAGACAGGACTGGGAAACTAACACACACATAACAGGATTAGGAATCAGAAAACTGGATTTCCCACCCCACCCCTACCCCTACTCCAGACATTAAATTTCAGTTCAGTTCATTTCAGTCGCTCAGTCATGTCTGACTCTTTGTGACCCCATGAATCGCAGCACGCCAGGCCTCCCTGTCCATCACCAACTCCCGGAGTTCACTCAAACTCATGTGCATCAAGTTGGTGATGCCATCCGGCCATCTCAACCTCTGTTGTCCCCTTCTCCTCCTGCCCCCAATCCCTCCCAGCATCAGGGTCTTTTCCAATGAGTCAACTCTCCACATGAGGTGGCCAAAGTATTGGAGTTTCAGCTTCAACATCAGTCCTTCCAATGAACACCCAGGACTGATCTCCTTCAGGATGGAATGGTTGGATCTCCTTGCAGTCCAAGGGACTCTCAAGAGTCTTCTCCAACACCACAGTTCAAAAGCATCAATTCTTCGGCGATCAGCTTTCTTCATAGTCCAACTCACATCCATACATGACCACTGGAAAAACCATAGCCTTGACTAGACGGACCTTTGTTGGCAAAGTAATGGCTCTGCTTTTTAATATGCTATCTAGGTTGGTCATAACTTTCCTTCCAAGGAGTAAGCATCTTTTAATTTCCTGGCTGCAATCAGCATCTGCAGTGATTTTGGAGCCCAAGAAAATAAAGTCTGACACTGTTTCCACTGTTTCCCCATCTATTTCCCATGAAGTGATGGGACAAGATGCCATGATCTTAGTTTTCTGAATGTTGAGCTTCAAGCCAACTGTTTCACTCTCCTCTTTCACTTTCATCAAGAGGCTTTTTAGTTCTTCTTCACTTTCTGCCATAAGGGTGGTGTCATTTGCATATTCTGAGGTGATTGATATTTCTCCCGGCAATCTTGATTCCAGCCTGTGCTTCTTCCAGCCCAGCGTTCCTCATGATGGACTCTGCATATAAGTTAAATAAGCAGGGTGACAATATAGAGCCTTGACTGACTCCTTTTCCTATTGGGAAACAGTCTGTCGTTCCATGTCGAGTTCTAACTGTTGCTTCCTGACCTGCATACAGATTTCTCAAGAGGCAGGTCAGGTGGTCTTGTATTCCCATCTCTTTCAGAATGTTCCACAGTTTATTGTGATCCACACAGTCAAAGGCTTTGGCATAGTCAATAAAGCAGACATAGATGTTTTTCTGAAACTCTCTTGCTTTAAATTTACACATCTTTAAAGGGAATTATTGTACAGATTTAGCTGGCATAGTAGATATAAAAGCTCTAGAGAAATCAGATTTAGAGATTTGATGTGATAACCTCATTCAAATAAGGTTGTAATAGCTACCTCATGTTTTAATTATGTTTGCACTTGAACTGAGGGCCTTTGGGGCCTTAAAGGGAAAATTCAAACCACCATTTCAGACCCTTGGCAAGCCAGTGTGGAGGTACTTCTTGGCAGAGGCTGAGGAATCAAGGGAAGATCTTTCTAGAGCTCCTCAAATAAACACTCAGGGAAATCCATCCATGAATAGGGGCAGCCCAGGTCTGCAGAGGTGACCTGCATCCACACAGAAGCATCTACCCTGGAATGATCCTCTAAAGCAGATGATCCCCAACTGCCACCAAAGCACAAAGGGAGAGGCAGTCAGCAGAGGCTGGGGATGAAGAGGCAGAGATGAGGGATTCAGCCATCCCACCTACATAACACCAGGAAACAGTCCAGGTTCTTGCCTGATTCACAGAATGTCAGGACTGGGAGAGAAGTGACACATCATCTGGCCCAAGGCTCCATTTCCCAAGAGAAAACGAAGGTCCAAAGAGATAAAGGAACTTGGCCAAATCCCTCAGCGACAGAACTGAGGCCATGCCTGGCAGCGATCCCTTCTCCGGAGCCAAAGCTCTTTCCATTATATATGTGGCCTCTTTAAATCTCAGAGCAAGTCAGTACACCAGCTTCTATCCACCAGTCTCCTGTAACAGAAGCACTTCCACCTTCCAGGTAACTGGGCCGTTATTTTCCAACATATTGACAGGCCAGTCTACTCCAGGCTGTCAAAGCTTCAGGGTTTCACAATAGATGAAAGCCAGACTTCCCTGTGGTCCAGTGGCTCCCAAGACAAGGTCTGTGTTCGATCCCTGGTCAGGGAACTAGATCCCACATGCCACAACTAAGACCCAACACAGCCAAATAAATAAATATTTTTTAAAAGACATGAAGAGCGAATCATTTATTGATCTATTTCATGCTTGGCTCTCACTGGATAAAGCCAGTAAGGCATGATTGACCTTCAAAATATACAGAGACAAAAATGCTTTTCATGTCTTTGTTTTTTGAGTCCCCCTTTCATTCAACAAACATTTACTGTGTACCCACCCAGGCTTCCCCAATGGCTCATTAGTAAAGAATCTGTCTGCCAATGCAGGAGACATGGGTTCAATCCCTGAGTCAGAAAGATCCCCTGGAGGAGGAAATGGCAAACCACTCCAGTGTTCTTGCCTGGGATATCCCATGGATAGAGGAGTCTGATAGGAAAATGTGTTTCAGGCAGGGAAAAGCACTTGTGCAGGCTACACAAAGGGGCTCAGCTGGGGAATTCCTACGCTTCAAATGCCACCAATTGCGGTCACTCATTGATACACAACTGGTAGATGGTCTGGTCTGTAGAGTTGAAATGGTTTCACTCCTATGTCTGGCACTTTAGCAAGAGTGGATTTAAAAGCTGGGCGTAACTGAGACTATCAACAAGCATCTACACCTAGCCTCCCAGGGTAGTTGAACTTCTTACATAGTGTCTCAGAGCTCCCTGGTGCAGAGGTGGAGATGCAGGGGAAGTATTCTAAGAGACAGGAAATGGAAGCGGATGTTTTCTTAAGGCCTGGGCCAAAAAACAGGCAAAGTATCACCTCCACCATATTATACCAGTAAAAACTGTCACAAAGCCCACCCACACACAAGGGCAAGGCACACTGATCCCGCCTGTCTGTGGGAGAAACTTCAGAATTTGCCACCATCTTTAATTTCAACACAGAGATGATTTTGGAGAAGAAATTCAGGGCCAAACTGAGAACCATTCTAAGGAGTCTGCATTTTATCCTATTTGCAAAAGGAAAAAAAAAAGTAACTTTTTTCTAGGCGGAAAAAATAATTTGACTAGAATTTTCTTGAGGACAATCATTTCCAAGGTATAGTAGAAGATGAATGAAAGGACAGAGTGTGTTGGCTAAAGACCAACAAAGAATCTACTGCAATAGTCCAGTGGAGCACATTGCTTCTTTATTCCCAAGCAAATAACTGGTATTAACAAGGGAGGAGGAAGAACCAGCTGTGACTAACACAATCCATGAACAAGAGCTGGTGATCACTTGAAATGGAAGGAGAAAAGAGGATCAAAGGAGGAGTTGCAATATCTCCAACTCTAGCTCAAGAGATTAAATAGACAATAATTCCATTAAAAGAGATGGGCATCTACTGTTAGTTTATTATTTCAAAGACTTACTGTTCTTGGTGTGTTTATCGCTCCTATGACAACCCTCAGCGCTTATGAATGCCTTCCTTCTATCCCTGCCCACCATCACCTGTTCTCTTCCCTATCCTATTCTTTGCTTATATGTCAGAAAAACAAAATTCCATGAGACATTCTCTCAGTTACCAGCAACATAACACAGTCCTTTTTTTATGCATCTTCACTCTAAACCTGTAGTTGTCCTTATCTCAGTTCACAAAGAAGTTTAAGGCCCACTGCATGGGAATCGGCCAGAGGAGCTTATTAAAAAGTCCAGCATCTGGTGGTTACTACCATGGATTCTGACTCAGTGGACCAAAGAGGGTAGCAGGCTTGGGAACCACCATGATAAATGACTGCTTTCATGAGAAAGGGACAGTAGGTAATAGAAACACACCAAAGTCACAAGTGAAAATCAAGCCCAGCCCTGTTGGAAACACTTCTAAACACCCTCTAGGAACACAGAGAGCCTGCAAACGTGGAGCTTGGTGTTTGATGAGAAACAGGACGCTGTTGTGCTGGTTTCATTCTAGTCTTCCCTTTTAAATGTGATCTTTTATCAGAGGCACATATGTTTTCTATACCTTCACATGTGGCTGCAGTTAGGCCAGGAAACAAATTCCCTACTAGTTGAAAGTTTGGGCCTTTCTTTCACACCCACCAAGCATCAGTTTCTCCCCCCTGTTTTAGGGAGACCTTAGGGAAATAATTAATCAGCCTGCCTGCTTGCAACACTTCCAGGACTTGGGTCATAAGAAGTGCACTGTTCCCAACAGATGGCACAGCGACTGCCTGGGGCGCCTCCCCTCCTCCGGCAGCCACCCCTCTCCTGTCAGCAGTGCCCGGCTGGTTACTTCCAGAAGCCTCCTCCCAACACAGCTCTGTGGCTCTAGGGAAGAACCCCTCCCCGACATATCCCCAGGGCTTTTCTTTGTTCTGCTGGATAATGAATGTTTTGGTTCAAGACCCAGCCAAGTAAGGATGATGGGAAATTTCACTGAAAGATCTATGGCCTGGGATTAGGCACAGATTTGCCTCCCCCCACCCCACCCCCAACCTAGCAAAGTGGCCAGGCCCCATTAACCATGTAGATCTGAGTTAGATGAATGGGACCTAGAAGGTGCCAAGGCATAACCATCCAAAGCCAGGCCCTACTGGAAATCAAAGCAGTCCCCAGATATTGCCATATTTATAAGATCCCAGGATATTAAAATATGAAGAATTGCTGGAGAGGTGGTGGATTTAAAGTTACAGAAGGATGCTTCTTCTTTCATGCCTGTTAATATGAGTGCCTGCATGAGCTCATATGGAAAGACTACCAAAAGTCTAAACTGAGGCTCTTTGTCACATAAAGTGAGGGCTGGGTCAAGAAGTTAGTTCTTCTATCCAGCACCCTCCTCCATCCTCCACCTCTCTGCCCAGAACCTCCAAGAAAACCTAGTAACCAGGAAATCAGTGATACAGGAAGAACAGAGAACATTTCAATAGAAGACCTGGATGTGATTAGGTGTTTGGCTAGAGACTCAAAGACTACCCTGCTGCCTCCCACTCTCTTAGATGTTTTTTAAAAGAAGATCTAAGATATATTTTTAATTATAAACTATTGTAAAGTGACCTGTGTTAGGTCTCTCTTGTGTCTTGTATCCTATGAGCAGGTCAAGAGCCTGGGGGGCTGCTTTGCAGGCAGGGTTACCATTTACGTTTTCTCCCAGACCCCCACCGTTTATCACCTGACCCACTGCTGCTGATGGAGGAAGCCCTGTGCACTTAGTTGCACAATCATTTCTGACTCTGGGCAACCCCATGGATTGTAGCCCACCAGGCTCCTCTGTCCATGAAATTTTCCAGGCAAGAATACTGGAATGGGTTGCCATCTCCTCCTCCAGGGGATCTTCCTGATCCACAGAATGAACCCACATCTCTTACATCTTCTATATTGGCAGGCGGATTCTTTACCAACTCTGCCACCTGGGAAGCCCACTAAACTTTGGTAACGGCTTGCAACTGGCCTTCTTACCTTCCATCCTGCCCCCACACCTCTACTTAATGTATTATTCACAGTGGAGCTACAGTGACTTTTCTAAAAGCAAATTCAATTATGTCTCTCCTTCATTTAAAAGTCTACAGCAGCAGTCCTCATGCTTCTAAGTAGATCAACAAGCTTGTAAAAAATAATAATTATATGTGTGTGTGTGTGTGTGTGTGTGTGTGTGTGTGCCCAAGCAAGACCCTTCCCATTATGATTCAGCATCTGCATTTATTTTACTTGGGCTCAGACATTATAGGACTCAGGCATCAGTATTATAACAATCACCCCTGACAGCTCTAAGTCAGGTGCTCTGCAGTAAACTGATTGTATCCAAGACCCCAATTCTTTGCCCCTCCCTACAGTCACATCCTTCGCCATATCACTTGGTGATATTTTCCCACAAAAGAGGTACAGTTTACTTTCCCACTCCATGAAGCCCAGTGAGCCTTGTAACTAACTTTGGCCAATAGTATACTAACAAACGTGGCACAGACGGAGGCTGAATAAGTACATGAGTGATTGGGCTTTCTCCCTGCTGGGTCCCAGGATTCCCATGAGATCATGCTTGGACCAGCCCACCAGGGGATGGAAGACACAGAGCAGTATTGAGTCCCTCCAGTCATTCCAGTGGAGGACTCATGGATTAGCTGACACCCAGCCAATCCTGAGACATGAGAATGAACCCAGTCAGTATCAATAGGAGCCACTTAGCCAAGAACCCCAAACAGATAAGCAGTTCATGTTGTATGCTGCTGAGGTTGGGTGGTGATTGTCTTGCAACTGATATGTGGTGATAGTAATTGACCTTACAATAGCAACCACCTTAGCCAAGCATGCAAGATCTGCATATTCTAAGCCTACATGCATGTCCATCTTCCTTGCCCTATTTACATGTACCTGTGCTCCAGCTATGCCCAAATACTTTCAGTTCAACAAATGGGCAGGGCTGTTGTGCATCTCCATGCCCTTCCAGCTCATGAGTCTCTTCATCTTCATGGGTTTGCCTTGAACACTCAACTTATGGCCACCCCATGATTAATGCCTAACTCTATTATTAAATTTAACTCTTAGTGTGGCATTTTTATATAAATAAAAACTTTTTATGTAATCTTACATGTAAAACAAAAACTAGGTCATAAGTCTTGTTGTGTCACTGGCACTTAATAAATGATTGATGAATGTTAAATGCATGAAATTACTAGAGAGCTGGAAAGAGCCACCAAGAACTATGTTGGCCCATGACTTTGAGCTGGAGCTGCATTTACTCAGAACCTCCTTTATCTGTCAATGATGACAACTCATGAAGAGAGAAGTATAGTAGCTTGATCCCCGAGTAGTGAATCCATAAGCTACTACTTATAAATTATGGATCTTGTGAAAAGAATTCAATCTCTCTGAATATTATGTATTAAACTGTTGCAAGAATTAAGTGACATCATGAATATAAAGCCCTTTTCACAGCGTAAGCCTTGCAATCATGTTAAACCTTGATGGTGATGTTTTCATTATTATAATATCAAGCAGCCATTTTCAGAATAAATCTATTCTATGAAAAGCCCCTGGATTTGGAACTGAAAAAGAAAATGAAAGCCAAAACCCATTTTTTTCTTCGATGTCAACCGCGCTCTTTAATTGCCTGAGAATGTCTGTGTGTGCTCAGTCACTCAGTCATGTCCGATATTTTGAGACCCCATGGACTGCAGCCCCCTAGGTTCCTCTAACCATGGGATTCTTCAGGCAAGAGTACTGTAGTGGATTGCCGTTTCCTTCTCTGGGGGGGTCTTCCTGACCTGGATCGAACTCGCGTCTCTTACCTCTCCTGCATTGGCAAGCAGGTTCTTTAGCACTAGCTTTACCTGGGAAACCCATGAATGTCTACTCTTTCCCATTTGGTAAACAGCCCTGGATGAAGCCGGGACAGAGAATGTCTACAGCTTTCCATTCATCAACACTGGATGGAGCCAGGACAAACTCTGCTCAGAGAAACTTATCCTGGCCTCTGTGGGACTCCAAGAGCTGAGTCTGATGGGGAAAGTCAACTCATTAAATCAAAATATTTTATGTCTTATGCTTCAGGTTAAGGAATATGCCCCCCATGAACTTTATTTTAAAATATAAATACAATGGGACTTTTGCTTTTCAGAGATACTGTAGACTAAATATATAGAAATATTCCTCCCAAAACAAAACATTTTAAATTTCTAGAAAAATATTTGAAAGCATCCTTTTTTAAAAGGGTGGTTTTATAATTTTGTTACACTTTGTAATTGTGTTATATCACAATATTGTTAATCAACTATACTCCAATATAAAATTTAAAATTGTTTAAAGAGATAAACACCAAATTTTTGATTTCTCCTGAGGGCATCTCCCCATCCCTTGTTGCCTACAATAACTTAAGATACATTCACTATAAGCATAGTTCTCAGAGAACTCCTACAGAACAAGCCCTAAGATATATGAGATTACAGTAAAAGATAGAAATAAAAACAAAACCATGAGAGGAAAAGTCACATGCGACAGAATAGACAGTATTAATCGCCTGCAAAATTAGATCTGCGTGCATGTGTGCTAAGTCACTTCAGTCTTGTCCAACTCTTTGTGACCCTGTGGACTGTCGCAAAGGAGCCCACCAGGCTCCACTGTCCGTGGGATTCTCCAGGCAAGAATACTGGAGTGGGTTGTCAAGCCCTCCTTCAGGGGATCTACCCAACCCAGGGACTGAAAGATCGAACCCAGATCTCTTCCATAACCTGAACTGGCAGGTGTGTTCTTTACCACTAGTGCCACCTGGGAAGCTCCAGAATTAGACCTACCCAACTTATATGCAGAGTACATCATGAGAAATGCTGGGCTGGAGGAAGCACAAGCTGGCATCAAGATTGCTGGGAGAAATATCAATCACCTCAGATATGCAGATGACATCACCCTTATGGCAGAAAGTGAAGAGGAACTAAAAAGCCTCTTGACAGAAGTGAAAAAGGAGAGTGAAACAGTTGGCTTGAAGCTTAACATTCAGAAAACTAAGATCATGGCATCTGATCCCATCACTTCATGGCAAATAGATGGGAAAACAGTGAAAACAGTGTCAGACTTTATTTTGGGGGGCTCCAAAATCACTGTAGATGATGATTGCAGCCATGAAATTAAAAGACACTTACTCCTTGGAAGGAAAGTTATGACCAACCTAGATAGCATATTAAAAAGCAGAGACATTACTTTGCCAACAAAGGTCTGTCTAGTCAAGGCTATGGTTTTTCCAGTGGTCATGTATGGATTGAGAGTTGGACTGTGAAGAAAGCTGAATTGGTGCTTTTGAACTGTGGTGCTGGAGAAGACTCTTGAGAGTCCCTTGGCCTGCAAGGAGATCCAACCAGTCCATTCTAAAGGAGATCAATCCTGGGTGTTCATTGGAAGGACTGATGCTAAAGCTGAAACTGCAATACTTTGGCCACCTCATGCGACGAGTTGACTCTTTGGAAAAGACCCTGATGCTGGGAGGGATTGGGGGCAGGAGGAGAAGGGGACAACAGAGGATGAGATGGCTGGATGGCATCACTGACTCAATGCACATGAGTTTGGGTGAACTCCAGGAGTTGGTGATGGACAGGGAGGCCTGGCGTGCTGTGATTCATGGGGTCGCAAAGAGTCGGACACGACTGAGTGACTGAACTGAACAGAACTGAACCCTCAAAGGCTTCAGAAAATAGAATTACTATTTACAGAATATAAAATAAATACATCTCAATTCTGTATGAAAACAAAAGTTGGACTCCTTGAGGTCAAAAAATTTTGTATATTTTTCTATATTGTTGTGTATACTTTAGATATTGTAATCTCTTAGTGACTGGAAGATTACTGGCCCATAATAAGCCCTCTGTTCTTATATACTGAATATATGAATGGTAAAGGAAAAAGAAAATATCAAAATTAACAGGCAGGTTTAAGAGCTACAAATAAAAATTCCAGAAATTAAATAATTCAATGGATAGGCCAGCAGTGGATGAATGGACAAGTAAAATGTGGTATATATGCACACACTGGAATATTAATTGGCCATAAAAAAGGAAGTATTGATACATGCTACAACATGGATGAAGACTGAAAACATTATGTTAAGAGTGAAAGAAGTCAGACACAAAAGGTCTTATGTTGTATGTTTCATTTATATGAAATAGGCAGAATAGATAAATCCATAAGATTAACACTTAAGAGGCAAACTGCAGAGTGGTGGTCGCCAGGGACCAGAGGAGGCAGGAAATGGGGAATAATTGCTTGACAGTTACAGGGATTTTCTTGGGAGATGAAAATGTTGTGGAACTAGACCGAGGTGATGGAGGCACAGTGTTAAGTGAAAGTGAAAATGAAGTCGCTCAGCCGTGTCTGACTCTCTGCGACCCCATGGACCATAATCGACCAGGCTCTTCTGTCCATGGGATTTTCCAAGCAAGAGTATTGGAGTGGGTTGCCATTTCCTTCTCCAGGGGATCTTCCTAACACAGCAATCGAACCCGTGTCTCCCACATTGCAGGCAGACGCTTTACCGTCTGAGCCACCATGAAAGCCTGGTAATGGAGGTGATAGAGGTGATGGAGGCACAGTGTTAAGAATATATTAAACACCACTGAATTTTTCATGTTAAAATCATTATGTTTACGGTATGTGAATTGCCCCTCAATTAAAAAAATTGCAATGAAAGGTGAATAAAGTGAAAATACATACATAAGGAAATTACTTAGAATGCAAAATAAGAAGCAGCAGAACTGGGGAAGATGAACTACAGAATTGGGAAAGGTGTACATGGAGAACAGAAGAACAACATCCAATAAATACCTAATCAGAATTCCTAAAGGAGAAAATAAAGACAACACAAAAATCTTAAAGAAAATTTGATAGAGAGAAAAATGGATTTAGGTTCTTTTCTTCCTATCACTGCTTTCATTTCTTCTAGTCTAGGGTGTAGTTATCATTTCACACCCTGCATTTTTTACATATTATAAATATAACATAATTGTATGGTTCCCTCAATTGTCATTTTACCGGCTATATAACATTCTATTACTTGGCTATACAGCAATTTAGTAAACTAGTCTCCTCTTGTCTAGTCCAAAGCTCAGTAAACTGCAACACATGAGTCAAATTTCAACCATCTCTTTTTATAAGGCCCACCAGCTAAGAGATCAAACTGCCAACATTCATTGGATCATGGAGAAAGCAAGGGAATTCCAGAAAAACATCTATTTCTGTTTCACTGACTATACTAGAGTCTTTTGACTGTGGATCACAACAAACTGCGGAAAATTATTAAAGAGACAGGAATACCAGACCTCCTTACCTGTCTCCTGAGAAACCTGTCTGCAGCTCAAGAAGCAAAAGTTAGAACTAGACATAGAACAACTGACTGGTTCAAAATTGAAAAAGGAGTACGATGAGGCTGAATATTGTCATCCTGCTTATGTAAATTCTATGTAGAGCACATCATGCAAAATGGGAGCTGGATGAACCACAGGCAGGAATCAAGATTTCCAGGAGAAATACCAATAACTTCAGATATGCAGATGATACCATTCTAATGGCAGAAAGTGAAGAGGAACCAGAGAGCCTCTTGATGAGGGTGAAAGAGGAAAGTGAAAAAGTTGGCTTGAAACTCAACATTAAAAAAACTAAGCTCATGGCATCCAGTCCCATCACTTCATGGAAAACGGAAAGGGAAAAAGTAGAAGCAGTGACAGATTTTATTTTCTTGGGCTCCAAAGTCACTGCAGATGGTGACTGCAGGCATGAAATTAAAAGACACTTGCTCCTTAGAAGGAAAGCTATGACAAACTTAGACAGTGTATTGAAAAGCAAGATATCACTCTGTCCACAAATGTTCGTACAGTCAAACCTATTGTTTTTCCAGTAGTTATGTACGAATGTGAGAGATGGATCACAAAGAAGGCTGAGCACTGAAGAACTGATGCTTTTGAACTGTGGTGCTGGAGAAGACTCTTGAGAGTCCCTTGGACTGCAAGGAGATCAAACCAGTCAATCTTAAAGGAAATCAACCCTGAATATTCATTGGAAGGAATATTGCTGAAGCTGAAGGCCCAATACTTTGGCCACCTAATGCAAAGAGCCAACTCATTGGAAAAGACCCTGATACTGGGAAACACTGAAGGCAAAAGGAGACAGAGGTGGCAAAGGATGAGATGGTTAGATAGCATCACTGACTCAAGGGACATAAATCTGAGCAAAGTTCAGGAGATAGTGGAGGACAGAGGAGCCTGGCATGCTACAGTCCATGGGGTTGCAAAGAGTCAGACACAGCTTAGTGACTGAACAACAGCAACAAGCTAAAATGTTTTTTATGTATTTAAATGTTGAAAATGGAATCAAAAGAACAATATTTCATGACTTGCAGAAATTATATGAAATTTGAATTCAAGTTTCCATAAATATTTATTGGAACCCAGCCATACCCATATATTCATAACTTTGTTCAAGGAAAAGTTGAACATGAAAGGGAGATACTATACGGCTCACAAAAATTTTTAAAAATTACCATCCAGCCCTTTAAGTTCACCAACTTCTGGTTTATACAGTTCCAATTTTTCACCATTTGAAAACAATCCTCTTGTGATACCTTCATGAAAAATTTTTCTTCATTTTGATTATTATCTTGAGATAAACTCCCAAAAATGAGTGTGAGTCAGTGGCTATGAGCACTTTGATGACCTCTAGATGTGACACCAGATTGCTCTCCACAAGAATTGTACCAATTTCCACCAGCCAATGAGGGTGTATGAGGGTACCAATTTCTACTCACATGACATCCTATGTCATGACATCCTATCTCAACATTTCATCTTTATCAGAGCCAATTCAGAGGTAGGCTCATATTCTCCACCTCTGGATATAACTAAGTTTCAAGAGATGAGCATAACTTAGATGTTCATCGCCCTTTTGCCTTTCCTTTCTGTGTGCTTCCTCAACACTCTGATTTTCAATATGGAGAAATATCCAGCATGATATATTTATTGTTCAAAGTCTCACAGCTAATTAGTAACACATGTATGACTTGAATCTCCTTCAAGTGTTCCTGCCATTATCCTCTGTAGTTGTTCAGTGTTGTAAGTGATACTGAATGAATTAAGCTCCCCAGTGAGATTCGCTTTGGTTATGTGCAATGATAAATTAACCTCATGGCAGCCAAATATGAAGGGCCAGAGCTCTGATGAGCCTCAGTTTTATGGATCCACATAATGTACTTGAAAAGTCATAAATGTGCAGAAGACCAACTTGTTCAGCAAATAATAAGTCAACGACCTCCCTCTTTAAATCCTTGCAGTTATTGGCTGTTGTAGTTTAGTGTCCAACTCTGCAACACAGTGGGCTGTAGCCCACCAGGCTCCTCTGTCCGTGGGATTCTCTAGGCAAGAATATAGGAGTGGATTGCCATTTCCTTCACCAGGGGATCTTCCTGACCCAGGGATTGAACCCGTGTCTCCCACATTGGCAGACAGATTCTTTACTACTGCACCACCTGCAAAGCCCTGTAGTTATTGGTATAGCATGGCTAAGATGCTGCGGGCAGGCCCAGAGCAGAGGAGTAGAGAACAGGCAATACAAGGGGTACAAAAAACAGGGTTTCTTAAATATGTGGCATCTGTCTCCATACTGTGACACTCATAATTTGTCTTTCTTTTCATTTTCTGTGTCAAAGATGATTTACAATTTTACGTTGTCACCAAACAGTAGAAGCAATGGCTTAACTTTCCCAATTTCCTTTTGACAGTTTGGCCAGGTTACCAACAGTCACAGATGCTTTTCTAAGCAGGAAAGTGAGTACATTTTCCTCCCCACCCCACCCCACAGTCCTGCTGTCACTAGGCTCATGTCCACGGAAGACCCTGGTAAGATCTGGAAGGAAATCAAAGCAAAGAGCCCTCCCTGTCCCCCGCCCTGGGGCTCCCAGAGCTTGCCAGCTCAAATTTTTCCCCTTTCCAGACTGGCACTAGTAATCGCAGGCAGGTTTCCGCTCCGGCAACCCCAACTCCTGCATGAATCTCCTGTGAAATTTGTCCAGGAAAGGGAGCCGGAACCATAGGCTTAACTTCTATCCCCACCGTGCCAATTTCACTAGAAAACCCATTTGAAAAATCTTCCCCTCCTTCTAGTGAATCTGTACACAAAGGCAGCTATTGAACCTCACACATGGAAATCAAAGCCTGGATTATTGAGTATCAAAGTTCCCCACAAGGCAGCCCCAAGCCCCGCAGCCCTGTCACCTCATCCCCTGTACTGCCTTTAGTCTGACAGCTTCCACCTGGACTCCCAAGCCTCCCTCCCAGACTGATTTCCCACTCGTAATTAAATTCAGAGTGCATCTGGCTCACAAAAGACCCTTAGTAACTCTGATTCAGCACCTGTTTTCTGAGCACCTACTGTGTACCAGGCCTTCTGCCTCTCTCTGAGGATTTAAAAATTCATAAGGTCCAGTACCTATCTACAATCCAAAGAATAGAAGACAGATAAAAGAAAATTTACAATTTTGTGTATTGTAACAGTGCAACTTAATGAAATCGATCAAAGCCTAGGACCTTCCCCAGTGGCTCAGCGGTAAAGAATCTACCTGCAGTGCAGGTGACACAAGAGAGGCAGGTTTGATCCCTGGGTTGGGAAGATCCCTTGGAGGATGAAATGGCAACCCATTCCAGTATTCTTGCCTGGAAAATTCCATGGTCACAGAGGAGCCTGAAGGGCTACAGTCCTTGGAGCCACAAAGAGTTGGATAGGAATGAGTGACTAAGCATGCACGCACATCAAATCCTAAATTGTATGTGCTTTCCCTAACTCAGTAACTGTATGCGTGGCCCAAGGACTTGGGCTTTCAGATTAAATAAAAGAAGCATTCAAATCCCAGCTCTGCTACATATGAGCTATATAATAGGAGGCAAATTGTTTAATTTATCTGGGTCTTCATCTCCTTATCTAATACACTGGTCTTGGAGACACACTGGTTGTCAGGTGTGTTGTGTGGCATCACAGCAAAAGTGTGAATTGAGCATCCGGATTATCGATCATTATCATTCCAGGAATTGGCAAGGGGGTGGGGGAGCTTGGAGGTCATTTCACATAGGAAGTAAAAAAGAGCTGGGTAGGAGTCAGGAGCCTTAGGCTGAGCCAAGGTTCTCTTCTCTTGGCGTCTGGATATGCCTGCAGGATAGAGGCTGGGGGTGGGGGTGGGGTGTAGAGCAGGCATGAGTCTATTTTGTGAAGGACCACAGAGACCTCCTGGAAAGGGGTTCACCATCTGCGGCAAGAGAACCAGGTGGGCGACATGACCTGACATCAATGCCCCACCCAGGATCAGGGGAGACTCTGAGGCTACCCAGGAGCCTTCTCTGGGTTGGGCTCCCACTGGACCCCCTGGAACTTACACAAGACCTTAGGGAGGGGCTACAAGACACAGAAGGCTATTTTCATAATTAATCTCACCAAGTCATAACATGAAGCTGCTCCTTCATGAGACAGAAGAGATTGGGAGGGATGCAAGGATTCAGAGGAAGTCTCCCCACGCCTCTGGGACTGCGCCAAGGCTTCTGCACTTCATCTAAGCCCTCAGAGCTTCTGCAGGCTGAGAGGCTTACGCTGGTCCAGCAACGGCCTCAGTGGTGAAGCAACTTATTCTCTGAGAAACCGAAGCTAGGGACATCATTGCAGGAATCCAAAGCCTAAACCAGAGCAGGAGACCAGGAAGAGGGCTGGTGACAAGGCCATAGTGGCAAAGGGTCCGAATCTCTGACCACACAGGAGCCACCACCAGCTCCCCAGAGAGTAGAGGCAATTCTCGGGGGACCTGGAGCCTCCACTTAACCAAGGGAAATGAAGCCAGAGAGCATACTCCCCCCACTGTTACTGTGGCTCGGTTTGTGTACCCTTCGTTTGGAACAGCCAGGGATGTCCAGTTTGTAGCTACTTACTCTCAGACGTGTTAAAAGTGCATTGCTGGGAAAAATGTGTTGTCAAGTGCAATTCATACCCAGGAAGTAAAGAGAAACAAAAGAACCCACCCGCTCCCCACGCTCCCATGTTACCTGGAATGTGTAACGAGTGGGGCTAAGTGGCCAGGGCCCATTACAGTGGCAGAGGAGGGACACTGAGGACCGCTGGGGCATAAAGACATGGCAGAATCAGGGAGGAAACCCAGGCACAGGGCTGGGGGTCCCAGAAAGAGAACTTGGAATCTTTTCACCAGCGAAGAATTGAAAAGCAATGGCCTAGATGCATTTGGTTTTCCAAATCACACTGAAGAAATTCAACCTTACGTCCCTAACAATGACAAGGAAGCAGACAGCCTGTGGGCCCATGGGTACCAGCAGCACAAAGTTCTCTGTCCACCTGACAGCTAGAGGAAGCAGGTTTCACCCTGCAGGATGGTGATTAGGCTCTGGCTGGAGGCACAGATCTGAGGAACCCGTGCTCTGGGTATCTTCCCTTTGAGCTCTGTTCCCACTGTCCAGTGTCAAACACTGGGGCTTTCAGAAGAAGACAGACTGCCAGGAGGAGTAAGCTAGGAAGTTTTAATAGAGCTTGGAAGCCACAAAGCCCAGCTATCCCGCCAAGTGACGAGTTAACGCTGAGTCTTGCTTGAAGCCTGTTCAAACAAAATCTGCCTTTCATTCTTGATGTAGAAAGAAGAGCTTCTCTCAGATTTTCCCCTGTTAATTTCTCTACCCCGGAGGAAAAAGGAAGTCTTTCTTTCCCAACAATAAAAAAAAATCACAAAACATTCTTCAGGCATCTGTGCAATCACAGAGCCCAGCTCAGACACGGCTCATGGTGGGCCCGTGATTAGAAGCCAGGTACTCACAAATGAGTCCACTCTGCTCACCACAGGATAGTTTTCCTGAAACATTTTCCTTTCCTTCAAGAACAAAACCCTCTTTCTCTAAAAAAGGGAACACCATGGGGTCCAAGGGCCCACAAGAGACCGGTCTTTACCTCCATGTCCCAGGGTCTACACAGAGCCCACTCAGGACTCTTACATGAACTGAAAGAAAAGGAATAGAAAAGCTCCAGAAATGAAGGAGATGCACACGCTGCCTTCTTCACTTCAGAGGGGTAGAGGCTATGTCAGAAGTCAGCCAACTTTTACTGTAAGAGGATGGATAGTGAATAGTTTAGGTTTTACGGGCCCATAAGCAAAATCATAATTGGTGCTTTCGAACCGTGGTGCTGGAGAAGATTCTTGAGAGTCCTTTGGACTGCAAGGAAATCAAACCTATCAATCCTAAAGAAAATCAACCCTGAATATTCATTGGAAGAACTGATGCTGAAGCTGAAGCTCCAATACTTTGGCCACCTAATGTGAAGAGCTGACTCATTGGAAAAAATCCTGATGCTGGGAAAGATTGAGGGCAAGAGGAGAAGGGGGCGACAGGGGATGAGATTGTTGAGTGGCATCACGGACTCAGTGGACATGAGTTTAACCAAATTCTGGGAGATAGTGAAGGATAGTGAAACCAGGAGTGCTGCTGTTCACACGGTCTCAAAGAGTAGGACACAACTGAGTGACTGAACAACCACAAGAAAAATCAAGATATTTGGGGGGCATGTACACAATAAAAGGAAAACAAATTTCCATAATTTTTGTTCAATCACTTGAAAATATAAGAACCATTTCAGCTCCTGAGGGCCATATAAGAACAAGCAGCAGGCCATACTTGGCCTAGAGGCCATGTAAACCAATCCCTAGCTCCTGTCCTCAGCTACTCCACCAAAGGTGTATCTGTCTTTTTCACATTCACATACATTAGTGTCTAATTTACTGAGTTTTATTTGATCAAAGCAGAGGAGCATAAGATGCAATGATTTATCACCCATTTAATTTCCAAATCATTAAATGCTTTTGTTCAACCCATGCTCAAATAATAAGTACAAATAGCCAACATGCATAGAATTAAATTCAGTTTCTTATCTATACCAGCTGAAACTGTGTTTTAAAATATATATAAAATGGCAAACCACAGAATTTTCACCTAAAGAAGGACACTGATTTTTTTAAGATCCTAAACCATAATCACATGTCAAGGGAAAGGAATTACTCAGGACCACATACAAACCTGTTAGAGTAAAGAATGGTGACCGGGTAGGATAAGCTTGCTCTTTAGACTCAACATACCTGGGTTCAAGGGCAGACTCTATGTTGTCACCTGCGTTACACTGTGCAAATTACTTAACCTCTCTGAACCTTGCTGTCATCTTTAGTTAAAAAAAAAATCTATCTTACTGCAAGATTCAAACTAATATGGGAAAAGCAGCAGACCCATGTACATTAACCAAATTGTAGCCATTATTTCCAATAGATTTTTAACAGTGAGGACACTGTTAGTGCATGACCTGAACCTTGGCAGTTTAGAGAGCTTCCTCTGTGATGAATGTGAGAGCGACTGGGTGGTCCCACATTCCCCACAAAATATATTTCCCCACCAGCATCCTGCTGCTGCTGCTGCTGCTAAGTCGCTTCAGTCGTGTCCAACTCTGTGCGACCCCATAGACGGCAGCCCACCAGGATCCCCCGTCCCTGGGATTCTCCAGGCAAGAACACTGGAGTGGGTTGCCATTTCCTTCTACAATGCATGAAAGTGAAAAGTGAAAATGAAGTCACTCAGTCGTGTCTGACTCTTAGCGACCCCATGGACTGCAGTCCACCAGGCTCCTCCATCCATAGGATTTTCTAGGCAAGAGTACTGGAGTGGGGTGCCATTGCCTTCTCTGCCACCAGCATCCTAGGATGCCAAAAGGGCCGTATTCCTCAATACACCAGGTGGTAGGCATTAAAAACAAATTCCAGTTAAGTATCACTGGTTTTAATGCTACCTGGATAAGAACTTTTATTTACACAATCTCTTATAATTTTAACTGCAACCCTGGAAGGTGATCGAAGCAAATGTCACTATTTCTACTTCACAGACCAGAAAACAAACAAAACTGGACTCGGAATCAGAGACTCTGAGGTCAAATTTCAACTCTATCATATGCATTTTGTGACCTTGAAGTTATTATCTGACCTCTCTTAGTCTCAGTTTTCATATCTGTAAAATGGGCACCTGGTATTATCGAGATTTTTATTTGAAATACCTAGCACATCATCTGGAACATGGTGTGTGTGTGTGTGTGTGTTGTTCAGTTGTGTCAGACTCTTTTGTGACCCCAAGGACTGTAGACCGCCAGCTCCTCTGTCCGTGGAATTCTCCAGGCAAGGATACTGGAGTGGGTTGCCATTCCCTTCTACAGGGGATCTTCCCAACCCAGGGATTAAACCCTCAGCTCCGGTGGCTCCTGCACTAACAGGCAGATTCTTTACCACTGCACCACCTGGGAAGTCCCTCTGGAATTTAGTAGGGGTCAATAAATATGAATTTATACTGTATGGTCAGATGACAAAAATCAGACTTATATGGCATGCATTCATGTAAGCTTCCTCAGACTATTTGTGGCCAAACGTATCAGATAAGATGACCTCTCACAGTTTTTGCAAAAATGGTTCTCAGGAGGTTTGCAAATTCTTTGAGTCTCTGAATACAGAGAGTTTCTGCCAAAGTTCAGAGCCTGTTGACCTGCTGGAATGCCTTGGTCAAATTAATAGATAGTCTCATATTCTCAATATTTGCCTCTTTATTCATTCAAGCCTGGAGGACTGATGCTTCTCTATCACATGACCCCAAGTGGTCTAATCTATTACATAGTTACCCACAAGCCAAGGTGAGAGTGTTATTCACTCAGTCATGTCCAACTCTGTGACCCCACGGACTGAATGTAGCCCACCAGGCTCCTTTGCCCATGGAATTCTCTAGGCAAGCATACTGGAGTGGGTTGCCATTCCTTTTTCCAGGGGATCTTCCTGACCCAGGTATCAAACCCAGGTCTCCTTTGTTGCAGGCAGATTCTTTACCGTCTGAGCCACTAGGGAAGCCCACTCACAAGCCAAGGGAAGCACATAAAATAAATATTTGCTCTTCTCTCTCTAACATCTTACTGGAATGCATTTGAAATATTACTCACCTATTTGGCAAAACAGAGATAGAGATACATTTGTAAATAGGGACAATGCAATGTGATAAAGGTCAGAATAAGAGAAGAACTGAAGAGCCATGGGATTAACTAACCTTCCCCAGTGGAATCAAAGAAGATTTCACATAGAAGACAGCATGGATCTACATTGTAAAGAAGGAATTTTAGGCAGTATCTCTTCCTCCTCATTTTCCTCTCACCTCTCTGATCACCTCTTGCTGTTCTTCCTATGTTCCTCCCCATTTACATGTTGCTATTTCCCCAAGGTTCCATCTTCAGGGCTCGGCTCATCATTCTCAGGTTTTAGCTGGTGGTATATGGAGAAGGCAATGGCAAGCCACTCTAGTACTATTGCCTAGAAAATCCCATGGATGGAGGAGCCTGGTAGGCTGCAGTCCGTGGGGTCACTAAGGGTCGGACACGACTGAGCGACTTCACTTTCACACATTGGAGAAGGAAATGGCAACCCACTCCAGTGTTCTTGCCTGGAGAATCCCAGGGATGGGGGAGCCTAGTGGGCTTCCGTCTATGGGGTCACACAGAGTCGGACACGACTGAAGTGACTTAGCAGCAGCAGCAGCAGCAGCTGGTAGTATCAATTCCAAATCTGTATCAATGACACAAATTCCCCTCTTAAGCTCTAAGTCTATTTGTAACTGGCCAGCGATCTTTCCGGGCTTCCCTGGTGGCTCAGTCAGTAAAGAATTCACCTGCAATGCAGGAGACCTGGGTTCTATCCCTGGCTTGGGAAGATCCCCTGAAGGAGGGCATGGCAACCCACTCCAGTATTCTCATCTGGAGAATCCCACTGACAGAGGAGCCTGGCGTGTTACAGTCCTTAGAGTCACAGGGTCGGGCACAACTGAACTCGCATGCACAGCGATCTTCCCCACCGCCCCCCTGCCTTTGTAACTGGCACCCTCACCATTCAGATGCAGATCCTCAGAGATGCTCTCCCTAGACTTTCTTCTCTTGATCCCATCATTGATAAGTTACCATGTGCTCTCTTTTCTCTCTTAAATATCTCCCCGTGTCCTCTGTTTGTCCGAGGTGGATCACCTGTTACCTGGATTGCTGGTAACCTCCTCCATGGTCTCCTACTTCCTGTTTCAAACTCCTTCAAGCCATTCTCCACTCTGCAATGGAGGGATTTTTCTAAACTATGTCTCATCTTGATAACCCCCAGCTTCATGGCTCCTCACTATGCTCAAGTTCAGACCTTACCTCTGAGCATGGTGTTGAGTGCCTTTCATGATCTTGCACCTACTTTACCACCTGAACCCTATCTCCTATCACTCCCCCCATAAAGTGCCCAGAATCCGGCCTTGCCCCACACACTGCAGCCCAAGCAGCTCACACCTCTGTGCTGTATGCTATTTCCTCAGGCTCTTTCCTCACCACTTTCCTGCCTGGCTCACTGCAACCTAAGCTGCGGTTCTGGCTGCTCTGTGATTCAATGCTCCTTTTGCTCTCTTCCATCACAGAAATCATCAAAATGTACCGAATCGTATTCTCTCTTCTGCTGCTGCTGCTAAGTCACTTCAGTGGTGTCCGACTCTGTGTGACCCCATAGACGGCAGCCCACCAGGCTCCCCCGTCCCTGGGATTCTCCAGGCAAGAACACTGGAGTGGGTTGCCATTTCCTTCTCCAATGTGTGAAAGTGAAAAGTGAAAGTGAAGTCGCTCAGTCATGTCTGACTCGTAGCGACCCCATGGACTGCAGCCTACCGGGCTCCTCCATCCATGGGATTTCCTAGGCAAGAGTACTGGAGTGGCTTGCCATTGCCTTCTCCGAACTCTCTCTTCTGCTTCCCTCAATATACTGTTCCTGGAGGCCAGGGACTTGAACTTGATCCTCTTTACATCCTCAGAACCCAACACAGGTCTAGTACATGTGTGCCGAAGAGTCGTGAGACTCAGAGAGATCCATTTATTCTCTTAAGGTTGTGCATTTATTCATTCCATAAATATTACTTGGGAGCCTACTGTGTGGTAGGTATGGTTCTGGATGTTGGAGATGCAGCATTGATTAATACAAACAAAAACCTCCGCTGGACTTCACTGGTGGCCAGTGGTTAAGAATCTGCCTGCCAATGCAGGGAACATGGGTTCAATCCCTGCTCCAGGAAGATTTCACATACTGAGGAGCAACTAAGCCTGTGAGATCCAGCTACGGAGCCTGCACTCTAGATCCCAGGCTCTGCAACAAGAGAAGCCTTGGCTATGAGAAGCCTACTAGAGTAGCCCCCACTCGCCGCAACTAGAGAAAGATGGCTCACAGCACTGAAGACCCAGTGTAGCCAAAGATAAATAAATAAATACAATTTTTTTTTTTAATCACTACTGTACCACGGGGAGATCCAACCAGTCCATTCTAAGGGAGATCGATCCTGGGTGTTCATTGGAAGGACTGATGCTAAAGCTGAAACTGCAGTACTTTGGCCACGTCATGCGAAGAGTTGACTCACTGGAAAAGACTCTGATGCTGGGAAAGATTGGGGGCGGGAGGAGAAGGGGACGACAGAGAATGAGATGGCTGGATGGCATCACCGACTCTGTGGACATGAGTTTGAGTGTACTCCGGGAGTTGGTGATGGACAGCGAGGCCTGGCGTGCTGTGATTCATGGGGTCGCAGAGAGTCGGACACGACTGAGCGACTGAACTGAACTGAACTGAACTATCAGAAAACTTACATTCTGGGTGTGGGATGCAGAGGGAGCCACATTCTATCAAGATTTCACACCAGTACTTAAAGGCAAGGACAGAAATGGAACCTAAAGCATAAAATGTCCAGTGCATTCATTCCTTCCCTCATCATTCATTCATTTATTCAATTAGCAGCCAAATAATGAGCAGCTATTCCCTATCAGTCACTCTGTTCAAACACTTCACACACACACACACACACACACACACACACACACACACACACACATCATATACTAGTTTAATGTCTTCTTCCCATCCCCATCTTCCCCCCAAAATTGTAAGCAATTCCCATTGCTTAGTAAATATTTGTTGAATTCATAGTATTTGAACAGATGGTTAACTATGAAAGGCTGGCCAGCAAGGCACAGTCTGTCCCCTTCAATATGTTCTGATGTATCTCAATTTGTGAGGAAAAATTTAGAAACAAAAGTATTGCTCGAATAGTAACCACCATCCATCAAGGGCTCTTGTTTAGAGGACTATGGAGCTACCTACTAGTTCAGGTTTTGTGGGGGGGTTTTTTGACAAGCAGAGCCCCTGTGAATTTTGCAGAAGCTTCAACCATCTTGTTCCTGATTCCTGGAGTCATCACATCCTCCAACCTTCCCCTCCAAGACAAGACAAAAGCCAAAAAGAACAAGAGGAGCCAGAGAGGTCCTTCACACAGAAGGCAGGGATCCTGTGATGCCTGGAAGTGTGCCTGCGGCCAGTACCAAAGGAGCTAACATGCCTCTATGAAGCCTGTCAGCTCCAGTGAACTCCTTCCAAGGGAGATATTCTTGAAGTTCCATCTCCCCTCTCAAAACTGTGGCACAGAATTCTGCCTGTCCTCGAGACAGAGACACACGTGCCACTGTGATCCCGTGGACCTCCACGTGGTTTTCAGATCTCCTTCTTGTGTGAGAAGAGCAACTGGACCACTCTCCCAACACAGGCGCTCTTTGAAATTGATGAGAAGTCCGTGTCTAATTCCCAATTCCTCCCCCGGGCTCCCATCTCTCCCCGGGGACTGTTCTGTCATTCTCTGATTAAGGAACGAAGCAAAGGCGTCAGAGTGCAGGCAGCCCTGAGAAGGAGCTTGTGTCTTTCTCTTAGAATCAAAGGCTCTTAGAAGTGGAAAGAATCTTAAAGATCCACTATAGCTCTTTATTCAACAGATGAGAAAACCAAACCTTAGGTGGATGGAGTAGTCTGCTCAGGCTGCCTCAACAAAATACCACAGGCTAAGAGCTTCAACCACAGAAATTCCTTTTCCCGTAGTTCTGGAGGTTGTAAACCCAAGATCCAGGTGTTGGCAGGATTGGTTTCTTCTGAAGTCCCCTCTCTCCTTGGCTTGCAGACAGCTGGCCAGCTTCTGCCTGTGTCCTCAGTGGGCCTTTTCTCTGTGTGAGTTCATCCCCAGTATTACTTTGTGTGTTTAAGTTTCCTCTTCTTATAATGACACCAGTCAGAATAGATGAGCGCTCACTCCACTGACCTCATTTTAACTTAAACACCTCTCTGAGATCCTATTTCCAAACATAGTCACGTTGTGAAGTACCAGGGGCTAGGGCTTCAACACATGAACTGAGCAGGTGGTGTGGAGGTTGGCACAGTGGCACACACTTTGACCCGTAGCCCCAGGGGTCTCCCAGGTGCCTCAGGCTTTCCCAAAACTGCTCCTTCTCAACATTCCGGTCTCCCAGAAGCCTTCTCTGACCATCAGATACAATGTTATACCCCTAGGTCACTTTGTCCCCAAGACTGTTCAAATGGCCTCTGACTTACGATCATTCAACTCAACGAATTTTTGACTTTACAGTGGTATACAAGAAATACACATTCAGTGGGGGGCGAAAGCTTACTTAATTTTGAATTTTGACATTTTCCTGGCCAGTAACCTATGGTCTGATCCTGTTTCAGGATGCTGGGCAGCAGCAGCAAGTCACATCAGTCAACCATGCAATCATGATGACAACCAAACAAAACACTGACAACCATTCTGTATGCACGTAAGCATTCCATTTTTCACTTTCAGTACAGTGCCCACAAATTACACAAGATATTCAAACTTTATTATAAAAGAGGCTTTGTGTGAGATGATTTGGCCCAAATGCAGGCTCATGTGAGTGTTCTGAGTACATTTAAATTAGGCGAGGCTAAGCTTGAATGTCCATAGGTTGGGTGTATTAAATGTCTTTCGACTTAAGATATTTTCAATTTATAACTGATTTATCAGGATGTAACCCCATCATGAGAGGAGGAAGATCTGTATTTCCTTTTCTTCACAACATTTGTCATTTTTCACCATGAGAACAGCCACATGTTCTTTAGAAGAAAATCCATATTCCTTATCTTGGCTAACAAAGCCCTCATAGGATGCAACATTGATCACCTCTCCAGTAGCATCTTCATCACTCTCTCCCTCTCCCTCCACACTCCAAACACCCTGACCTTCCTTCTTCCTTTTCCCTGAAAGAACTTTTCAACCTCATTCCCATCTCAGGGCCTTTCCACATGCTGTTCCCTTGATCTGACACCCTGACATTCCCTTTCTTCAGATGACTTCTTGCCATTCAGATTGAGTTTTAATATAACATCTTTAAAAGACTTTTGGGGTCGTAGGGATAAATTGGAAAATTGGGATGGACATATACACATTACTATATTAAAAATAGATAATAAGAACCTACTGTATAGCATAAAGGAACTCTACTCAATACTCTGTAATGACCTTAATGGAAACGTGGCGCGAGTGGTAAAGAATCTGCCTGCCAATGCAGGAGGCTCAAGAGACACAGGTTCAATCCCTGGGTCAGAAAGATCCTCTGGAGTAAGAAATGGCAACCCACTCCAGTATTCTTGCCTGGAAAATTCCATGGACAGAGGAACCTGGTGGGCTATAGTCCATGGAGTCACAGAGTCGGCCATGAATGAGCACACAGCACACACATGTGTATATGTATAACTGGTTCACTTTGCTATGTACCTAAAACTAAACACAACATTGTAAATCAACTGTATTGCAATAAAAATTAATTTAAGAATAAATAAAATAAGAATAGTTATGAAAATACCGACCATCTTGTGAGAGCAAGACCAAACGCGGTAATGAATATAAACGCACTTTGCCAGCTGTAAACCACTGAAGACAAAATAAATCATGTTAATTATTTAAAAAAAAGTGTCTGTGACCAGCCAATCAAAAGCCACCCCCAAGTTACACATAATCATACGAATATCTGAACTTTCTACATAGCACTCATCACCACCTGGTATTTTCCTTGTTATGAATTCATTAACCTGCTCATGTCCAGCTCTTCCTTCTCTTTTCCTTCTACTACACGCTAAGAATGTAAGTGACGCGAATGCAGGGGCTGTTTCTGTCTTGCCTCCCAGTCATATGCTTGGGACCGTGTCTGGTCCATTGCAGGTACTCAGAAGCTAATAGAACAAGTCATAGAACGAATGAAGGAAGGATGCACTAGACCAACATCTCTCCACCTCAGTGGGTGAGGCCAGAAAGCTCTTTGTTGTGGAGGGCCGGTCGACGCATTACAAGATGAGCAGCAGATGTCAGCGGCACCCCCTCCCCCAGTCACAACAACCAAAGTGTCTCCAGACATTGCCATGTGTCCATGCAGTGGGGGGAGGGGAGGGCAAAATCAATCACTAACGTTGAGAATCAATCACTAACGCTTGAGCTTCCCAATAGAAAAAAAAACAGGTTTCAGAAACCAGATCCCTAGTATGTGTACATAGTAGATGCTCAATAAATGTTTACTGAAGAAAGATTAGCATTTTATAAGTTGCTAAAAATAGATCAAGACTTGTTCCAGAACCCATTCCCTCATTAGGATGTGGCCAATTTATAGCTTTATATGATCGTAAGTAATTCACTTGAACTTTGCCAAGCCTCTGCTTCCTCATCTGTTAAACAGAAATATCAAAAATTCCTACACTGTGATTCTGCTTTCTAAATTATAAACTATGAAAACAATATGCCCTTAATTATTTATTTGTTCCCAAGCTGTGCATTTTCATGTCACCTCTTGCTAACTCTTGCCTAAAATAACTTCAAAAGAGAATTGATACATATATATTATTGATTCTACATATAAAACAGAGACCCTTCCCTGAACAGCAAGGCAACTCTACTTAATGTACTGTGGTGACCTGAATAGTGACCAAAAGGGATAAATGGGTATGTATGGCTGACTCATTTTGCTGTACAGTAAACAGGGCTTCCCAGGTGGCTCAGTGGTAAAGAATCTGCCTGCCAACACAGGAGAATCAGGAGACGCAGGTTCAATCCCTGGCTCCGGAAGATCCCCTGGAGGAGGAAATGGCAACCTACTCCATTATTCTTGCCTGGGAAATCCCAAGGACAGAGGAGCCTGGTGGGTTACAGTCCAGAGAGTCACAAAGAGTCAGACACAACTCAGGTACTGAGCACGCACGCATGCAGAAACTAACAAAACATTGTGAAGCAATTGTACTCCAATAAAAATTAATTTTAAAAATTAAAAATAAAATTTAAAAATGTTAAAAGAGAATGTTTTCTCCTAATGGCCAAAGCTCTGCTTTAGTACTTAACCTGGTCTTTCCTCTCTCCAGAAGCTGAGGGCACTTCTTGGTTGTTTTAAATTTCTGTCCCTTCTTCTCACTTTCCTCCATATAAATGCAGACTCATAAACAAGGTCTCTGTCTCAAACAGCTCTTTGGTAAAGGTCTGCCCTGGGCAACCGTCACAGTGACGCCTGGGTTGTTTGTGACACCCTGACTTCACAGTTTTCAGAAAAAGTCTTTTCCACCATAAATATTATCCTTCCTTCAGGCTCCACCGATGTTCCAATCTTCCCTCAAGAAACTTTAAGAGAGAATTAATCTCTTCCTCCTTCACCCAGTGATACCATCTTGTTTTTATCTCTAACACAGCATACCTCAGTCTACTCTGAATCAAAGGAGTAGATGGATCTTCAGTTCTAGCCAGACTGTGAGCTCCATGGGAAGGGGGTGGCATCTGGGGGTGTTAGGGCAGGGAGATTATAACATGCATCACACCTCCCTCTGTCACCACATCCCAGAAGGAAAAAGAAATTAACTATCAGAAACGTGTGTGTGTGTTAGTCGCTCAGTCGTGTCCGACTTTTTGCAACCCCATGGACTGCAGCCCACAGGGGCTCCTCTGTCCATGAAATTCTCCAGGCAAAATACTGGAGTGGGTAGCCATTTCCTTTTCCAGAGTATCTTCCCAGCCCAGGTCTCCTGTGCTGCAGGCAGATTCTTGACCATCTGAGCCACCAGGGAAGCCCATCAGAAACATAGTCCCCTAGAAATCATGAAAGTACATGAACCTGCTTTTTAGATCAGGAAAGACAAGTCATACATCTATGAATTTTAAAAAAGAGTATAATTTACAGGATGTGTTTTTTTTTAACCAAATCAAAATAACAACAAGAAAAAATAAATGAATATACCAAAAAAAAGAAAAAGAAACAAAACTCACAGGCACACAGAAAGATAAGTTGTGAGCACCATGTCTTGGAGAAGTTAACCACTGCCTCTTGAGCGTATACTCTTCCATCCTCTGGTCTCATCCAAGGACATGAGAGAGATCACGGTGAGAGCAGGGGCACCACTATCAGCTCACTTTCACACACACACACACACACTCACACACACACACAGATGGTTGGCCCTGCTGCCTGCATGTCAGAGTCAACAGTGACGTCTGTGTCCATCACAGCCTCATCCCCAACCCCTTGTCAGTCTAGGGGAGGGCAGCAACAGACAAGGTCTGAGATGAACCTTGCTACTGTGGTGGATTTGGCTGTGCTGGGATGAACCTGGCTTTACCACGTGGCCTCTGAACCACAGAAGCCTTACCTGCAGCCAGACCCAGTCATCCATGGTGGCCACCCTGAGACCTGTCTGCATTACACCCGTCCCTGAGCCTGAGCTCTCTGAATGAAAGCCCACACTCATGCAGCTCATGCTGTCTCCTCCCTGCCCCGCCTGCTGCCAAGGGCAGTGTTGCCAATCCCCTGGAAACTTCTATTGTGAAGGCAGGACCTCACTTTCAGAATGGACCTCCCTGTCCAAACACAAAGCTGCTCTAACACACAAGCACTTGCTGCATCCATAGGGCACTGGGGGTGGGGTCCCCAGTTCAGTTCAGTTCGGTTCAGTCGCTCAGTCGTGTGCAACTCTTTGTGACCCCATGGATTGCAGCACTCCAGGCCTCCCTGTCCATCACCAACTCCCAGAGTTTACTCAAACTCATGTCCATTGAGTCAGTGATGCCATCCAACCATCTCATCCTCTGTCGTCCCCTTCTCCTCCTGCCTTCAATCTTTCCCAGCATTAGGGTCTTTTCAAATGAGTCAGCTCTTCACATCAGGTGACCAAAGTATTGGAGTTTCAGCTTTAGCATCAGTCCTTCCAATGAATAGTCAGGACTGATCTCCTTTAGGATGGACTGGTTGGATCTCCTTGCAGTCCAAGGGACTCTCAAGAGTCTTCTCCAGCACCACAGTTCAAAAGCATCAATTCTTCAGCAATCAGCTTTCTTTACAGTCAACTCTCACATCCATACATGACCCCAGGCCCCTACCAAATTTGTTTCCCTAGCACTTACCTGCCATGTCAGACTTTCCCTCTATCATTAGGGCCAAGATAGTGCAATCCCACCAGTCTCACACCGGAGCTCTAGGAGCTACAGCACATCTATCTCATTCAAAGACCTCAACACATCTCACATTTGTCCTCTGGCCAGTTCATGATTATAAAGGAGAGCCTTGAGACCAGTAAAAGGAGGATGGGCATTTTTGCCCAGAAAGCTGTTCCAGTCCAGCAAATCAAACTATGGTCCAGGGTCTGGTGATATAACCTTTTACATAGTCAGGAAAATGGACGCTGGAGTAAGGATCAGAAACTCAAATACCTCCCAGAGTCAGTAATGGAAGTGTATGGATGGTGGGGATTCCAGGCCAGAGCCAGCTGGCCATGGTGGCCACTGTGATGACTGACTCTATGTGTCAAATCCATGGACTGTACACTCCATGGAATTCTCCAGACCAGAACAGTGGAGTGGGTAGCCTTCCCCTTCTCCAGGGGATCTTCCCAACCCAGGGATCAAACCCAGGTCTCCCACATTGCAGGCGGATTCTTTACCAACTGAGCTATGAGGGAAGCCCCAAAGCTGGGCTATGGCACACAGATACTTGTTTAAACATTATTCTAGATGTTTCTGTGAAGGTGTCTGTTTGTTTTTGGATGAGATTTACGTTTAAATCAATGGACTCTGAGTACAGCAGATAGCTCTGCATAATATGATGAACTTTTTCCAGTCAGTTGAACAAAGGCTGACCTTTCCCTAGCCAAAAGGGATTTTGCCAACAGAGTCCCTTTTGGGACTCAGATCCCAGTTCTTCCCTACATCTTCAGCCTGCTGCCCTCCCCTGCAGATTCAAACTTGCCAAACCACTACAATGATGTGGACCAATTCCCTAAAATAAATACACACAGACACACCCCGCCTTGTTGGTTCTGTTTCTCTGGGAATGCTAATACCCACACCTCAACAAACCAGCCATTACTCAAATCCAGTTAATCTAAACAAAAATAGGTTGATAACATGACCAGCCTATGGGCCATCTATTAAAATGTCTGAGCTAACATGCATTGAGACAGATAAAGCCAGTGCTACTCTTGGGCAAAACTGCATATCTCTGCTCATCCAACTCAGAGACGTCAGATCCTCCTGCCCCACACCTCCCTCATAAGCACCCTCCCCCTCTCTCCTTCTAACCACAGTTCTCCCTGCCTTTCCTCAGCACTGGTTCAGCAAAGAAAATAGATAATGTAATATTTATATGGTCCAGGAACAAAATCATCATGATACTCCTGTATAGTAGACACAATTATTCTCCCCAGTTTACAGATAAAGAGCAAGCTAAGAGACGTTTAAGAATGTGTCCAAGGTTACACAGTAAGCAGCAGAGTGAGCCTTCAGATCCTGGGCTGAGTACAAAGCTCAAGGCCCACCAAATTGACTTAAGAGGAGATCCTCTTAAAAATTCCATTTTCGGGAACTCAGTCTGATTTGCTCATCTCCAATAAAGATGATAACAACGGTCTTCTGCAAACAGCCAGAGGTACATTCACTGTTCACCGCATAGAACAGGCAGTACACATGTGAAACTCATTGGGTTTCTCCAGCAGAATGACCATTTTATCCCCACAGCCTAAGCCGAACATCCTCCACACAGCTGCGGCCAAAGCAGTAAATCTAAAGTGAAATCTGACCCTGGCACACCCTGTTTGAACCCTTCTGGTGGCTTAAGGACCTCCTGCATCTCATTAAAATTTGCCCCAGAAGCCAGGAGAGAGCTGAATCTTCAGAAGGAGATCAAATGGCCATACCAGTGGGGAAAGAGGTGGTGCAAAGGCAGGGTGTGTGGCTGAGCCAGATAAACCATAGAATCTGGGGAGATCTGAAAGAGAAGAATGGGTGACCACCTTCTACACTGTCTTTCCTGATAGTTAAGAGGATGGACTGTGGCCTGACTTCCCTGCACCATTCCCAGTCTTCCATATGTAAGTTGTCATCATTCCCTTTCCAGGAAGATAAATCCTCTGAGTTTTACCGTGAAATCCCAGAAACACAGGTGGGGAGAGGCCCTCTGTCTCTCCATGGAGCTTGTTTCTCATTGTAGGTGAAAGGCTTACTCCCACCTAAGCCATTTCTCAATCGGACCTTATATGGTACCTCACCAGGCCTATGGGTTGACTCCAGAGTGATTTTTGGCAAGAGCGGAACTCAAAGAGGCCAGGCTTTCTGCCAAATTCTGTTCTTGTGAAAAATCAGTTAGCCCACTCTGACTAGACATATAAAATAGTCTGTAATAAATGTTTCCTGAAAATGTCAGGGGAATTTTCCATCTTTACATGCTAAGGTTATGAGGGAGTCATTGGAGCAGAGTATTAGTCATGCAAGCTGTGGAAATCAAACATCTAATCAAGCCAAAAACAGAACAGAAAAGAAATTCTCAAAAGCTCTGCTCCCTTCATCTATGTTCCTTTCTAGTTGTAAAGGTCAAAGATTAATTTCACAAATCTGTTTGGTATGTTGAGACTGCTGCAGAATTGAAGTGCTTGGAAAAGATGATCTGATGGATATATTCAGTAACAAATGCAGCCTCGGTTATACAACCACATCTGCCCCCAGAAGGATGCCTGGGAATCAATAAATGGGTGCTGGGAGGGCCTCAAAGTTTTGAGAAATAGGAGGAGGCTGAGCCCCTTGAAGATGTGTGTGTGTGTGTGTGTGTGTGTGCGCGCGCGCACGCATATGCTAAGTTGCTTCAGTCATCATTTCCGACTCTTTGCAATCCCATGGAGTGTAGTCCCCCAGGCCCCTTTGTCCATGGGATTCTCCAGGCAAGAAAACCGGAGTGGGTTGCCATGCCTACCTCCAGGGGATCTTCCTGATCCAGGGATCAAACCTGCATCTCCTAAGTCTCCTGCATTGGCAGGTGGGTTCCTTACCACTAGTGCCACCTGGGAAGCCCCCATTGAGGATATATGGCTTATTTAGGGGAAGATGGGCAGTTTTAAAGCAAAATGAGACATCAGAGTCTTTTTCCTTTTCCATACAGCAGTGATCTTCAAACTGGGTTCTAAATGCCTGAGGACCTCCCAAGGCCGCTATGGGCACAGATAAAATAGTTTTAGACGTTAAAAGTTCCAGATTTGCAATTTTCAAATGTGTATTCTTTTATAAAGTTGATCTGTATTGAAAGCATTTTGAAGCAGCAAGCCAATTCTCTTTTCCCAGCCTCCTTCCCCATTCTTTACACATTCTTAAAAAAAAGAGAAAGATGCACTATTCAGCTACACAAAGGATGCAACAAACTCAAGGTGCCCAACAAAGGAGTAATTGAAAATTTTTATATCTGCAGAGCCTCCATGAATAGGGAAACATAACTCACCCCATATTTATCTGTAAGAGAAACATCACCAATAATATTTTACTCATGACTGCTGCTACTGCTGCTGCTAAGTCACTTCAGTCGTGTCCGACTCTGTGTGACCCCATAGACGGCAGCCCACCAGGCTCCCCTGTCCTGGGATTCTCCAGGCAAGAACACTGGAGTGGGTTGCCATTTCCTTCTCCAATTCAAACGACTATGGTATCCTAAATGGGAAAAGAATTTTAAAAGACTAGATACATGTATATATATAACTGAATCACTTGGCTGTACACTTGAAACTAACACAATATTGTTAATCAGCTGTATGCCAATATAAAATTTAAAAATATTTTAATGACTATGGTGTTTATATGCCACTGAATTACTATAAGAGTGATGCATTATTTTCTTTAAAATTTCAATATTTGTAATGTAATAGAAATTTCATCCTTTGTAATTATTTAAATTTATGAGTTAAAAACTTGCAAGGTAACAATATGTCAGAGGATACATAAATTTCAAAAGTACTTTTAGGGCATAAAGGAGCAAAAGAACTTTGAAGACCTTTACTTTTTACTTTCTTTTTGGATGAGCAGTAGAACAGGTGGTAAAAAAGAAAGAACTCAGGCTTCAGAGCCCTGTTCTGCTCTTGGGCCAGCATGTCAGTCTGAGGAGTGTATATGTAAGCCGAGACTGGCTAGATACCCAGCAAACCCCCTGCTTCCTGGAAACACTGCCAAACCACATATCCAACACTCTGCACCTGAGTAAAAAAGGGCTTTCCTGCTCCTGTAAATTTGCTTAACAAAGTTGTCACTGTTGTTCAGTCGATAAGTCGGCTCTGACCCTATGCGACCCCATGGACTGCAGCACGCCAGCCTCCCTATCCCTCACTATCTCATCGAGTTTGCCCAAGTTCATGTCCACTGAATCAGTGATGTTATCCAACCATCTCAACCTCTGCCTCCTTCTTCTCCTTTTGCCTTCAATCTTTCCCAGCATCGGGGTCTTTTCCAAAGATCTGGATGTTCACATCAGGTGGCCAAAGTATTGGAACTTCAGCTTCAGCATCAGTCCTTTCAGTGAGCATTCAGGGTTGAGCTCCCTTAGGACTGACTGGTTCCATCTCCTTGTTGTCCAAGGGATTCTCAAGAGTCTTCTCCAGCACCACAATTCGAAAGCATCAATTCTTCGGTGCTCAGCCTTTTACAGTCCAACTCTCACATCAGTATCTTTGATCCCTGGGTCAGGAAGATCCCCTGGTGAAGGGCATGGCAATCAACTCCAGTGTTCTTGCCTGGAGAATCCCATGGACAGAGGAGCCTGGTGGGCGATAGTCCATAGGGTCACACAGAGTCAGACACAACTGAAGCGACTTAAACACACATGCCCGCACGGGAAAGACCATAGCTTTGACATAGATGTAAATTCGCATCTTTAAAGAAAGGGCCTTCTCAGAGCCTTCAGTACGCTAATATTTAATTAAAATGGCAGCATTTTCCCTAAGCTGATGTGCTTAGGGGGCCCCTTTTCCCAAAGTATAAATATTTACATTAGCAGACTCGAAGATGCCCCGGGCTATCTTCTCTCCCAGGTTTTTCTCAGCTGCTCCCTTCATTGCCATTGCTCTCCTGTCCTCTAACCAGGCTCCATGAGCCAAAGCTGCCCCATCCTTCAAAATGCAGCTCCCCCCTTCTCTCATGCGACTTTCCCCGAGCCCTCTCCCCACACCCAATCTGAGTCCCTCTGCGTCTCTATTAGAGCCCGCCTCACGTTCTACCTTACTAATTTTGTTAATTTTGCCATCCACATCTCATTGTCTACACTAAATGATAAAGTCTCTGAAGGCAAAAAACAAGCATCATTAATCCTTGTAGCTGCTGCTTCCAAAAACCATACCACAGTAATATGCTCAATAAATTTTTTACTTGTAATGATTGACACTTCAAAGCATAAATCAACCAAACTGAACTTCTAATAATCTAACACATATGGTCTGGCTTTTCCATTGATCAGATGACCCTAAAATGCTTGCAATATTCAATATATGTTGGTATGCCATGTCAAGGCCAAGTTTCCTCGAGCAATCACTGGTAAGTAATGCTTTGGAATATAGATTTTTTTTTTAATGTCATTGCCTCATTACTTTAGCTTAATACGTTCCTGGCTAAGAAGTAAATTTCATGAGTCACCAACCACTTTCTTATGGCACCAGTAGCCACCTCGCACAATATGCTAACGAAGAACTGTCATTTGAAACAGCAACAAAGGAAAGATCAAGTTCTAACCCATGCTGAGTTTGCGGAACAGTTGGGCTTTCTGCAAGCCAGGTCGACACTAAGAGAATGTTTGTTCTGGCCATCACCACCAAGTCTTCAAACAGAGGAGTCTTCAAACAGAGTTCATATTTTCCTCTGCCCTTCATCAGTGTAATGACTGAATAAATGTTCTAATTCAATAACCCAGTTGGAATCTACTGAGCAGCAACTGTATGCCTAGCACAATCACCTGTGCCTGGTATTTGCTTTTTAAAGGGTAATTCCATCAAACATAGTTGTATAAAGAGACAGGTAAAAAGGTCTCTGTGGCAGAGGTTGTCACTCGTCTGTAACAGTTTTCCTCTTCCTCATTAGAAATAACACCCCAACTTTATTTGGAGGCAGAAATGCACCCAGTTAAAATCCCATAGTTGGTGTTATTGGTAAAGAACCCCTCTGCCAATGCAGGAAACAAAAGACAGGCAAGTTCGACTCCTGAGTCTGGAAGATACCCTGGAGGAGGGCATGGCAACCCACCCCACCATTCTTGCCTGGAGAATCCCATGGACAGAGTAACCTGATGGGCTACAGTCCATGGGGTCACAAAGAGTTGGATAGGACTGAAGTGACTTAACACGATTTTAGCTAGATATAACCATGAGACTAATTTTGGCCAAAAGTGGTAAGCAGAAGTGTAGGGGGCTTCCAGGAGGACTGATTAAAAAAGAGCTAACTCAGCCAGAAGGAAAAGGCACTGGCGACCCACTCCAGTACTCTTGCCTGGAAAATCCCATGGACGGAGGAGCCTGGTGGGCTGCAGTCCATGGGGTCACTAAGAGTCGGACACGACTGAGTGACTTCACTTTCACTTTCATGCATTGGAGAAGGAAATGGCAACCCACTCCAGTGTTCTTGCCTGGAGAATCCCAGGGATGGAGGAGCCTGGTGGGCTGCCACCTATGGGGTCGCAGAGTTGGACACGACTGACGCGACTTAGCAGCAGCAGCAGCAGCAACTCAGCCAGAAGTTTGTCTTTTTTGCCCTCCCTTCCATCCTCTCTCTTAAAAATAGCTGGTGCTCCAGCAGCCATCTTGGGCCAGGAGGTGACTTTGAGAAGGAAGCCATGGAAAGATAGAAGAAGCCTGGCTCTCAGATGATTCTGTAAGGCCACTGGACAAGCCCTACCACACCTACCTCTGGTCTTCTTTTACATGAGAAAGTAAAACCTTTAAAATAAATTATCACAATGATTTCCATTATAAAAAGCCAAACCAAATCCTTGAACATGGCAGATCCATGGTCCATTATACCTTGGCCTGTACATTAAAGCAAATCCCTGAACAATACTGCCTTCTCTGGGGAGTTGGCTCAATCTTCTTTCTATTTAACTCTTTCTTTTCCCTTGTTCTGGAATTTCTTATTTCCACTCTTAACTTTGATAACTGCTTTAGGCCCCTTCACTTAGGAAAACACATGGCTTCACCTGTTGGCTTCTAAATTTCAGCCTCTATCCTGGCTCTTATCTCTGCATGCTGCCTTGATTTGGTGGTCCTCTGATGACTCAGGTGAGGAAAGCTCTGCAATATAGCCTCTAGCACTATAAAAACCCCAGCAGAAGAGATGGATATTTTTTCTACTTACCACTCCAGAAGTAGAAAATCTAGAGGTCTATAGATGGATAGGATGGTACAAGAATCTCCACATCCAGCTGCACATGTTGTGCGCTGCATCATTCCAGGAGGGCATCCGCCACATCATAGTCTATCATGTGTCTGTGCATGATCTCTGCTGTCTAACAAGCCTGTGCTCCAAGCCTAGCAGGTGCAAATCAGAACGGGGCTAGCAGTGCTAAGCCCACTGGCCCACGGGGCAGGGTACCATCTCCCGACTACTGTCATTTCTTTACTGCTAATAATACCACATTCAAAAAACCCAGGAAACTATCCCTAATAACACAGCTTTCTCCCCCCATGCTACAATACATCTATAAAGACTAACTCACATCACCCTGCCCCCACAAACTGGAAAGAGATATATATGGACAGTTTCAAGGTGGGACTTTGAACAAAGTCATTATTGCCATTCTTAGTGACGATAATAACAAAGGCATAAGTATCACAGATGATTCATCTATGTGTTCTCATTTAACACTCACAACCTGCTCTGACGTGCAAGCTCTTATTGGTACAATTTAATAGTTAGGAAAGGGAGATTCAGAGAGATAGATGATTGTGCTAAGATTTGTTCATCTAGAAGAGAAAAAGCAGGAGCAGGAAATGGAGAAGGAAATGGCAACCCACTCCAGTGTTCTTGCCTGGAGAATCCCAGGGATAGGGGAGCCTGGTGGGCTTCCGTCTATGGGGTCGCACAGAGTCGGACACGACTGAAGTGACTTAGCAGCAAATCCAGGGCTTCTAGGTACCCAGCTGTGTTCCTCCAACCTGAGTTTACATTAAGAGTTAATCATTATTCACATCCCCATCTTATTAATCAGGAATATTAGAAAAATAGATAACTACATGCATGCACCCAAGAAAAATGGCAGAATCTGGACTTTGGACCCAAATTTTCTCTGGCTTCTAGGCTCCTTCCATCACCAATACATTACATTTTTCAAATCACTCTTGCTCACATGACCTTTCAGACTAATACAACCAACCCCAGTTTCCTGGTTTCTTTTGTTCGACTCTGGAAACAGCATCCCAAGAGTACTGAGCTATAAAGGACACAGATGAGGGATGTCATGGAAATATATCTGCAGGGTCCTCCAGCTCCCGTTGCGTTTTCAGTGGCCACCTTATTTCCTGGGTGCACACTGTCTGCTCAGCACACCTGGCACAGGTCCCTGCCTTTGAGAGCGACATTTTCTACCAGAAGAAAGCACAGCCAGTCAGTGCAGATGGAGCCAACTTAAATTCACCAGTAAAGTTTGAAGGGAGGATATGTCAAAGCCAACTTGGGAGAAACCATCCAGTTCAGAGGAAAAGAGGGCAGAGGATCATCACTGTCTACCATGAGGACCCTGATAATAGCAGCTGGGAAGGAGTAAGTATTGTAAGGCACAAGTGATGACCCAGATACATGAGGACAGAATGGTTTCTAATGCGGAGATAGCTGAAGTAGAGTGCAAGACTCAAGACTAGCTCCAGGGAGGTTCTGGACCAGGGCCAACTAGATTTCAACCTCAGAATACTCACCCCCTGTCCTCTCTCCTCTCCCCTCTCCCTACACCCCTCAAACACTCATGAACTTGCATACACACACATACACGTATGCACTTGACTCCTACGAAGTCAGATCTAAACAATCAAATGAAGGCCAGGAAAATTTTAAAGAGCAAACAACACACACAAGTTATGTGCAGATGGAAGTGTGTACAAATGCAGGATTAGGGTGGCTCTACCAGCTTTCCTTTTGTTAACAGCTTACTGTTAAGGTTGGATGGCATCACCGACTCGATGGACATGAGTTTGAGCAAGCTCTGGGAGTTGGTGAGGGACAGGGAAGCCTGGCGAGCTGCAGTCCATGGGGTCGCAAAGAGTCAGACATGACTGAGTGACTGAACTGAACTGTAGAGGAAGAGAATTTTAGAAAGGAAACATTTTTATTGGGCTTGACAGAGATGAAATCCCAGATAGTCCAAAAGAACAAGTGAAACTTTGAGATCTAAGAGGCACCTAAAGACTGAGCTGCAGGGTCAGAGCCACCACTCACAAACAGCACTAATATTTGCTCCAGCCCCGGCTGAAGCTAGGACCTGGAAAACACATCTGGGCAAGATCAAGGGAGGAGACACAAGAGGTCTCAGGGGGAAAAAAAGTGGGAGGAGATTTTCTGCCAAGATCAGTTTTTATTGGTCCAGGTCTCTTTCTTTAGCAATTCTTATCTTGGAGGATGTGACTTTTGGCACCAAAGACCTTTTAACTTCATCCACAAACATGTTATCTCCAGTGGGAAAATAAGGACTAGAAAGATGCTGTGGCTTGTCCCAGAGTACAGGGACAACTCAGGCAAGAGCCACAAACAGAACTTGAGGTTTCATGTCTTTCAAATACTTGTAAGGGACCCACCTCTTTCCCTCAACAGCTGTTACCTAGAGTCACCACCCAACCTCTCAACACTTCTCAACATGTGGAAACTCCCACCGACCAGTGTATCAGACAGGACTTGGTCTGGTGGCATGTAACAGAGAAGCGAAAAATAAGAAAGTATACTGCTCACTGATGTAGAACAAGTCACCAGGACACAGTCTTGGGATGGAAGGAAAGTTGTGCAAAGTTGTCTGGGTCTCAGCCACCCCACAGCTCACCACACCACTGTCTCTGATGTGCAGCTCTTGATCTCACGGTGCAAGC
Organism: Moschus berezovskii; assembly: GCF_049115385.1. Taxonomy (NCBI): domain Eukaryota; kingdom Metazoa; phylum Chordata; class Mammalia; order Artiodactyla; family Moschidae; genus Moschus; species Moschus berezovskii. Next base: position 51,924,842 of record NC_142475.1, read on the forward strand.
TGCTTGCTTGAGTTGCAGCTTACACCTTTGACCACAGGGTGGAGGAAAAATGAGAAAATGGTGTGTCTCTTCCTGGTAAGGATGCTTTCTAAATTCACTGACAACAGCTACATCACTGGTCAAAACCTAGGTCAACCAAAAGCTCCTTCCAGCTGCAGA